>NC_089850.1:9160755-9483255 GCF_036373705.1 Amia ocellicauda
TAAATTGTACAGTGAAGCACAATACATTACAACATACAGCTAATATAACATACATGTTGCGATAATATAGCAGGCATGAATATCAGGAAGTAGTTAAATGCACAAATTAATGTACAAATGAAACAAAAGTGCTGAAGATCTGATCCATATCAGAGAAAATGAGAAAGATACAATGTACTGGTTTTAACTGTTTACAGGAAGACAGTTGCATCCTAGGGGTCTACAGGTGTGGTCTGAAAGAAAGCTCATCTATGAATTTTCAGAAGTTACCTATGAACCAAATATAGATATATGTTTATTGTACTTACAAGCTGAAGACATTTCAAAAGGTTTTCTAACTTCAAAGCTTATTTCAAGTGCATCACACAAAATAAGTAATGCCTCCTGTATATACTACTAATACTAACAACTACTAATACTAATAATAACGTAAATATTATTATTTTTACTAAAGGAGCATGGGGGGGTTATAGAGTATTAACATTGTGAAGGCCTCCACAAGATGCCTGCAAAGTTTATTAATTCATCTTTTATGTGGTCATCTTCTAGGTCTTTTTTCATCTCTTGAGATCCATACAATAGCTTCCTTTCTTCATCTTTGATCTGTTTTTCTTGCAATGTGTCCAGCCCATTGCCATTTTATTATTTTCACTTTCAATTACGTTACATATTTTCGTTTGTTCTCGGATCCATTTCTTTATCCGTCTCTTCCAAGCATAAGTGACCATAAATGAGCACTGATATTATGAATTGATCAAATACTTTTCTATTCAGGCAAATAGGTAGATTTCCTTTCAACAGCCTGCTGTTTCTTCCAAATGCACTCCATCCCATTTTTACTCTTCTTTAGATTTTTCTCCTAATATCTCCATCTGCAATGATTTGCTGTCCAAGGAAAACATAGCTTTTGACTTCTTTGAGTATCCCTTGATCTATTTAAATGTAATTAGGTTGAACAAGGCTGCTAAGCATGACTTTTGTTGTACTCAGGTTCATTTTAAGTCCAGTTTTCTTGCTTGCATCTGAGAATTCTTGAAATTGAAGCTGCAGGTTTCCAGGTGTTTTTGCTAATATGATGATGTCATCTTCGAATTATAAGTTGTTTTTCTTACCAGTCCAAAGTCTTGAACACTTCTTCAAGAGCCATGAAGAGTTATGGAGAGATTGTGTCTCCTTGACCCAATGCTAATCAATAGTAGTCCAAGAGCAGTGCCAATGGAGGGCTGTAAAACTAGCCTTTAGTGGGTTCTCCAGCTATAAATATTTATGTCTCCATATTAATAAAGTAAAATAAACAAAATCCCGAAGCCTTTTTAACAATAGAAAGTTGTGATTAGAAAACAAAACCTTAAATGAATTATACATACCAGTGTGAATAGCTGTTAACTACTGATTGTTTGGCAACTTCAAAACACAGACTAGGCTCATCACTCATCTCCTCATCTCACTTTTCGTCTATTTACTAAGATAAAGCTATAATGGAGCTCTTTGTGCTATTGACGTGCACTCAGCCATGCAGACCAAGTCAACAGAAAATCTTTTTTTATCAAGAGTTAGCTTCAATTAGGCAAGTTACAGTCTTTTAATGAATGTCCTTCCTGACCTTCAGCCTGCGTTGTTTTTTAAATGATTTAACTGTGTCTGATGGTAAGGGGTGGGGGGTTGGGCGTGGGATGGGATGCGTGTGACAAGTTTTGTTTGGGGGCTGATAAATGGCTGAAATCCAGGGAGATAAAGATGGGGCACTGCAGATAATTTATTTACTTGTTAGAGCAGTTTAGCCATAGCAAGGATGTCCACATAATTCCTTAGATTCAGCCACTTTTCTCTTCCGTTGTAGGAACTAATTTCTTCCCAGATTGCACAACAGCCTTGTGCATGAGCCTAGACAGACAGCTTTATGTGAATGAGAGGGTAATGTTCCCTCTCAAGCACAATAATTGGATCAAATGAAAACAACAGCAACCTCTTATATACTCTATATATCAACATATTCTTTGGAAATAAACACATATGACCAAAGACCTAACAGTTTTCCAAGGCAATTGTCTTGTAAAATAATCTAAACAATTCTCTTTTACACTTTTTCAAACAATTTGGGCCATATTTCTAGTTTGAAACAATTCTTGGCCCAAACAATGTATCAATGTCTTACATATGATGCACAGTACTGGTGAAGTGGGATCAGGTGTTTCTGTCTCCTTTTATTAACTTTAAAAAATGATTTATTTTTATTTTTAAACAGCAAAGTCAATTAGCATGACTTATATTTAGTACCTACGATTTAGGTCCTGAAGGTGAGATCCTAGCATACTGGTTAATGATGGTATGATAATGGTTTGTGCTAGAAAAATAAACAACTAGCATATAAATAAAAGAAATGAGGCCACATTCAAAATCCTTTGTAAATGACAGCAACCTGTGTTGAAAATAGGTCAGCCAAAACAGAATGCTGTTGTGTTTGCTTCTTAAGTGAAGTCTGCTCCATGAATAAAACTGCTTCACAACTAGATGGTAATTCTGCTCTCCTGATTGAGACAAAAACATTGAAAATGATGCTTGCTTAAACACATCATTTAATCCAGTTCAGTCTATGCAATATAAAGTATTTTTCAAACCTACTAATTAATATATTATACCGTGGCAATTGCCCAAAAACTGTGAATAATTTTTCGAATGTAGATTAATATTAATATAAATCAGCACACGCTTAAGACACTGTCGTTGTTATCCTGTATTTTTTTTTTTTCGTATCTAGTGTTACATTTGTTTTATTATAAAATAATACAGCAATTATGGCTGCATATACCGGAAAACAAAGTAATTATACATTACCGGTACTATTAATGTCTTTCGGATCTATTATATAATTTAAAAGTAATACAATTGTATTTATTATATTCATAAAGCAATTTATTTATTAACTTAAAATATACTTTCTTCTTATTTTTCTCCTTCTTCTCTTCATTTACTTCTCTGATAACCAGTGCTGAGGTTTAGTGGGTTTTAGAAGCTTATTCTATAAGCTCACAGAGCCTCTATCTATTAAACTATGGAATAGTGACATTGAGCAGCTGTGTGAAAGAGAGATTTCAGCCACTTATTGACTTTATGTATAGATTCACCACAGAAGCTTTTCTCCTGGGCAATATATGATACAGTACTGCTCCAAAGTGATAGGGTCATTTTGCAGGAGTGTTCATTGAAATACTCTTCATTAAGCTAGTTTAAAGAATGTCAGTGATTAGACAGTAAAGCAGACGGTTAGTCTTGTAGTCTGTGCTCAAAGCATCATGTTGTTTCTGCATTAAAAAGAACATTAATGACAATACATACTTTTCAAAATGTCCTACTCAGCTCTTTTCTGGGTTTCAGGTTATTTGACAAAACAAAATTTTCAAATATTTCCTTCTGTTGCATGCATGGTCCTTCTGACCTGTGGAAAATTACTTGTAAGCTTATTTCCAGACTGGCTCAGATAAACCCTGCAGGATATGCCTCAACTTGTAATTTTAATTCTTCTGGGCTCGGTGCATACATAATGATGTCATCAGTGAATTATAGGTGATTTAAGTAGGTTCCATATCCTCAGACCCTTTTTATGCTCAGTCAAGTGTCTTAAAAACATATTTCATTGTGCCAGTAAAGAGCTTGAGGGATATTGTATCCCTTAGGAAGATATATGCTTGAAATAACGAGAAGAGGCGGATATCGAAATGAGTGGGTTAAAGCTCAAACAAGTGGATGTGACATCATTGAGAAAGTACAATGGCAGTGTGTATCATCAACATAACAAGGAAATACTGAAGTGGATGCCATGGGACACAAAAACCTTCTGGTTACATGAAATTATGAACTTTGTAGGAGGAAATTGGATGAAGAAATTCAAAGACTACTATTCAAAGCTAGCAGGCAAGTCCTGACATGTTTTTACTTCAATGCCAGGAGTAGATGTTGTTAGACCTTGAAGCCACAGTTCTGGCATGTGACTATGATGTTCTAGGACTGACAGAAACATGGCTTACAGAAAATGATGGGGATGAATACAAGTTGAAAGGATACACACAGTTCAGGAGAGATGGACATGGCGCCCCTGCTTGTAAATAGAAAATAAATTACAAACAATTACCAAATAGCCTAACTAAATACAAACCAAACTCCTCACCTACAATGTTCTCACAGTGAACATGGGATTGTGTATCCAACACCTGGCAATGTTTGGGAAATTTCCTTTCTTATGTGTTACAGGCAGAACAACACAAAATTAAGTGGTTGATGTATAGGAGACAGAGGGTGTTGATACAAGGAGTTGCTTCTAACTGGAGTGAGGTTGTTAGTGGAGTTCCACAGGGATCAGTATTAGGGCCTTTGCTTTTTCTAATCTATATTAATAACCTGGACTCAAACTTGTCAAATTTGTCAAATTTGCAGATTATACTAAAATAGGTGGCTCAGCAGCACAGGCTATTCAAAGGGACTATAAAGGGACTAAAAGGGATAATATTCAGTTGTGGACCAACACCTGGCAGATTAAATTCAATGTGGACAAGTGCAAGGTAATACATGCAGGTAACAAAAATGTCCACTATAATTACACTATGGGAGGAATAGAACTAGATGAAGTAACACATGAGAAAGACCTAGGAGTCTACGTGGACTCCTCACTTTCTCCATCCAAACAATGTGGGGAAGCAATAAAAAAGGCAAACATAATGTTGGGGTATATTGTCAAAAGTGTAGAATTGAGAACAAGGGCAGTAATGTTCAGACTGTACAATGCACTAGTTAGAGCTCATCTGGATACTGTGGACAGTTCTGGGCTCCACACTTCAAGAAAGATATCGCTGCTCTAAAGGCAGTTCAGAGGAGAGCAACCAGACTTATTCCAGGTCTGAAGGGAGTGTCCTACTGAGAGAGACTGGGATTTCTTTTGTTTACTGGGATTTCTCCTTTGCCCCCTCCCTTTTGCTCAAACCTCAGACCTCACCACATCATACCCATACTTGTTACCTCTTGAACTATGGTGTATGAGGGATCTGAATCTTTTCACCCTGGAACAGAGAAGAGTATGTGGAGACTTCTATATATGTACACACACCCACACCCACACACACACACAATCTAAAACAAAAGTATGTCATATAGGGGGTCCCAACTGCAACTCCACAGATATCAACAATACAAACTTAACAAACAACACATCGGAACCATACAGAGGTTCTGCAAAGGACAGACAGATGACCACCAAGCTGTGAAAAACTAGGATTTCCATAATTACCAATTCTTTATTTATTTCATCTTATACTGTATAGCTTAAGGCTGCCAATTTGTGTTTCTCCTTCATAGTAAACATAATTGCACTTTCGCAATTTGCTATGCTATTTAGTGGCTGATTTTGTCACACCAACAATTTAGGAGTTAATTTGATTAAAGCAAAAATATCCAACTATACCTCTCGTATGTATTAAACAAGTGGAAAACAAAACACCATTCTCTTTAATATATGGAAATAGATTGCCAAAACACACTAATTCTAATTGATCGTGGACATGTTCATAAATCTGTTACACTTTCAATAAACAGACTCATTATTCAGTGTGTCAGAGCAAATTAATGAAGATAAAATTTCACCTTTTGCATACACTGTGCAATAATAGTGTTTGCTCCTTTGGTATGGATTGATAGTACCTTGCTCCGTTGTTCTGTGACATGCGTGCAGAATAGCATAATACCAGCTGATAATACCAAAGAGATTGTACTGAATTTTCAGAGTGTTTTGCTAAAACAGATAATTACCATATTTTTCTTTCCAAACATTTCTACATTTACACTTGAAATATTCCCATTTAAACACAAAATAAAATACAGTATGGAAAATCGAAACAATCAGCATAGTCTTTCCTAAATCTATTCAAATTAATTAATGTTTGGGAATAAGTCTTGTAATATTGTTAATTGTAGTACATTGAAAACAATTAAAGGTGACATTTAAACTGTAATACCATTATGAAAACTATTACACCTAAAGTAAATTAATATTTTTTTTTATTTTGGGGGATTTCAGAACACTCTCAGTTGTACAACACTGAACATTTGAAAAGAAACTTGCTGAAGGACTGCAGTAGTGAATTCGTGAAACAGTGGTAGTTAATACCTGGGTATAGAAAACAAAATATTAATATGACATTTGATACCTACTATTTAAACTTGGGATACACAGTAATTGTCTGGTACATCTAACCTACAGAGATAATTGGCAAATTGTGACCTATCTGAAGGATAAGACAAGCTTAATCCTTTGAACAAACAAGACCATGTCATAAGCTTGCCAATCATGATGATCCTATGAAGCGATGTGATGACAAAGTATTATAAATAATTGGATACATTTTCTTTATTAAGTTATATAAGAGACACCTTTATCCGAGGCAACGTACATGGTTTAACAAACACTTTGTTCTACATACACATTTTGATCTGTATGATGCTCTTGTCTGAACTGCGTTAAGGAAAAAATAACATTTCTAATGACTACCAAAAGCTCTGCCTCATAGTGTGAAGTAGGCTTTATGCACAGGAGACACATCAAACGTTGGCATAACTTTATGACATATTTAAATGTCATGATTTGCCTATATGAGGTGAGTTCAGGTCTTGTGTGTTTAGAACCGACATGCTGAGCCAAACATGTTGGCTCGCTTACCAATTCCTCTCATAAAACTAATCACAGCTACTGTATGTGTGCTAGGGCTGCCATGAATCAACCCATAAAAAACGACTATGACAGTGCTATAAACTTTATTTCCGACCCTTGTGGCCGAGCAGGTACAAAATAACGAAAAATGCTTGCTAACGAGCTACCGACACGATGTTATGGCAGAGGGTGGGATGGGGGTGGGGGATTAGTGAGGTAATTTGTAGACATCTGGTTCTTTCAGTTTCCTCCACAGATACTGAAACAGCACCTTCCTATCACTGATTGATGCTTCCAATCCTGTGTTGAGTCACAAGGTCAGTCTGTCTGCAAGGGCCGTAATTATTGTGCTGTGACTTCCTGCCCAGTGCCCTTCATTTTCGTTTTCAAAGGGAAAATCCTTCCTATTCAAATAACTAGGCAGCACGTGTTTTAGGAAGCAGTGAATCATGTTTTCCTCTTTCCCTAGGGCAACAAGGCAACTAAGTTCAGTTTCTCTGTTGGTCTTCCTCTGGAAAACATGAAACGATAGGGGTCACCCCTATGTATAACAGCAGGATAATTAGGATTATTCCACTACAAATCCAGAGCTACATTACACAAGAATGTATAGTTCAGCAAATATACAGTTTTGTTTATGAGGCAGGTGTGGCACTATGAATCAACAGTCCTTTTAATGACTACATTGTCCCAGTGATAAAAAAGCATCAGAGGGATATGTGAATAAGTCCCTTTGTATTCATACTCAGTACGCACTTGATCATTTTGATTCAATGGTATGCCATATTCCTCCAAAATCCTTTTCAGTTTAACACTCAAAACACATCGCATCCTACTGAGAACACAATGTTTTAGAGTCTGCAGAACAAGGTCTTAACGTACATTATTACATGCAAAGCTGTTGTAGATACAGGAGGGGGGGTGGGGGGTGTTCTCCTCCTGTCATACAGGTCAAAATCCTATCAGCTGAAATTCATATCAGATGCAAGTTGTGAATAGTTATTAGACCAGAGCGACTGAAGAGAGAATTACAATAATCCAGGTGGGAGGGAAGTAAGGCATGAACAATTCTCTCAGAGTCAGCAACAGGGAAGTGGGGTCAAACCCTTCCACTGTTGCTTCAATAATGAAAGAAGGATTTGAAGCTGTATTTGAGGAGCTTTCCAACCGTGGCAGATTCAGCTGCAGTGTATCCAGTTAAACCGAAAAAAAGAAAAGAAAGAAGAAGAAATGATCGATCTTTTTACCTGAAAATCATGAAATGCTTTGAGGTGTATTTTTCCTGCCATCACAATTTTCACAGCACACAAGGATTAGCAGTAAATAAAGAAGAGAGAAGCTAGAGAGGGGCAATATGTAGGACCCTACATTGTGCATGACTGAAATATACTGTAAGTTATGCAAAATGAAGGCTCCTAACAAAAAGGTATCAATTTCAACTACTGCACATGTTTTTACGTAAATGGTAATATGGGGATAACTGGGACCAAATACCCTTTAATTTCTTATTATATTGGGCATCCAAGAATGCTGAAATCAATACATTATCAATATATGAAGAGAAGGTGGGGCTTTAGTTTAATATGTCTTCAAAAATAAAATACTTTATATTTTGCTGAGTAATATCCTGTGAATGTTCAGTTTAAGCAGTGCCATTTATTTATTTATTATAATTATGATTGTACACTATTTAATTGGTAATACTTTTAATTAAGTCTCCCAGTTACAGTGTATTTACATAGTAAATACTCAGTAACTACATCTGTAGTTACTCATAAGAACAGTGTAATTGTGCATTATTACAATGTACTTAATGTATGTAAATGTTCGCATGAGTAAGTACAGATGTAGTTAGTGAGTACCTACTATGTAAATTCACTGGGAGAATTATTATAAAGTGTTACCAATACATGCTTTTATTATTACTTATTAAAGTACACATATTTCATTAGAACCTCACCTGCATCAGATTTTATTCACAGATATTTCAGTTCTGTATTCTTTCATTCTGTCTGGCTGTCTGGCAAAACAGCAGGAAAAATAAAGACCTACAGAGACAAAGGTGATCTCAAATCATTTAGGAAATGCCACAGGTTTTGGCTTATAAATAAGAATCTATGATTTAATCATGGATGTAGCAAATAAAACATATAACTGAAATGAATCCAACTATATAGAAACATTTGGAAATTGTACAAGAGAATTTGAACTGAGACTTGACCTTACTGTTTGCACTCAAACGCAAAAATGTATTGTTCTCATCATGGTTGTCTTGGGGATTTGTAACTGGATTTGAAGACATCCATATTTTAACAGGGAGCAGATGAATAAACTTGGCAGACAGATGCTCAATATCAACTTGTTGTACATGTTAACTTGGCCACAAAATATATTCCAAGTTCCCCAAGTATTTTCAGTTTAATTTTGCAGGTCATGTTTTAATAATAATAATAATAATAATAATAATAATAATAATAATAATAATAATAATAATAATAATAATAATAATAAACAATTTCTCTGCTCTAAAAAGAAAACCTAAATATGTGTAGGCAGAATATATGGTCTTCCACATGGTTTCCACAATGCTAGGATGAAAATCAATTAAACAAGCTTAACGAAATCAACAAAATGAATGGTAACTAACACTGGGTTGTAGTATACAAGTGCCTGTATTTCCTGACTTTCCATTTTTTTTTTTTTTATTAATTTGGGAAAACCCTTACATTTAGGGCTAGACTAAGGGTCGGATTCAATCAAAACTTCAACCCACCCTTTAAAGCAAACAATAGAGACATGTACATCATAGTGGTTACATTTATGAGTAGAAGAAAGAAAGAAAGATAGGTTTCATTTTGGTTGGGCAAATTGGAAGTTGGAAATTACGAATGAGAGATAAATCTCAATATACATTGATATGTCAGGTACTGCATTTACTTTCATAAACTTGTTCACTGTCCAGTTACCAGAAATCCATGTTGAATTCAAATTTGCACGATTAAAAGGGGCTAATTTAATGCATCAATGTGTGTATTTGTTGTTGTTGTTTTGGCAAACATTTAGTTTTTATAGTCTATACCAATTTAGAGCAACTTAAAAGTCCAAATAGATATTGCACAGAAGTCACAGGGCTAACCAAATAGTGAAGATGGCAGTCAATACAGTAGAAAAAATATGCTCAGTGACTAAAAAAGGATGCACATTTTAAAATAGATATCTCAAGCTGAAATGCTTAAGACAATATGGACAATGAGGGACAACAGGGAAATGGTGGCAGTGGACTGTACCCATCCACTAATGTGCGTTGATTTGTTTCACCTCAGTTTTACTCTCACACAACTCTCATGATAAAAAATAAATAAGTCAGGATTGGCCATAGACTCAGAAAGCAAAAGAGTAAACTGAGATGTAAGTGAGCATTACATTGTATCCTTTACACGAGTATACAAAATACATAAATACACTGCCATGAAAGTGATAACTATGGACTGAGGCATGACATCTTATGCAAAATCAAATGGCCAATGTCGATTATGTCCTTACTAAAAAAAAAAATCATATTTGTTGTCTTAAAATTAATTTGTCATGTTATGTGCAATATTTCTGACCTTCAGTTGGTAGGTTCCTGCTGCAAAATGCTACTGCACAATGACTGTCCCATACAGCATGAAACTAACCTGTGCTTCAGAGGAACAATTTTATTTTCCTTGTCTCATCAGTCTTTCTGTTATCTTGCCTCTAGACAGACTCTATATAAAAAAGCTATAACACTGGTCTTATCTCTGTTATGTGTGGATACAAATTATCATTTTAACTCTAAACTGTTTTTAATTATCATTGTTTTTGTCAGTAATTTTCTGTGCATTAAATGTAAAGTGATTCACATATAAAATATATACATTTGAATTAACATGGACATGGCTACAATATGTTGTGGTTACATAGAAGCCTTTCACGGACCATAAAGAACAAAAAAAGTACCTTAATAATTATAGGCAAAACATGTTGTGAATATAAGACAAATATTTTATTGATGTAATGTGTGAAATCAGAGACCATGTTTGCCTATAAAGATTATTTTACCATAGCCTATTCCTTTCCACTACTACATATTGCCATGGGTGTATGATTTAAATGATAATTGGGGAAATAAACGTAATAATAATAATAATAATAATAATAATAATAATAATAATAATAATAATAATAATAGAAAAAAATAAAAACAGTTCCAGATAAGCTGAACAATTACAAAAATAGAAGCTTTGGTATATTTGGTGTAATAATAGTTAGTGACATTTACCTTTTACTATGACAACGAAATTCTGGTGTTTGTCAGAAAAGTTTAGGTACACCTCATTTATCCAGAATGGCTGGTTGCAGCTTCATTTCAGATGACCTCTTTTTAGACAGTGTCTTTCAGTCATTATCTCAGTCAGTGTAAAGGATGGCACTAAGATATATAATTGCTTTGACAGTTGCCCTAAAAAAAGCACTCCATGTCTGTAAATATGACATAAGATGTTATTACATAGAAGATCTGTTGTGGTAAAAAAAAAAAAAAAATCGATAGAATTCTATCACTAAGGTATTAAACAAATCAGCCATAACTTTGAAAGTTTTCTGAGAGTGGGTGGCTTATTGACTTAGTTGGGCTTCTCAGGTAACCTCATGTGTTCCTTGTCAAATGAAATAGCTACGATAGTATTTGGAACTGTGGAAACAAAATTAAATTAAAGTTATGGATAAAACTTGTTCTTATAGGGACAAAAGCAGAAGAGTATAAGAACACATTAGTGCTTATGAAGGGCGTCACATTTTATATCTATTTTAAAAGTCTCCTGTAATGGACACATATTTTCATACCCTTTGAATGCTTTCTGTGACTCCTTCAAGGCTCTTTATATAATTGTTTCAAGTTTTATCTTTCTTTTGGGAGATTTTTGTTTAATCCTCAACTAGTTTTTTCAGCTGCTTTATTGTCTTTGGTTGCCCAAGTCATATCTTTCATTGCATACTCCCTCAACATCTTGATCAGGTTAATATCCAGGAATGGGAGTTTTAAATTCATTTCCAAAATGCATTCATTTGGCAATGCACTAAAGGTCATGGAAAATGGAAAACTGGAGTTTAATGTTCTGGCCAAAGAAAAAGGTCTGCTTCAGAATATCCTTAATCACAGCATTCAAAAGATCTTCTATAACACAAAGTTGAACTAGCCCCAAGTCTGTATTGATCTAGACTCATGCTTCATTTACTGACTAAATTGATCTCTTTGAACTGGTCTTCCTTTTCACATGCCATATTTATAGATATATCTGTTTTGGTTGTATAAGACCACAATATATATGAGAAAGACACGGCCTGCTATGTGATTGCCTTTGTGCACTGCTCCACCATGTGTGGCACTGTGACAAGTACCACACGTTCAATAACAACATTTTTTTAATGATGCCTAGCACTGGAACAATTGTCAAGCTTACAACACCAAGTGGAGCATTTTCATGAGTGTTTTAATTCTACTTAAATGGCCCTGTATCTGTTTGCATTTGTATGGTCTCGATTTATTTCACATGTGAGACACGCACCAGGAAATTCATGGTGGACAGGTGACCTGTTTGAATATATCTGTTAGAGGCAGTGTTGATGCAATACAGAAGTAACACATACATAGTTTGTTTAATAGTGTGTTCTATTGCTCTTGCCCAACTTTGCAGATATCACTGGCGGGGTATATCATTAATAGTGCATAATGTTTAAATGTAATGACCAGACATGGAAACTCCATCAAAGACACCATGGCCAGTGGACATCATTGTGTTAGATATAAGGTAATGTTTCTGAATAGCATAAACCAGAAGATGACAGTGATCATCCGACACTGCATCAAAACCTGATGTTCAAATGTTAATAAATTAAAAAAATATATTAAACTTTCTTTAAAATGTAGGATTGAATAGTTTTAAATGGTAGAATATTTGTAATAGTGGCTTATTCAGGCCAATGGTTCTCTTTTCCCTTTAAATATTAATACCAGCCTCCGAATTAAGAGATTAGGTTTAATCGAGATGTGACATCTCTTCCTAGCATGCCTGATGCATGACTGAATCTTGAACTCTGAACGCATGATTTCTTTTTCAAATTCTCCACCCTGGAAATGGACACTCATCATCCACAGGTGACTTAGAACATGTCATCTTATTAATGGAAATGCTCTTTTCTAACATCTGGGTGTAGCAACTCCATTATGCTTTACTATGTTCCATCTAGCTTTCGTTGCCTTTCATCACAGAAGCCATGAATGGCAGTATGTCAATATTGGCTACGTGGATGTCTATGTTATTTGGTCACATAGAATAAACAGGTGCTCACATAAACGAGTGGTATAGGCCATCAAAGGTTTGCCTTGCTACTACATGTGGACCGATCCTATCAATGATCCCATGTGATAAATAACTTGTTAATCTGTGTAAACAGTTTGAAATCGAGGAATGCCAGTAACACCTTTGCTCAATGTATTAATGTTGCTGTTATATCTTTCCGTCCATTCGCATTATTGCTTATGCCCTGTTATTAGCTGTGATGATGGGCCATATTTTGTGAGTATAAATGTATAGCACACATTATTTTTGGTCTTGGCTATTGACAAGCTGATTCAGTGCATACTTTTTTTTTAATATGTATTGCACTGGATACTTTATAAATTGGCTTTCAGCTACAATACTTGACCTAAGTGCCCCACAGTTTGCTAGATCCTCAGTAGATTGTAAGAGCTGCTGACTACAAACCCACCAGGTACCTATATGTCGTCATTTATGTGTTCTTTTGGGACTTAATTATAGGAAAAGTCATAAGGTTTAGTCATTTGTCAATTAGTAATAATGACCTTCACAGTCTAGGTGCTACTGGGTTGCAATAAAACCCAGTTCTTGAGGTCTTGGATGAGAAATGTGGAGGCATACATACATTACACATCCATACACATTTCCAGTTTGAAACAATGTAAACGATTCTTAACATAAACTGTGTGTCAGACCAGATACAAATCCAATTACTCTAACTTTAAACATTAGCCAGATGCCCACTACAATCAAAATATAACTGTTTCAATGGAATACAGGCACAGTTTTCATAATGGTCTGGTGTAGGCCAGTTTAAATTTGGACTGGATTTGATATGGCCTGTGACAAAGACAGTAGCACATACATACATGTATTAAATTGCTGTCCTTATTAAATAAAATAAAATAATGAAGTCTATGATAATGATATTAGACAGAAGCATATTAGTCTGGTGTATTGACTATAGCACATGCGTCTGATCAGCACATAACATTATTGATCAATACCTAACCAAATAATTGATGTTCTGTCACCACCAGTGTCACCTCAGGTCAGGGGGAAAATTAAGGAAATCATTATATTTGATTATTTAAATTCCTCAACTTTTCTGCATGTGAAAATCAGGCATGATTGAGAAGCTGATAAACCATAATAATAATAATAATAATAATAATAATAATAATAATAATAATAACAATAATAATAATAATAATAATAACAGAGCTTCAAATAACACCATATGATTGCTTTATCATGACATATAATGTATATAATGTTATATATGAATAGATTATTATTATCATCATCATCATCATTATAATAATACTAATAATTATTATTGTTATTGTTATACACTCACCTAAAGGATTATTAGGAACACCTGTTCAATTTCTCATTAATGCAATTATCTAACCAACCAATCACATGGCAGTTGCTTCAATGCATTTAGGGGTGTGGTCCTGGTCAAGACAATCTCCTGAACTCCAAACTGAATGTCTGAATGGGAAAGAAAGGTGATTTAAGCAATTTTGAGCGTGGCATGGTTGTTGGTGCCAGTCGGGCCGGTCTGAGTATTTCACAATCTGCTCAGTTACTGGGATTTTCACGCACAACCATTTCTAGGGTTTACAAAGAATGGTGTGAAAAGGGAAAAACATCCAGTATGCGGCAGTCCTGTGGGCGAAAATGCCTTGTTGATGCTAGAGGTCAGAGGAGAATGGGCCGACTGATTCAAGCTGATAGAATAGCAACTTTGACTGAAATAACCACTCGTTACAACCGAGGTATGCAGCAAAGCATTTGTGAAGCCACAACACGTACAACCTTGAGGCGGATGGGCTACAACAGCAGAAGACCCCACCGGGTACCACCCATCTCCACTACAAATAGGAAAAAGAGGCTACAGTTTGCACAAGCTCACCAAAATTGGACAGTTGAAGACTGGAAAAATGTTGCCTGGTCTGATGAGTCTCGATTTCTGTTGAGACATTCAGATGGTAGAGTCAGAATTTGGCGTAAACAGAATGAGAACATGGATCCATCATGCCTTGTTACCACTGTGCAGGCTGGTGGTGGTGGTGTAATGGTGTGGGGGATGTTTTCTTGGCACACTTTAGGCCCCTTAGTGCCAATTGGGCATCGTTTAAATGCCACGGCCTAACTGAGCATTGTTTCTGACCATGTCCATCTCTTTATGACCACCATGTACCCATCCTCTGATGGCTACTTCCAGCAGGATAATGCACCATGTCACAAAGGTCGAATCATTTCAAATTGGTTTCTTGAACATGACAATGAGTTCACTGTACTAAACTGGCCCCCACAGTCACCAGATCTCAACCCAATAGAGCATCTTTGGGATGTGGTGGAACGGGAGCTTCGTGCCCTGCATGTGCATCCCACAAATCTCCATCAACTGCAAGATGCTATCCTATCAATATGGGCCAACATTTCTAAAGAATGCTTTCAGCACCTTGTTGAATCAATGCCACGTAGAATTAAGGCAGTTCTGAAGGCGAAAGGGGGTCAAACACAGTATTAGTATGGTGTTCCTAATAATCCTTTAGGTGAGTGTATATATAATAAACTATGGAAATGAATGTACCTTTACAGAAAATAGAGAAATGGATACTTTTCAATTAACTGATATGTAGCACATAAATCACTTTAAACCTTAAGGGGGTCTGTGTGATTGTTATGCAGTATCTTCTGACCTGTGTCTCAACCATAAAATGACTATTGATATATTTCACCACTGACACGATTCTCAGATATCAGTATTATTACTGTGTTGATCCATGAAATGTCCTTGTTTGTTTATGTATTAATATATGTTTTCTTGGGGCAATATAGGGCCTGGTGTGTTATTGTCAAAGCTATGTACCATAACAATCTCTCAGATAAACTGAGTAGCAGATAGATGCTGCTGGAGAATCTGACCTAAATTGATGGGAATCAGTGGAAAAAAAAGACATCTGTTAGTTGTGTACAATTATGCTAAAAGGTATTTTCTAGCTATTGGGTATATTCAATATTCTCATCTGCTTTAGACTTAGAAAAGTGAGTTTGTGTCAAGCCTCTCGAGACTGAACCCACTGCTATTAAATTGTTGTCAATTGTAATAATCAACGATTCTGAGATGTCAGTGACATATGTTCATATTAACTGCGGAGAAATGAATGGATCCCATTCATTCCCTATCACATCATTGGATTTCTGACACAAAGGAACAATTTAGTAATCAGGTAAAGGGCACTACATGAATTTCAAATGACATTTCATCCACTTATGCATTATTTATTTATTTTGAGGTCATCTCTTACATTACAAAATGCATCTCAGAGGGCTGTGTGCATTGGAGAAATGTATATTGCATTGCAAAAAATCTTTTCAAACACATTTTTTATTAATCAATCCAATCTCTAGCTCTTCAGTTTTATCAACAAAATGTTGTACATGCAAAAAACTACGAACCAAAACCAAATAACAATGTAACCCCTGTAAAGCAGCTTGCATTTCTGAATACAATTAATGTTGCAAATGTATACACTGTCATTCACAAACAATCATGTCCAAGAAGTAAAAGCATACAACAATTACTGCATGAAAACAACTGTTTTAATATAGATTTCAGGAAATATTGGTATTACATACAAGAACATTACATACAGGCAGGAATACATTTGATATGTTTTCTACATAAATGGATCAAAATGTGAAAACATGTATGATGTTAAATGTTGCATATAAATATATCAGTGGAATATCTGTCAAAAGAAATGACATATACTTCTAAACAGATGTTCAGATTTATACATAACATGTGAATAAACAGTATAAAGCTAATCCACTTTTTGGACAACTGCTGGAGATTAATAGAAGCTTTTGTAAATCTTCTTGATGGTCCTTGTGTTTAAAAGAACACTGCATAAAGAAAAACAATTTGCCACCATAAGTAAAGTTAGAGAATTCAAGTTTTAAAAAGGTTTAAAATAAATAATTAGAAAATGACCTTAGTGTGCATCATAAAGAGATTCTATACTAGTGGTAAGGTTAGTCCCCTACCAGAAAATTGTTTAATGAGGTCAAACCCAAGCAACTGGCTAAATCATCTCTGAGACTATGATATTGCACATCAACTACATAATATATATATATATATATATTTCTTATATGTTTAGAAATTGAAATATACAAATAAAATAAGCTTATAGCAACCCAAATAAAGTTTTTAGATACCCAAAATAACAATGAAAAATAGACTGTAAAATGGATCTCATAAACACATTTTTATCCAGGCTACTTAAGTCCTGATTATCTTGAAATATTGTATTTTATCATGGAACCAATAAGACTGTATGCGCTTTATGTTCCTAACGTTACCTATTTTAAATAATGGTATGGCATATAGGCTGAGGCAGATCCATATGGTGTCATAACTAATAACTCAGTGTAGTGATTCATCATTTATAACTCACTTCAGTGAAGCACTTACAGTCTTCGAATGAATTGGAATATTTAAGTAAACAGATCTACGCTCATGGCATTTAAATAAATAATATCAGACCCCAAGAGTCCTCACTTCAAAAGGAGTGCTATCCAACGTACAAGTTCTGTGCACTCGATACCAGCATGAGTGTTTTATTTTTTATGCCTTTAACGTCCATTAACAATGTTTTGAACCTACTTCACGCACTAGAATTTACAGTTATTCAAAGTGTTTTAGATGGACTGCTTGTATTTTCCTGAGGAGGTAAACCAAATGCCTCTGCTTGACACTCAAATGTTTCAACTTATTTTGGAGTGTGGAAAGACTAAGCCTTTTCAAGAAGGATATGTGTTTCTCATGGTAACTTCATGGTTTTAGCCCCCTGATGCAGCATATAAAAGAAAACAATATGTTCTTAATAAAGTAGCTCAGTCTCCACTATAATTCTTCCTCATCTTCTTCTTATCTTGGTTCAAACTATTCTGCCACAATAACACATTCCTAAACTCTTTTCTTATTTACAATCTTGTTAGTTCTTGTCTTTTCAGGCAAATAGTATGACAATTGTGAGGCGTTACAAACAAAACGTCACTCATACTTGTGAGAGCCCTTGTTTAACACTTTAACAGTTTCTCTCACAAATGTCACACCAATATGAGTGGAAGAGTCTCATATTGTTTGGTCTCTCGTCGCCTGCTGTTTTCTTCTTCTCACAGCATGTTCAGTTCTGAAATATGAATCATGTATATTAATATACAAACCGACAACTCCGTAAGTCACACTATAAATGGCCCGATTTCTCTGCAGTGACACTTACAAGAGTTACTGTAACTGTAGTTCCATTGGGTACTATAAAAGCTTCATTTAAAATGCTCATCTCAAAAATCTTACCCTTCTCTCTCCTACTAAGCTGTTTGTGGTGGTTTTTTTTTTTGTACTAGCCTTTCATCTTTCTCAGCTGGACCACAAAGTTAACTTCACTGACAAGACGTGATAGAAGAAAAATAAAAGCTCAGTTGTGTAACCTTTGCCTGGGTTGTGGAGAGTATATGTATTTTTAACAAAAGAAGATAATGCATGGTATAGAAATATATCATTCTATAGACATTATTATACTTTTTTTTCCCTTTAGTGGCAAGACACCTTGTATTTCCTGATTTTGCCTTTATGGTGTACTATAAAGCCACTTGCATTGCATTCTCTATTCATTATAAACCCTGGCTGTTCCCAACCTATGGTGCCTATGAGGCCCTAGAGTGAGCAATAACTGCTGAAGTTAACTCCACAAAATGGGTCACAACACAACTCCAGCTTCCACCAACATCTGGTAAAACTCAATCAAGGTGGTAAAACTCCTATGTGAGTTTCCAAATGAAAGCCACTGACAAGATCTTTGGTAAGTTTAGGAACATCTTTAAATAATCTTACACATGATGAAGTGTGATTGATATGGATTGAAGAATATTTGACATAAGTCAAAACATTAATAAAACATGTTTTACTTTTATTCACATGCAACCTCATAACATGTTTTATTCTTTTCGGTGTATATTTCAGTGTAAGTGATGCAGAGGTGATCTTTGGGTGTCTATCAGAATCACACAATCATCTTTAGATGCTTAGAGACTGGGACCTGGGTCTTTGACTGACATACTTAACAATGATCAAAACATTTACTGAGCCACAGGAGCTGCATATATCAGCCCCATGTATCATGTTTTAAATGGAAATTTGCACCCTATGTATTATGTTGTAAATGAGAAAACTAAATCCAGCAGAGTAGCAAATAACAAAATGTACACATAGCAGATGAATAAACACTACTGCAAAAGACTTCAGCAAGCAATGCTATGCCTTCTGCTGGCAATTACGATTTTAAATTTAGTTAAGCAAAAAAAAAAAAAAATGAATACGCAAAGAAACAAGCAAATGCATCTTATGTTATTTTAAAATATAAATGGCATTCAGTGGCGTGTTGTCTTCACTTTACTTGTCATATTACTTTTTTTTTTTTTGTATCTTCTCCCAAAGGGTGATCAAGACTATGTTTTGAAATGTTAATGGCAAGTGGCAGTGAAAGCCCTAAATTAGGGAGTACAATTCAGCCCTTCATTTTTATTGAGGCCCTGCTCATGTTCAGATTGAGAGTGCCCCTTCCCCCTCCACTCTTTTGTGTGCGTAGTAATAGGCACAGATGTTCATTCTGCCTCACACAGAGCCACTTTCCCCTAATCACCACCTCATATGCGCGCGGATTGCACCTGCCCGGCCTTTTTCTCAACTGAATTAAGGGTTGCCTGATGGCCTTCAAAATTTCAACCACTTTTCAGACCCTAATTTCTTAAACATTGGAGAAGGATGGCGGGGGGGGGTATTTATAATTTTTTAGGGAGGGCAGAAGGAGGAGTGATTGGCTGCAAAGAAGCAGCTACACAAGCCTTCACTTAGAAATCCTTTCTCAAGCAGGGAACCCAGGGGTCAGTTTTACCACACAAAAAGAAAATAATTCTAGCCCTTAGCAGACTGCTAGCTCACAAAGTTATCTTATCTGGCTTCTATCTCATCTTTTTACATAATGTTTCTAGATGGAAAGTGAGTTTTTTAATCT
Organism: Amia ocellicauda; assembly: GCF_036373705.1. NCBI lineage: Eukaryota > Metazoa > Chordata > Actinopteri > Amiiformes > Amiidae > Amia > Amia ocellicauda. The sequence continues at coordinate 9,180,888 of NC_089850.1, forward strand.
AAATCCACTCAGCTATTTAAATAGTGGAAAGATATTTCTCTCCTTTTATTTCCTGCACTGTTATTTTATCTGGATTTCACAGGTTACCCCTAAGAAGTGCTTCTGTGAAACTTTTAAACATTGGGTTGATGCAGTTCTTCAGACTGTTTTTTTTTTTTTTTTTTGAGATGCGAATAATCTTGTTTTTTAGACAAGGTGATTCAGCCAGTGCAGTGAGGGTTTGAGGCTGTTCAGTGCTACATTTAAAAATCCAGATGTTACAATATTGCAGTGTACTGAGTGAGACAAGGGCTGGGATTAAATCAAAACTAGTAGTAAATGTAACTGCTATGAAGCACAAATATAGAGTTTGCTATGAGCGGGTGGGTCAAAATTTCAATTTCAATTAAAGAGAGTCTCATTCGGATTGTTGTATCTGCTCAATGTAATGTTTTCCTGTTACACTTATTAAGTTAAATGAGTGCATATACTTCCTTTAAAGCAGATATAAAGGGTATCATTATTTTAACAGTAATAAACACAGAAATATGCCTCACTGTCTGCAGTTATGATAATTCACATAGTTAAACTATTTCGTATTAATGACATTTAGAATTAATGTTAACTAAATACCCAACTGACCAGGCAGTTCGTTGTGTTGAAGCTTTGACACAGGCAGCACATGTTGAGTGGTACATACAGTATTTATCATATTGGGTATTAACCTCAGTTTGTGCAACTGACACAGGAATCTGAATCACCAATCAGGAGCTTAGGGTAAAAGAAAGCAAATGCTTAAAGTACAGCTACAGATACAATAAATAAATTATAACGAGTAAGACAATAATTTCAAAAATAGCCCTATATCTGAATGGCATAGAACCCACAGAAAAGGATATGACACAGCAGAAATGTATAACAAATAATTTGGAATATGAAGCCCTGTTAACTGTGGGAGGCAAGCATTTCCACATAACTAAATAATAATAATATCACAATATAAATCAGGATAGAAAATGTCATGGTGTATTCATAAATAGGAAATCATGTTTTTAACTTTCAATCACATTTTGTTGTTTTAAATTCTCTGACCTTAAATGTAATAACAAGGTAATGGGCTGATTGAATGTACTGTACATACATATTGACATGTAATGGGTTTGCTTAATTCACACAGTAAAGAACAGCTGCATGGTGATCATAACAATCTAAGATAATAAAATGTTTCATGCTGATATATGTGCAAGATATAATAATGATGGGGTCTATTCATGCCAAACATTTTAACTCATCATATACATATTTAATTAAGTCCCAGTATTTATCTCAGTTAAAAATGAGAAAGATGGTCATAATAGCAAGGTTAGTATCTGTGGGTTGTGTTGTGCAACAATGACATGTGCTTTTAATTAAATCCTAGAGAAAAGGAACCATATGTGTATTTTCATTTTGACAAAGTTTAAGGTCTTCAGATAGGGTCACCAGTTTCCATTAAGCATCCCACAGTTTGTGTTTAATTATGTCATGTTTAATAGCATTCAATAATAGAACTTGTGGGATGGAAATAGAACGTAAAAAGATGTAACATGTAAAAAAAAGCACACGTACAGTTCATCATTTGAAGGATTTCTTCTGATTTCTTTAAATATCTGATTCATGGAAGAAACTGTTTAGAGGTGCAAAACAAAGTGAACATACTTTATTACTCTCATAATGTGTAATTGTGCCTATTCACATGAATTAACTTTTCTCACTTGTAAAAATGGTGTGAATGCAGTTTCTGCTTGTAAATTAAAGCATAAAAGCAATGACCTTGTCATTATGCAGTTGTAATGCAGAAAGCACATGTAAATTAAACCAACTGTATCAGCAATACAAATCTTAGCTATACTTGAGTTACACAACAGGGTTAATAGGGATCAGCTGAATTATTACAAAACCAGTAATAATAATGTTGCAATATATCCAGCAGCCTCTGATTGTTTTAACAATGTCCTATTAAATGCATTAATAAATTAATCCGGTGAGCTGTGATACATGAGATTAGACCAAAGCACGGCTTATAAATAACTATGCAAGAAACAACTGTGGACAACCTACCTCAAAATGCATTCAAATGTATGAGGTTTAAAAATATAAAAGCCTTCCTATGAAGGATAAATAATATATATATGATCTTGTAATAAAACTACATTTCCACTGTTAAAAAATAAAGCATGAGTAAAATATACTATGATAATCTTTGTTTCAAAACTTTTTTGTGTGAAGAGAATTAACAGGTGTTAAATAAACACAACTTGGATCAAATTGCATCATGCGTGCCAAGAAATTCAGCAGTAAGTTTAATTGGAGGTTAAGGGATAAGGTTACTTTACAGTTCAAGAAAGGTTTAAGATTAGGTTAAGCTTAAATGCTTAGTAGCAAACTAACAGTAATATCCTACAGTAGGATTACGCCTTTTCTATTAGCACATTAATAAAACAGCCAGTCAACCTTTCATGATATTGTGTACCGATAACACAGCTTGCAAATGTTTAGTAACTTTTGCAAAATGTGATTCTCAAAGGCACATTTCTTTCTATGAAACAGCAGATTTTCTTGGAAGTCAAATTCAATGAGACCTATAACATCTTTCAGGGCCCAGAGGGAAAGTGACCCAATACAGTAGAAACTGGGTATAAATCAATTAAACAATATGCTGAATTGCAGCATCTGTGCAGTCCTAAGGATTAAAAATGATTAGCCGCAAAGCAGCATAGAAAGTAATAAAGCCATGATGTAACTGAATACAATGACTGTTTCATTCTCATTCCTTTTTTTTTCTTTTTTTTCTTCTCCACATTGTTTGGTTCACTCCAAAGATCAGGGTCATCAGAAAACCAAAACTATCTTGTAGGAGATTAAGAGCATCCTCAAAACCATTGTTGGATTTGTGAACACTGACCTAATGACAGCTTGACTGATGTATTTTGACATTTTTATGGTTCTGCAGGGGCTGTTTTATGGCACCTCTCGATGAGTACTCTGTGCTGTAAATTGAATGAAATGCTGGCCTTGGTCTCACTCAGTTAAGTATGGTAAACATGGTGAAGTGTGCTGTCCTGGGGGGGGTTAGAGGAGGTGGTGTATTTGAACACTGCCAACGACCCACTGAACCCTAGTATGTGCTTTTGTACTTGGCGTATCACCTACACATTCTCTCACAGTAGGTTCAGCCCTAACCATGTAATTTTACAGACTACAGAAATCTTTGCAATGTGCCTATACACCTGAAATGGTTGGTGTGAGCTGGTACAAAGCTTTAGTCTCCAAATTGATTAAATACATCAATCAGTAAAGGGCTGAAGTAAATTACTGTTTTTAAGGTTAGAAAGAGCTCCAGTTGACATTGGCTTATAGATTTGTAACTGAGGACAAAACTAACTGCTCTTGATTCCCATATACATTGGCTACTGCCTCACTCCACAGATTGGGTAATTTACTTATGCTTGAAGGTGGGACTAAACACAGTGACAGTCCAGAGAACCTTAGATAGCTTACAATTATTTTAAAGAAAAAAACTAGCTGTCTGGTGAATGTTTTGTGGTGAGTTAGGTCTGAGCAAATTAGAATGATGTTGTCTATGCAGATATAGTTAGACTCCAGCCTAAGTTTAATAAAGTCAAAGATGTGATTGCTTTGATTAACCTCCATGGTCAAATTGTGCCCCCCCGTCGGTTGTGTATATAGTACCTTGAAAAAGTACGAAGGCTGGCCCGTGTGGTCCGATCCAACACACGAGCTACTGTAGCTGGACCACGGAGCAATGGAAGAAGGTGGCCTGGACTGATGAATCACGAGTTTAAGGTGTTGACTTGACCTCCAAATTCCCCAGATCTCAATCCAATCGAGCATCTGTGGGATGTGCTGGACAGACAAGTCGGATCCATGGAGGCCCCACCTCGCAACTTACAGGACTTAAAAATCTGCTGCTAATGTCTTGGTGCCAGATACCACAGCACACCTTCAGAGGTCTAGTGGAGTCCATGCCTCGACGGGTCAGGGCTGTTTTGGCGTCAAAAGGGGGACCTACACAATATTAGGCAGGTGGTCAAAATGTTATGGCTGATCGGTGTGTATACACACACTTTGGATTGGATATGTTGGATTATAAGCCTGTGTAATGAAATCTTAAAAACAACACATTTATTTATTTATTTTCAAGAATATGTGGTTTCATTGTGAGTATTATGAGTTATAGGAACATTATTATTTATACTGTACCAAAACTGATGTATATGCATATTCCATTTCAAGTTGGAAGACAACCATTACCGAATGGGAAGAGCGTTCTGACTTGCCAATCATGTGAAAACTTGTACCAAAGCTGTCCAATAGGGGCCCTGCCAGGAGGAGGAGTCCCGCCCCCATGCCTGTGAAGTGTCTCCTCCTCACAGTAGCAACCTGCCATTTCTTATTTCACTGCCATGTATCATGCTTTGCAGGAGAGTTGGATTATTGCCTGAGACAAATCTTTTGATTAACTCTCGTTCGAGCTCTCGTTCCTCTCTATGGAGGTAAGTTTTGTGCAGTAGTATTTCAGAGCTGGCTTTGGCTCCTCTACAGAGATCTTTTGTGTAAATGACCTGTTTGTACCATCTTTTCAGATATTCTTGAGTGTGTGTTGGAGCTCAGCGGCTGCTGTTCTGCATGAATCCTCGACGCTGGACGCATTGATATCGACGTCAAACCTTATCAACATTAACATCTTCTCCCAGGAATTAAACCCCAGAATGAGGCAAAAAGGGGCCTTCCACGCAATGTGAAGCAAAGCTCTCTTCAGATGATGGGCATAAAAGAACCCCTCCCCAAGCCTCCTCCAGGGTGTCAGCAGGCTACCGTGGAAGCAGAGGGTCAGCACACTCATCTGCAAGTTCTGCCAGAGGACGACCCCCACCAGGACGGGTGTCTCCACAGCCAAAGCAAGGATGCCCTTCTGGCGCATCTTCTTCTTCTAGCTCGGGGGGCTTCCCAGATAGAGAGCAATTGGCTTCACCCTCCCTCTCTATGCAGGTGCTACCCGGAGAGTCTCTCCCCAAGTCTCACATTCCCCACGGTGTGCCTCCCCTCACTACTTCTCCCCCAGACGCACTCCCCCACAGTCTACACCACTACGCCGGTCTCCACCTAGGAGGAGACGGGAGACTCCACCCCCTTGGCCGAGGGAGGATGAGTTCAAACACTGCTGTGTTAAATAGGAGAGATGGCAGTAGCTATGGCCACCCATCGCCAAATGAGACACCATCTGCACATCTGCACAGGAATTGACACAGGGCTGATGGAAGGCCCCTTCCATCACCATGCCCCCCACCACTGCCCTTACAGGAGTTGACGCTCTCCTAAAAGTTGGTCTCGGCCTACATGACCGACCTCCTGTGCGAAGCAGGAAAAAGCGATAAGGAGATCACTGGCAGCTATGGTAGTAGCTAGATGCAATCTGTGTCTGACACAGGCTAAGTTGCTCAACTTGGAGAAGTCCATCCTCCTCAACGCACCAATTACGCCTGGTCAAATTTTCGGGGCCACTGTTGACCTGAGCATAGAACACTCAGCCAAGGTGAAGGAGGCGGCATCAAAGTACGTCGACCTTCAACAGCTGAGAAGACAGCCCCAGTCGCACCACTGGCCCTACCCACAGCGGATACAGTGGGTGAGACACAAAAAACCGCCACAACCACAGGCCGGCAACGTGCAGCCAAGTTACTGGCGCAGAGGCCAAATGCAGGGGTAAAAATTTACTTTTCAGCTGGAAGCCTAAGGGGAGAGGCGAACCCCGCAACCCCACTGCTAAACCGCAAGGAGAATGTCCCTGAAAGAAACGAAAGACAATGAGCCACGGATACACCCTCCATTTCCACTCTGGCCCTCTCCCCCTCAGGAGAGTGCTGACCCCTACTGTCGGATGCCCAGTAAAGGCAAGAACTCTGGCTCAGGAGATTGCAGTAATGCGAGAAATACGAGCTGTATGACTGGTGGACCGAGAGGGGTTCTATTCACGGTACTTCCTAGTGCCAAAGAAGGCTGGAGGCTTAAGACTCAATCTCGATCCGAGGGGTCTCAATATGTTTCTGAAGAATAGAAACTTCTGCATGTTGACTGCGCAGCGTATCCTCCAGTCAGTCTGACTGGGCAACTGGTTCACGTCGATAGACCTCCTACTTCCATGTCCCCATCCTCCCAGCGCATAGCATCTATGCTTCGCCTTCCAGGACCAAGCCAGAACCTGGCCTTCCTAACTAAAGTTGTGTCGGCGTTTCACACCAATCAACTCTCATCCTTGAGCCATTCCACCCCCCTCCGCAGACTCCAGTCAGGGCCTTGAGGTGTTATATGGAGAGGACTGCTCGCTTTACAGCTCCGACCAACTTTTGTCTGCTATGGGTCTACCACCAGAGGGCAGGCAGTTACAAAACAATGACTGGCTCACTGGGTGGTGGATGCTATCCGTCTCTCATCTATGAAAATTCAAAGGTTCCCATGCCAGAGCACATCTTGGCACACTCCACAAGGGGACAGGCCACGTCGAGGGCTCTTTGTCATGGTGCTTCACTGGAGGACCTGTGAAACACTGTGACATGCTCCGGTCGTCAAACTTTCACAAAGTTCTATTGCCTTAATGTTGCAGACTGGGTGCACCCTACACTGGGCACTCAAGTACTGTAGGCTGCCTACCGTCAGGCACCGTGAAGCTCTGCTGTGCTTGCCATGGATGAGAATTAGCTTAAATCAGGTGTCCGTTCGCAATAGCTCTGATATAGCCTTCCCATTCGGTAATGGTTGTCTTTCGACTTGAAAGGGAATGTTAGGTTATTATCATAACCCTGGTTCCATGAAAAAGAAAGACAACCATTACCCTTCAGGGGTCGCTTGGTCAGACAATCTTCATGATGAAGAAATGGCAGGTTGCTACTGTGAGGAGGAGACACTTCACAGACACAGGGGCGGGACTCCTCCTCCCAGCAGGGCCCCTATTGGACAGCTTTGGTACAAGTTTTCACATGATTTGCAAGTCAGAAGGCTCTTCCCATTCGGTAATGATTGTCTTTCTTTTTCAGGGAACCAGGGTTATGATAATAACCTAACGTTTTGTTAGCAGATTATACTGCCACCACATGACGGCATGTGCCTCACCAGCAGAGACAGTAACTTTCTTAGTTTTGACATCCTAAAGTTTCTACCCCAAAGTAGATCTGGAACAGGGAGTCTGATAGTGCATGACAGGATATGTTACCATCATCCAGAATCTTTCATTTACATTATTTTATTCAAAGGATGTGTTATGAACAAGCCTAATTCAACTATAGTAGAGCTGTGTTTCTGACATCATCAAAATCTGCACATCTTCCAGCATCATGTGAAATGTGGCTGCCGTGTGTTTATAATATACAAAGCCTCAAAACACCAAATGCCTGAACTAGCAAGTCCTGTCACCAATTACAAACAAACTGACACCTGGTTTACATATTTGGCATGAACTGAAACCGTACATGCACTATCAATGTATCTGTTTGTCCAGAAGTGGAAAAATATACTCCACACATTCATGCTGCTAAATTGCTTTTATTGCCAGGAATGCATGGGGCTGATTTCTGAAAACCACAGACTTCACTTTTTCCAAACTGCGTACCAGTACCATGTTAATTACAAGCAAATAACTGTGTATTTTTAAATTTCTTTGTGTAGTTTTATGATTCTGATAACCATGGTAAATAAGTTATATGTGTAAATAAAGAAAGACATTATTGCCAATGTTTAGAAACAATATTTTTTCTTAGTTAAAAAAGACAGTTACAGAAATGATAAAATTAAAGTAATGACTTTGTGGCGCTAACAATTAATGTTAATGTTAATGTAGCTGATTAATGAAGTGTTGTGCTATTTTGAGCACAGTGCTCTTTAAAACATTAATTTCCATGCTAAATTAATATAGATGGCCCTATCTGCTCTCCCCCAATAATTGATAAATGTTGATAATTTCATGAAAAGTACTATTCAGTACTGTTCTATTCTTTCATCCTGTATCCATCACTGAATTAAAAATACATTAAAATCAATACACTTCCTGTTTTCTCAAGTCTCAGCCCTGTGTCATTTCTGTCAATTGCAGAACTAAAGCCTTAATAACATCTATTGATCTTTTTCTTCAAATATTCTCCTTTATCATCACAATACTGGATGGCATGTTTGTATCTGTTCTTATCATTCCAGTTATGTAATGCAAAGATGTGAGCAACAACAAAAGTGTGAACCCTTTTGATAATCTGTCTTGTTGTCCACCTAGCACTGTTCTATAACAGGGGTAAATATGTATTTAAATGTGAATGTGAGTTTTAACCTTACATTTTAAAATAAATTACACAATCCTGCAACAGATACCATTTTATCAAATGAGGAAGTTTCGGATTGTGTGTGTTAGCAAACATTTGCACAATTTATCAGTGGCCTATGATCAGAATCAGTGGCCTATGATCGAGTGAACAGGAGGAAACATGGGTGGCTTAAAAACTCTGACAAAAGTAAATTCTTCTGGGTCAGGGTTAAGGCATAAAGTATGGCATGTTTATGTTTGTACTGTGCCTGATATTTGGAAAAACAGAGTGCTTAAGACACCACTTTTGACAGGCCTTTGGTTTTCACGAGCAATAAATTAATCTTGAGCTATCTAGAGGTATCGCTAACGTTGCACTTTCTGACCCCGGTGAGAGGGATTGTGAAAAACGATGTTTGCAATAATAACTTTGATGACAATTTGTTTACATATACTTAAGCGTGGTAATTAATCACAGACGAAACATAACATCTGCGGCATAGCAGTTAATTACAACAACATCAAGAACAGGATATAACTACCTTTGAGAGTTTTATATTACAAATGACACATGGTGACATTTTGTATTGTGTCAAAATCTGTTTTTATTATTTGATTGAAAGTTTTTCAAAGATGGGAATCTATATAAACCGAGTTCAGGCAGTGAGAAGTTCAGCTCTTCTTAGCCATTTCTGAGTACTGATATTTTCTTTTTTCTCAATTATTAAAAGAACAAAAACCAGAACACACTACAGCCCTTCAGGAACTGAGTTTGAGATCTCTGCTCTATGGAAAAAAAACACTACAGAACAAAATACAATGTTGTTACAGAAAAAGCATTATGCTACAGTCCACTCCCTGCTGAGCATGTTGTATTCTCTCATTCAGTGGTATGGAACTCAACCTGCTAGTATTCAAACTAAAGTTGAAGAACCAGGAAAAAAGTGTGTTTATGGTGCTGTCAATACCTGGAACATCTGCACAAATGCGTGTGGCCCCATCATTCTTCCAGACTTGGAATGGCGGGTGATGACCAATGACTTTTTGCTTACTCATCTCCTGAACCTCTCACTTGGCTTGCTCCATGTTGACCATTGATAATCTCTGTCCCGGTTGTTGCATGACCTGGGCCTCCCCTGTGTTCATGTGATGTTCAGTTACACTAGTCTTTCCCAAGCTGATGGCCCCTTAAGCTAATATGGGCTGGAACTACACTAGCAGCATCAACACCTCGTAAGCACTCAATTTATGATTTTTGTGATTATTAAGTGACATTAGATTGTGTAATTATTGATTTGTGTTAAATATTACCAACCTATTGCATGACCATTATATAAACTCAGGCTGTTCATGTTTTTGTCCTTGAATTAAATCAGTTTTGCAATGTATTAAATATTGTACATTATACATGTCATTGTTGCATTGCTATATTTTGTAAGATGAATGAAATACCAGAATGTGACTTTGACCACTCATATACACTGCCTATTATAAACAAAATATATTATACAGTGAGGAAAAAAAGTATTTGATCCCCTGCTGATTTTGTAAGTTTGCCCACTGACAAAGAAATTATCAGTCTATCATTTTAATGGTAGGTGTATTTTAACAGTGAGAGACAGAATAACAACAAAAAAATCCAGAAAAACGCATTTCAAAAATGTTATACACTGATTTGCATGTTAATGAGGGAAATAAGTATTTGATCCCCTATCAATCAGCAAGATTTCTGGCTCCCAGGTGTCTTTTATACAGGTAACGAGCTGAGATTAGGAGCACTCTCTTAAAGGGGGTGCTCCTAATCTCAGCTCGCTACCTGTATAAAAGACACCTGTCCACAGAAGCAATCAATCAATCAGATTCCAAACTCTCCAACATGGCCAAGACCAAAGAGCTGTCCAAGGATGTCAGGGACAAGATTGTAGAACTACACAAGGCTGGAATGGGCTACAAGACCATCGCCAAACAGCTTGGTGAGAAGGTGACAACAGTTGGTCCGATTATTTGCAAATGGAAGAAACACAAAATAACTGTCAGTCTCCCTCGGTCTGGGGCTCCATGCAAGATCTCACCTCGTGGAGTTTCAATGATCATGAGAACGGTGAGGAATCAGCCCAGAACTACACGGGAGGATCTTGTTCGAGTTGCCAAACATCAGCCTCGAAACCTTAATGACTTGGAGAGGATCTGCAAAGAGGAGTTGGACAAAATCCCTCCTGAGATGTGTGCAAACCTGGTGGCCAACTACAAGAATCGTCTGACCTCTGTGATTGCCAACAAGGGTTTTGCCACCAAGTACTAAGTTGAAGGGGTCAAATACTTATTTCCCTCATTAACATGCAAATCAATTGATAACTTTTTTGAAATGCATTTTTCTGGATTTTTTTGTTGTTATTCTGTCTCTCACTGTTAAAATACACCTACCATTAATATCAGCAGGGAATCAAATACTTTTTTCCCTCACTATACAACCTTGAAACATGGGAAATGGTAACTGTGGCATGTGATGCACTTGAGATTCATGAAAAACAGCAGAAAACATTACATTAACAATTTCACACATAAAAACAGATATGTTTAAAACTACATTGACGTTGAAATAAACAATGCTGGCTTTACATGAAAAAATACGAGTATCTGTGGAGTGTACTGGGAATTCATACAGATGGTGAAATGTATATAAGACTCAATATTAAAATGAAGAAAATGAAGCAGGAATGAAGTTTGCCAAACAGGAAATAGGTTTATACAGTTGAGTGTTTCTGCCCTAATACTCTCTCTCTCTCTCTCTCTCTCTCTCTCTCTCTCTCTCTCTCTCTCTCTCTCTCTCTCTCTCTCTCTGTCTCTATCTATCTATACGTATTTACATATATATATATATATAAGCAACACAAATGTGTCCTCTAACATATGTAATCTCACTGATATATTTACATTTTAATAGCATTTTTTAAAACATGTTTGTAGAGACAAATAAACATTAAAATAGATAGATCATGAATGCATAGCTATTTCGCAGTAACTCTTGTATACGTTCACTCCTTCTAAATGTAACTGTCCATGTATAAAATTCCTTAGGCAAAGAACAGACTCCACCACAAATGTCTCCAGGTTACCTTTTTCAAGGCTCATTTGTTTCCCTGTATTGAAAAAAGATACGCTTACGCAGAATTCCACTTTATCTCTTTGACCTAGTGATCTTTTGAAAGTCACTATTGTTTTTATTAGATAGCCTCTTGTCTTATTCACTTTGTCTACAGAAGTTTCCCACACTGAGCTCACCAGTGAAATATCTGGCTTATCTCTGCTTGTAGAGAAGGGAGTTTGTACCTACAGTGAAACAGAAATCCTATTGGTAGCTGCCTGGTTCCAGCCAATACTCCCAAGTGACTCATAGCTAGACCCAGTTGTAACTTGAACTTTCAAAATGCTGGTTCAAAGTGCAGTTCAGTCCTTTTGCCAACAGATGTCAATCTAGTAAACTTAGCTGTATGATTTAGTTTATTAAGCTGTCATTGAAAATTAGTTCAAAGAATCATTTTTGAGTACATGTATTAAATACAGATTAATGTATGTATAACCTGAAGCAAAATGTGGTCTTTAGGGTTGAGAATAAAATAAAACATGCACAGCTGCAAATAAAGTTATGAATATACAGAATATGTCAAAATCAAAATCTAATATTTACCTGTACCAATATTTGTGTGTACTCAGATGAGTTATTCTTGGTAACTGTGGCATATTTCAGATATACCCATAAGATTTAACCACAGCACAAACACATAACTTAGTTTGGCCAATTCAGGTTTAATCCTTTTCATCAGAAAAGAGTTGGATTTGTTGGATTTTCAGATCACTGTCATGCTGAAATGTGAAATTATGCAAAGTACCGTTAGTATATCTTGCTTTGGGACTATTCTGGGAATGTATGGAATTTGTGTTAGACAGGAATATTAAATACCTCCAGCTTTTTGCAGTGATTTGTATTTAACTTTCTTCACATCAAAGGGTCCCAGACCATGAGAAGGTTTAGCAGACCAATCTTTTGAAACTTGTTAGCAGTTATGATTATTGATTCAAAGTTGGTCTCTCCTTTTCTTTTTTCAATTTTAACTTTGGTCCTAGACATCATTTGATCAGACATTTCATTATCATGGTTCTACTGCTTACTTTTCTGGATCCCCTCCAAATCCCACCTCCTTCAACTTTCAATTGAATACATTTTTATATTATTTAAATATCCCCATGACACGATGCTGCCACTACCATGCTTCACAGCAGGGATGGTGTTCTTTGAGTGATGTGCGGTGTTGGGTTAACGCCAAACATAATGCTTTGTGTGTAGGCCAAAAAGTTCAATTTTAATTTTGTCAGACCACAAAACGTTTTGATACATGGCTACAGAAGCTCCTGAGTGATTCTTTGCAAACTTCAAATGGGATTCGAGGTAGGCTTTCTTGAGTACCATTGGGCTCAGATTTGTCGAGTGCTTGGGATATTATTGTCACCTGCACACTTTGACTAGTCTTGGCCATAAAATCCTGTAGCTCTTGCAAAGTTTCCATTGGCCCCTTGGCAGCCAATCTGATCTGTCTCCTTGTTGCTTGGTCAACCAGTTTGGAGGGCTGGCCTGATTTAGGCAGGGTCTTGGTGGTACCACACATCTTCCACTTCTTAATAATCATCTTCACAATGCTCCAAGGGATATTCAAGACCTTTTCAAAGCTATTTTGCTTGTCCGTATATATATATATATATATATATATATATAATGTATTAACAATTTTAAACCTTTTTTAGTTACAAAGCTTTTATTCCATTCATAGTAGCTCTCTCTTTTAGTCAGTCTTAAATAAAACGAAATAATAGCAAACCCAAACACAGAAATGTTCTAACAGCTTGAGGCAGCTTAAATGAGTGACAGCTGTACAATGCAATAGGGCACTCTCCTGCCGTGCCTGTTTAACCTATAAATAATCTCTTACTGTTTCTGCTTAAACTACAAGATGACAAGTGCAAAGCAGGTCCAAAACACTGTATAAGAATGACTGTGGTATATTATGTTTGAACGCAAGGAAGATATTAAATTGAAAGTATCTGTAGATAATTTCAAAATCTTGTTTTATTTATTTTTATTCACTCAGTTTTATCATTGGCAAAAACTAATTTTCAATTATGTAATGAACATTCCACTCAGGATAGTATAAGAACACTTCATTAAAAAGAGCATTACTTACACAGTGTTTTTGCATTGATTAAAGATATCACAACCTTCGCTTCAGTTAAAGTTTTGGAATCGGATATGCTGACGTACTTTTCCCTCAGTCTCTTTTTATTTTAAGAGACATATAGCTCATGCCATTGTGATGCTTACAAATGATCTATTACCTCAGTTCATAAATAGTGTATTACCTGGTAACAAGTCTACATCAACTCTAGCATTCTGCTTTAAATCAGGGTCTGCATTTAAGTCTATTTCATGAACTGAAAATAATTCTGAAATTAATCCAATGCCTTAGTATTTATTAACAATTTCCTGTAAAATATATATATATATATAATCTGAAAACAAAACAAAAACAATATTGCTTTAAAATTATCTGTTGAATTTCTGTGTTACTTCTTTTTCTGAATAGTCACTGGAGTTCAACAGGTATAAAACATTTTTTGGATTTATTTCAATTTTCATCTAATGGTCCCTTTTCCTCAAAATCCTGGGGGTAACATAGCCAGCAAAATACATTACATTTTACAAGAAATACTGTCAGCACAACAAGTACAATTTTACCTAAAACTGACTAAATAATTGCCCTGAAATTAATCAGATCGTATGTCTTCACTTGTCATTTTAGGTCTGAAGCTTTCAGCACTAGTCTGCTTCTGGCTGTTTGGCTGAGCCTAGTTTCATACAATTTAAATTGGTTTCAGTTTACATTACTGTTAAAATAGCTAAAAATGTTTAGAATAAAAATGCAAATTTTCTTTTTTTAACTGTTAAATGGCACTCTGTTTTCTGCATTATTTTCAATCTTATCAAGTGGATAACAATGTCCTAAAAAAGGACAATATGATTTGACATATTAAGTCAAATTACATACAAAAATAAAACAACACATAATTTGGTGTTCTCTGTAAAACACCCAATGTAAATTAATTAAGTAATACATTATTAAGTAATTAGTTAATGGGACTTGAAGTGTGACAAGCTGATATGATTTTCCACATCCTAATTATGCTAAGTCTCCTCTTTTGTTGCGTAATACCTACTAAGGACCATATATCGTATATGATAAAATGAAGATGGAAAACACCTACTATATCAACCAGATATATGTTTGAGGTTAATAAGGCCTTTGAAGGAATCTGTTGTGAAATTCATCAGACTGAAGACTTGGGGCTAAATTAATGCAGCCACAGTTTCCCAAGATCTTTCCCATACTGTCCATATGGGCAGGCCGTAGCAATATTGGCTCTTGAGTGTTGGGGAAGCTGCACATCTGGTAAGGACAACCTGCTCCTGAGCAACACTGGAGCCTAGAGGATAACAGATCACAGAATGACTGCACAAATGCCTCACAGTCACTGGCACCAGAAAGCTGTTCTCAGTAACCTTGAAAGTAAAGAGGAAATCTCCTGATTTCAGGGGATTACATGTAAAGCTTTAAACTTCAAGGATTTGCTTTTTTTTTTTTTTTTCTGGTTTAGGCTTTTTTGTATAAAGAGACACCTTGAACAGCTGGAAATAAAATATCAGCAATTGTACATGGGCAAGCTGTCAATTTTTCTTAGCCTACTCTCTAAAGATTCCTGTTAAGGCATTGATATGCTCCCGAAAAAGCACTGTGAATGTAATTTATTGAAGGTATGATAAGTATAACATTTATAAAAGGCCACTCCGTACTTTCTTAAATAACTCTTTCATATTAGAATATTTAAAATGTGAGTTTAAATATATATCCTATTTAAAGGGAAATATTGTTTAAAGATTAATACATTTCACTACATTTAGAAGTGAATACTTTTTAATTTAATCTACCTTCCTTTCTTTCTAGTTCAGAAACATCCAATCACTCTTTATTAGTTCAGGCATGTGTTATTGAAACAGTTATGATTCCTTTCTAGTCTTGCAACAGACAACTTTGTAAGAAAAGTGACTCAATTTGCATATTTCTTACTCAGTTTACTGTCTACACTGGTAAATCAGAATCAGCTGGGCTGTAGCACCTGCACTCAGTGGACAATAATAAAAAAGTGTGAAATACAATAAGTACAGTGTAGCTTGTTGGTATTGCATCTTGTTACTTTAGTCTAATTCCTGCAAAGAAACCTAGACATAGGTTTGAATCCACTGCCAAGGCACTGTTGACTGAACCTACCTACTACCTGCCCCAATGCATACTGGTATGAAAAATGGGTCTGAGAATGGTTCTTTCCTTCTCTTAGCTTTTCAAATAAATCACTGCAAATTCAGTCCTAATCAAAACTGGCCTCACCACTTTTGTCCCTTTTAATACAGTCTTTAAGGTAGAGCAGCAGTAAAATGATTTTCATATTTTATGATGACACTATGCAGGCAATTACTTAAATGTGTTTCTAACACTTTGTTGAGCCTCAAGTAATTAAGTGAAGTATATGATTTTACACACCGTTATGTGTGTCTGTGTATCCAAGTTATTTACATTACACACTGCAGGGAGTGCAATCATGCTGTATTCAACATCCTTTTTGAGCTAGTTTAAAATACAAATCACTGCAAATAGCTGGAGGTACTTTAAACAAATTCCACTGCTGTCTAAAACAAATTCCATACATTTCCAGAATAGTCCCTAAGTAATGTAATCTCCTGTGTTTTGTTTTGCTTTTTTATTTACTAACTAAACCCAGTTATCTTACCTTTTCCAAATGAGTTAAAAGTTAATTTTCATTTGAGATTTTTACCTTTACATGTAGCATACCCATATCCATTAACATTGATACTGGGACTGATATGTGCTTTTCTTCTGCTGTATTTCCATTTCATAGAAGCTTTTCAATCTGGAAGAAGCTCTGGTATCACAGCCTTGGGGAATAGCTTGAAAAAACAGAGGGATAATAGATGCTGATTTGCTAGTGAATTGTTGACTCTTTTTTGTTTTCATCTGCCTGTCCAATGAGCAGTGATCTGAAACAGGACAGACTGACAGCCCCAGCTAAAGTCATACACCTGAGTACACATCCGTTCATTCTCCCTCAGTACAGAAGGAGCCTGATTTGGACAAATAGTCACAAACACAGACATGTTGCAAAGTTTTTCTTCATCTCTGGTATTCCACTGCATACATTTCTGATCTGTGGAATGGATGACGAAGCTTGAGTGGTGTGTGTCTCATGCTGTACTGCACAGGCGTGGATCCCATCCAATTCATACAGTTCAGAGAAGCCACTCATAACACTTACGCTTCCAATGCAGATTCTCTCGTTGCAAGTTGAGAGGAAACTTTACAGTATTAGCATTAGTTTATCCATTAATCACATGGGATTAGATCATTATGTTTATTCATGTATTTATTGTACAATCTTTTACTGACTGTTTAATTAAACTCTTGGAAAGTCGTGTGTAAATAGAATTTAAGGAGATAGACCATACCTTGCTCCATAAATGATTGTCTTTAATCACTTAAACGTCTAATATCTCTGATATGTATAGCTGTCTCATGTGTGGCAATCCTCATTATATGAGTTTTCAACTGATAAAGTTTATGGACATCTATTCAGACTGTTTTTGTAATTTAGCAGTTCATTCTCCCGAACTATTCAGCACTCCTGTAATTTTGCACTTTATATAACTATGCTTCATTATGCTCCTGCTTACTTATACATTGTTAGACCTCCTGTTGTTACCTCTTGAACTATGATGTACGAGGGAACTGAATCCTTTCACCCTGGAACAGAGGAGACTACGTGGGGACTTGATTCAAGTCTTCAAAATCATGAAAGGCATCGACCACATCAAACCAGAGGAGCTTTTCCAGATCAGCAGGGACACACGCACCCGGGGACACAAATGGAAATTGGGCTTCAAGGCATTCAAGACAGAAAACAGGAGACACGTCTTCACACAGAGAGTCGTCACAATCTGAACAAACTCCCCAGCGATGTGGTTGAAGCTGAAAATTTGGGAACATTTAAAAATAGACTGGATAGGATCCTTGGATCACTTAGTTATTAATGGACACCAAACGAGCACGATGGGTCGAATGGCCTCCTCTCATTTGTAAACTTTCTTATGTTCTTATGTATGTTTTGTATTTGATATTAACTGTATACAGGGGTGGATCTTAAGGATTTTTGGCACTAGCCAGCCGGGCTAGTAGCCCAAAATTTCCACTAGCCTGGCTGAAATGTTACTAGCCCTGTTTGTAACTCTATTTACATTGTTACAAATAGGGCTAGTAGTCTAAACAAATGTTTTCTATATATTTTTAGTTTCCTAAACATTCCCAGTATTCCCAGTAAGTTAGTCTGTGAGTAGCAGTATTTGAATCAATGACACAACAATATAACTACTATAAATATAGTAGCTGACATCACTGGATGAGCTTTTGTGTTTTGTACCGTCATATTCTATAAAAGATTGGCCTATTTCTCATGGAATTTGATGCTCTGCAGTTAATAATTAGTAGAACCAAGCTCGAATATACCCTTTTTGCTGGAGCTATGTGCTTGACAGGCTGAACACCACATACCACTCTCCCGTTTAAACTGAAGCCAGTCCTCCCTCCACTTTCTCCACTGCTCTCCACTGGAAACATCTCTCTCAATTTTTTTCATACTCAGCTGTGACACCGCTTTTGTGTTTCTTTGGTGAGGGTAACGGAAATTAGGGGAATAACAATGCATTTTCAGGATTGTTCTCACTTAATTTAATTGTAGTTTTATTCACTCTGTAAGTAACGTACTGGTAATTAGGGCTACTCTAAAACGATTGCCATGGAAACATGCTTCGTGGCTAGAGAGTCGACTAGCCAGCTGTCATTCAACTAGCGTAATGAACCCCGCCTCTCGGACTAGTGGTCTTGAAATTAGACTCCCCCGAAATGTAAACTACTCGACTGTGGCTTAATTTCCAGCCCTGACTGTGTATATAATCTACATTTATCTTCTGCACTTTTGTATTACTCATGTAACCTATAAGTCGCCCTGGACAAGGGCATCTGCCAATCAATCAATCAATCAATCAATCAATCAATCAATCAATCAATCAGTCAATCAATACATTAAACGCCCTTGGCTGGTGAAGCTGTTGGTACAATTGTGTTGTTATGGCAAATAATTTCTCTGAGAAACTCACTGACATAAAATGGTTTGTTTTAACTACCAGTTCTCCTTAGGCACCCAGACTGAGGATAGCCTTTCTGGTATTATACGTTTTGTGTTCATTCAAACAGTTGATCTACAGTTTCAAGACGATTTTTGGAGATCTTTCTGTTGAAGAATTATATTGAATTCTTCCATTTCACTTTACCTTGCAGCTACACACAATTATACATTTTCAGTGGATGGGAATGAATGTGGGTTGAGCAGGGTTTTGATAACATTCATTACTGGGACATGTCTTCAATGAAGTAAAAGAAGCATGCATTTTATTAGCAGTAGTTTGCATTATTTTACTGCTCCAAAATGTTGAAAGTTAGACATAAACAGAGTGTAATATATATTTGTAAATCTTTTCTATTAAACATTATTCCTCCTGTATTAACTGGTGTTCAGTTGCACTGTTAGAAAAATAGTTTGACAAAGTAAAAGTAGTTAATGTAAGACTTCTCCTTCCACCTCCTTGCTGAAATGTACTGCTAAGTACGCATACAAGAGATGAGGTATGCAAACATGGAAATTCTTCTCTGCATTCGAAAGTGGCAGTCCAGTAGATTAGGAGAGTGATACAGTGAACACACAGATAAAGTGGAGTTTCACTGTAGCAGCCCTGTCATTGCACCTGAAACCTTGGACGTGTTTCAAGCTTGTGTAAGATTAAAGGGAAATAAGTCTGGCCTCCATCACTGTCACCATTCACTTTAATTTGTACTCACAAAGTGTAAAAAAGAATCGGATGTGCACCACTGAATATGTCTTGTGGGCAACACTCACTTCTTTCTTGGGCCTTTAAGTGGCGTGTGCAATCCATGGTCAAGAAGGGAAAATACTATTCATTTCCAGCCCTTGAAAATCACAGCATGCAGCAGAAATATGCAGCTTCAAAGTGCAGGACATAAAAGTGCATGTTGAAGCACCTATCAATACCGGAATCGTTGAGGAATCAGATCAATGTGCAAGACATGTCGTGATTTATTAAAGGCTATACCTTTGAACTAACCAGAAGAGCTACCTGTAAATTTAGTGAATCAATGGTTGCTACAAAGAAACCATATACATCAGTTTGAATCAGGCATCAAAGGGAGACTGTGCTATAACATGACCCCTGAAAATCAAAAGAGATCATTTTGATGTCTGGCCCACTGTCTGTAAACAGTCTATGTATACATTTTACAGGGCCACCGTGAGATCTGGCGCACTTTGAATTATTCCAGGGTAATTTAGAATGAACAAACAAGCTTCTGAATTTAGCTCTATCCTTACACTGGGCTACATTTAATGATGCTTTTCAAATTCTATTATTCATGAATGTAATATTTTCATTAGCAGATGCTGCCTTGCTAATACTTTGCTTTCAATGAATGCTCAGAGCTCACATATGGATTATGAGTAAATAAATAATAGACAACAGTTATTTTAAACTTTAAAAAGGTTGTATTTCTAAAAGTCTGTATTTTAAGATTTGAAAATTACTAAACTATTCTTAATAATTCTGTCTCCTTTGTGGATAAAGCCTAAAGTTTACCTTGTGTTATGAAGGAGAATATTATATGTGGTCCTGTTTTTTCTTTTGACAGCTTGAATGTTATGTATAAAATTGTCTTCAATGTCTGCTGCTACAAAGAGCTAAGAATGAACCCTTACCAGTTTGGACTTATTCGCATAAATTAAAGAAGGTACATAATGGAAATGCAAAGAGATAGCTATGAAAGACATATCTAAAATTTGAAAGTCGGTTTTGGGTGACTAAAGTTGTGATATTTAAGAAGGATATGAGATTATATTCATCAAATCCTTCTCACTACTTTCTCCAAAATGCTATAAGAAAATTAGAGATGGAGTTGACTCACTCCCGAATCAGTAATAGAGGACAGCAGTATTGATGATCTGTGTAAAAACGATCCCCCTATTTCCCTCTACAATACCGAAAGTCATGTATCTATGACCATCCTTGTACTTACACAGGGAGTGCATGTTAATTTCAATAATTCATCTTCCTTTCCAAACAACTTGGAAGAAGTACATTATTACCATGGGTTCAAAGCAAAGTAAATGGATATAGCTCCATCTGATAAAAAAGAAAACTGAACCTTAAGGCAAAGAAGGTGGGATCTATCAATGAACCATTACTTGGCTTTGCAATACCTCAATAGTAATGGGTAAGGTCAAGCTTAAGAATCATTGAGGCTTGCTCTCCAGCAAATCGAAACCCAAAAGGAGATTTCAGTTGGTTCAGAAGGGTGGGATAATGAATAAAAAATGTATATATATCAGAAGGAAAATATATCCTTTTTAACTTCAGTCATTTTTTGTCAACTGGGTTTGTACTTCAATGGGCTGGATTGCATGAGGACTAATCTTTCTTCTATCACCCAATGTCATTTACACTGATGAACCTGACCGTTGACCTCAAAGGTCAGTCCTAGACATTGAATCTTTGAGTCTTCTCAGCGTGGGAGTAAGGCTGCCTTGCTGGAAAAAAATAAACTTTGTTCATTTTTGAAAGGTAGAATTTAAGGTACCCAAAGACCCTATCCCCATAATACTAATCACTAATATCACTTTTAATGCACACTGAGTCATGAAAAACTGATTCAATATTACGGTCACAAGTCCATACACTTAGATAAAACAGCCTACAATCGGATTCAGGAAAATGTATCCCTTTTCATGGCCTTCAATACATATTTAGCTAGAAGAAAATTGACTTTTAAACTCTGCTATCAAGCTTATTCTAACACATTTCACTAAGGTTTTGTCTGATGATTGGTGAGTCCAGTGGATCAATTTTATAACCTGTCCTTTCTGTTGAAGTTTAAACATTATTTCATGTGTCAAAACTTTTTTCCATCCATTTCTCTTTTGAACAATTTCTATGTTTTAGTGCCTGCTCTAGGCAGAATTATTTTTGTATCATGTTCTCAATTGAACAAAGCTTTCCAGCAGTAAATCTCTCCTACTGCAGCAGCTCTTAAAAGACATAGCTTTACTGGTTTCTGTGTTATGGTTAGATATGATATAGATTTGAAATCTGCAGCAGGTTAAGGGTCAGTAAATAAAGAATTGGCCTATGGATTTTAAAATGCCCTTTTGTTGTTCCCCTCTTCCTACTTAAGATGCTTTTGTTTGCATAGCCACATTTACTGAACTTTTTATATTATGCAATTAGTACTTGGAAATTATAGTTCAACAGAATATTAATGTGTCAAATTGGAAATCATATTAACCACAACCATATGTCTAAATTAAACTCATCATTACATACGAATGAGTAATATATATGTGCTGTATGTGTGTGTGTAATATATTATATATTAAATTGACAATGACACTTTGATGTATTCAATAATTTGTGCAAACCACAGCACATAATCCAAATGATTCACGATTTGAAATTGTCAGGTGATTGTATGTGTTTTGACTTAAATGTAAATAATGTAAATAATATTTAAATAACGTAAATAATGAGACATTTGTAGTGC
Organism: Amia ocellicauda; assembly: GCF_036373705.1. NCBI lineage: Eukaryota > Metazoa > Chordata > Actinopteri > Amiiformes > Amiidae > Amia > Amia ocellicauda. The sequence goes on from NC_089850.1 coordinate 9,203,049, forward strand.
TTTTCTTCAGTTCCAAGTCACAAACAAAACGGTAAAATGTGATGGTTTGTCACGTGATGACAGCTTTCAATATCAGGACTGCAGGATTTGTGTCCATGTGTTTTAGACAGTCAACCATTTGTTCATGAAAAACCCATATAAAGATGTATAAGATACAGATATGATATTCAATTCAGTACTTCTCATTTGTAATCTTCATGAAATTATTGACCTTTCATTCTCTAATGATACTTCACTCTCGATGATTGTATGACAGGGACTTTAAATATTAAACATCCAAATTCAAAATTAATAATAAATAACATAAGATCTATTTTTCTTTCTGATTATGTAAATGACATATATGTGATGATAAGAGTAAATGCAGTTGCAGATTAATTTTACCTTACCTGATAGAGGATGGCAAAAACATGTAATATAATTTAGTGCTCAACATGGTTTACTTCTCTGTACCGCAACTAAGTGCTTTGAGGTAATGTAATTTGATTCAATCAAACTACAGGGGAAGTGATTCACTGAACTATTTATACTCATTAAATAAATAATACCAACAAATCTTTCTTTTTAGAAAATATTAATTGACATAATATAATAAAACATATTGGGAAAGGTAATATTTAAAACCAGAATATTTTGAATAATTACATCTGAGACCCAAACTAAGGATCAACATATCACCAAAGGTTAGCAAGGAATGCTCTGTATTCTAATTTCATACAGAATGATTTTGGATTGGCAATTTTCATTTTCATACATGTTTATTTGTTCTGCTTTTGTGGCAGAATCAATAATGATTATTGCTTCCATATACTTTGCTTATATCACCTAGTTTACAATGCAAATGCAGGTAGATGGGGAATGTCGCAGTGTAAGCCACAGACATACGAAGGCCTTTTCTTGTCGTGTGAAATATGCATGGACTTATGCTATTCAATGCAGGGACAGGTCATTTGACACCTTATAAACAAATATATTAATTTGAGGAGCTGACAGTTTGACTGAGAAATGTACTGACTGGGTCTGACCCTGCCAATGTACTGCTTTTAGATGGTTCAGGGCTGCAGGGCTACATTGACACAACTCACTCTTGTTGCTTATCAGTAATCATCCCATTCATTAAATCTGGGGAAAAGAAAGAAATATGTCCCATTTTATATGATTGCTTGAAAGAAGGCAAACAAAGGTCATGTCAACATGCCATTCATCAGCTCACGGTTAATGGCAGCTGAAAACAGGACATATGAAGAAATAAACATGTATGGTGGTAATCAATAAGAAGTACAAGGAGGTGCAGGGGGGAAGCGGACAGAAGATTAGTTAATATTACCTGAATGACAAGGCATCATTCTTTATTACATTACAAACAATATCACAGTTTGTGCTTTGAACTTGTAATGAATGATATGGCGATAAAGAGATATTGTTTATCAATACAATAAAACACATCACGGCTTTAGAATCAAGTAATTCGGCAATTCGATCAGTTGCTTTTCTTCTGCTTTTTCACTGTCATCAGCATGTCAGTCATTTTATAGCAAAGTATTTCATTGAATGACAATGAAGAAATCATTCATGAAGATAACAAAACATTGATGTCAAGAAGACAGTACAAGGGTCACTCTGCAATGCACATTGGGTCAGGTATAAACTTGTATGCAGTTGTATGCATCATTATGCAGTTTGATACTTTAATAGGCATTACCAATAAGAATATAACATCAATGACCATAACAAACAGTGACAGGTTTGTGGAAACAATACTATATATTGGTCACATTGGCCCTGTACACCCACACAGATTGCTTTATTTTTGACTGGTGTAGAAGTGCAATATAGAATATATATATAGAATATAGAATATATATATATATATATATATATATATATATATATGTATATATATATATATATATATATATATATATGTATGTATATATATATATATATATATATATATACACTCACCTAAAGGATTATTAGGAACACCTGTTCAATTTCTCATTAATGCAATTATCTAACCAACCAATCACATGGCAGTTGCTTCAATGCATTTAGGGGTGTGGTCCTGGTCAAGACAATCTCCTGAACTCCAAACTGAATGTCTGAATGGGAAAGAAAGGTGATTTAAGCAATTTTGAGCGTGGCATGGTTGTTGGTGCCAGACGTGCCGGTCTGAGTATTTCACAATCTGCTCAGTTACTGGGATTTTCACGCACAACCATTTCTAGGGTTTACAAAGAATGGTGTGAAAAGGGAAAAACATCCAGTATGCGGCAGTCCTGTGGGCGAAAATGCCTTGTTGATGCTAGAGGTCAGAGGAGAATGGGCCGACTGATTCAAGCTGATAGAAGAGCAACTTTGACTGAAATAACCACTCGTTACAACCGAGGTATGCAGCAAAGCATTTGTGAAGCCACAACACGTACAACCTTGAGGCGGATGGGCTACAACAGCAGAAGACCCCACCGGGTACCACTCATCTCCACTACAAATAGGAAAAAGAGGCTACAAATTGCACAAGCTCACCAAAATTGGACAGTTGAAGACTGGAAAAATGTTGCCTGGTCTGATGAGTCTCGATTTCTGTTGAGACATTCAGATGGTCAGAGTCAGAATTTGGCGTAAACAGAATGAGAACATGGATCCATCATGCCTTGTTACCACTGTGCAGGCTGGTGGTGGTGGTGTAATGGTGTGGGGGATGTTTTCTTGGCACACTTTAGGCCCCTTAGTGCCAATTGGGCATCATTTAAATGCCACAGCCTACCTGAGCATTGTTTCTGACCATGTCCATCCCTTTATGACCACCATGTACCCATCCTCTGATGGCTACTTCCAGCAGGATAATGCACCATGTCACAAAGGTCGAATCATTTCAAATTGGTTTCTTGAACATGACAATGAGTTCACTGTACTAAACTGGCCCCCACAGTCACCAGATCTCAACCCAATAGAGCATCTTTGGGATGTGGTGGAACGGGAGCTTCGTGCCCTGGATGTGCATCCCACAAATCTCCATCAACTGCAAGATGCTATCCTATCAATATGGGCCAACATTTCTAAAGAATGCTTTCAGCACCTTGTTGAATCAATGCCATGTAGAATTAAGGCAGTTCTGAAGGCGAAAGGGGGTCAAACACAGTATTAGTATGGTGTTCCTAATAATCCTTTAGGTGAGTGTATATATATATATATATATATATATATATATATATATATATATATATCTACACACACACATAACTTGCTGGCAAAATTATATCCTCGTCCTTGGGAAAGCTCTGCCTGTGATGGTGAAAGCAAAGTGACAGCAACTCCTAATACAATGAATGTTCATAAAGACACATAGTTCCAAATGGATGTATAGTATATTTATTAATTACTTTTTTGAGTTTATCATTATTTCCATGGTAGGCAAAATAGGCTTATGCATTTCGAACTGTGGTCTTCTTCAGACCTGTCAATGAGACAGCAAGGTGTGTACCTTTTAACATCAAAATTGATTTGATGATCTTTTGACACATGGTATTCAATCTCCAGGTTGATTAATGTAATTCATTATTACTCATAATAATTATTAATAATAATGTCAATATGGGATCCATTACCAAGGTTAAAAGCTAACTATTAAAATATTATTACTTAAGATTATTAAAAGGTTTAAAATAGTGTTACAATACCATGCATAATAAAATGCAAAAGCAGTGAGGTCAAAATGGGAAGAGTTATTTATTCGGAGAGGGATCCAGTGCAGGTCGGGCAGTTGCCATGCTCCAAGCTCCTCGGTGGCACTTTACTGTCCCCCACCACACCACCCTTCCATAGCTGTTGCCTCTGTCAGGGGGATTAGGTGCCACCCTCAGCAGTCTCTGCACTCCCACCAGTTCCCTATCTCACTTGGCACGTTTTCTCTCTGGACTAGACTGACTCACTCTCGACTCTCCGCTCTAACTATATTATATACCTACAGCCTGCACTGCTCAACCTTAATTAAAACCAATCATAGTACCATAGTGTTGGACCCACAGAGCGCTGAAGAGATGATTGTCAAAACATCCATCAATTTTCAACAACAAGTACTTGGTCACCGTGAGCTGGAGCCTAACCCAGCAGACAATAGGTGCAAAGCAGGGTAGAAATGCCAGTCCATAGCAGGGCAACACAAACACATCACTTGTCTTTAGTATGTGAGAGCACGGGGGAGAACATGTAATCTCCATACAGTTCGGGATCGCAGTGAGACAGCAGCACAAACCACTTCATCACTGTGCTGCCCTTCAGTCTAATTATAATCACTATATTATTATTATTATTATTATTATTATTATTATTATTATTATTATTATTATTATTATTATTATTATATTATTTTGTTTTCTTGTATATTGTCCCTGCCTTCATGAACAGCTTGTGGACAAATTGTGCTATTACAGATACAATTTACTACTAGTCTCTTAGAACAACTCAAATGTAGTTCTCAGTTTTGCTCATGGATGGATGCCACAGTGCCGTACGTCTGAGGCTCTGGTAAGGCTCCAGCTAAGAAGTTGTCCAACTAGTTTTGCAAATTCCAAAACCCCTTTTAGCTCTGGGGGCTTCGGGTCAAGAGAACACCCAATGGGCTTTTCTTTTCTTTTTTTTTTAAGAAAGAGTAACAAACTGCACCTTTGTTAAATGGGGCCTCACTCACACTGTTGCTGGAGGGATTGGACTGGGTTCAGACTACTGAGCCCTCCATCTGTCTTTAAATGGAGTCTGTTTTATTTCACCCCTTGACCTCAGTTCCACAGAGAACCATACAGGAAGATCAAAAAAGATATGTGATACATCAAGTAACTTCTGAAACTTCAGCCCTACAAGAGAACCATAAACTACACTAAATGCGAGCAATATTGTGTTTCTTGCCACCGCAGGTTTTGATGTCACTACATATTTGTTATGGGAATATCGAGTGACTAAATCAATAGCTTTTGTTTGTTTGTAAATTGTTAGTTTCTCTTTGACTCATTTGTGTGGGGGCATTCATACTGGACAACATTTGAACAGATTTGATTTGAACAGATTCACTACACAAAACACAAAATATGACAAAAGCAGTAAGCAATCCATGAATGCTACAACTTGTTGGGGGGTGGGGGGGTGAAACAGAACACACAAAAAACAATAAAAATTAGCAAGTTGTTTCTGCCTGGAAATATTTTATGAGCTTCTTATGTGAAGAACCATTTGAGCAGTTAATTCAGATTATGGATAGGGTTGTTTCTTGTTTACAGCCCAAAACAGGCATATTACATTTCCCCATAATCCTCCCCTTAATAAGAGTCTACAAAAGGGACAGATTAGGTTATTATCTGAATTAAATAGGTTCCAAAGTCAGGAAAATTAGGGGTAAGTACTCAGTGATTTATGGAGATAGATATAATAGCATTAGGGCTAGGCAGGCGGAGGAAATGAGTCATGGGTACAACTGATGTCTGTCATCTTCTTATCTTTGAAATGATTTATGCTACTTAACCCATGTAAGGAAGTTACCTGGGAAATCTTTCAAAGGGTCTGTGGATATACTAAAAGAGTGACTGTTTGACTGATGCTCATACCTACAGGGGACATTTCTCTGAATAGATGGCAATAGGCATTTTGGTAATTAGGTAACCCTTCTGAGTGTTAGATGTTGATTAGAGACCCATAGAGAACTCTTTGTCTCCAGTTGAAGTTATTGACATGTTTTTTGTATTTTTGATTACACAGAAATGGTCAGCTGATGTAAAAAATGAGGCCAACTGATCAAATAAAATACAGGAAAATCAGACTCCTTTGCCTGCCTTTTGTGTATCCTGTTTACAACATATGTCACATGTTTCTGAGAAGGAAAGGCATTTTAAAACAGGAAACCTCGTGATGTTGTGTTTATATATAGCCATATCAAAATACATTTAAACCAGTGTATTTCTGGTATGATAAGAGATTGTCTGAAATTTTGTTCTGTTTAGCAGTTTGGCCTGCTTATCAAAAATCTGACCATCCAGAAAAACAACACAAAAAAAGCATCCAGTCAGTGTGGAAAAATTAGGTTTGGTAGGATTACTTAATCAATTATAAAATATGGCCACTTAGGCTGAATGTTCTAGTTCTCTGCTGTTCTACAAAGATCTTTAATATTCAATAAAATGGTAGTGAGCATTTTCAGTGTATTCAACAACTTTCTGTTCACTGATGTAATTATGTCCAAAGAGTTCTTAGTAAACACAAATAACTAACTGAATACGGACATAGTAAGAATAAGAGGACCGGTGTGGTCATCCATGTTTTAAACAGGATGCCAAATGTCAGGTACAAAATGACTGTAAGTGACTTTAATTTATGCCATTTGATCTGACATTGCCACGACTGTCAAAAATGATTGACCCATGTGGCAGCTTTCTGGAGGACTGTGTCATTTTCCTGCCACATTTCATTGCCATTGGGAAATAGGATGGATTATTTCTTTTTGAAGGATCTTTTCTTTTAAAATAACCTTGAATCTATCTGTGATCATAATAGATTATATATTATTAGAGAATATTATGTTATTATGTTAGTTTCATCCATAATAGGTTAATCCAGACCCTTCCCCAAGTTCACCACTAGAGGTCACCCTTTCCACAGTTTGTTCAATTGTTCCCTCCAGCCCTTAACTTACCCTTAATTTAAGCCCCTAACTAATTAATCAGCACTTGTTCCCAACTCCCCTGGTCCATTGCCCTATTATATAAACCCCTTTGTTCTCCCAAATCACTGCGTAGTCTTGTTTGCTGCCTAGTGACAGTCTAAGCATAACCCATCATTGATTTGTCTTTCCTGGCTTCCTACCTGTTTTTGTCCCATTGTTTTATGAGTCTTGTCCTTCCTATTCAATCCAGTTTGCTTGATTCCTCAACCTAACGCCTGTTTACTGACCATGTCTCCTGCCTAGCCTCCTTTGTGCTAGTGTCACGGATGCTGTTAATGAGGTCTTTAATCCCTATTATATTTATTTTTCACTTTCACTTTATCCAAAACAGTTGTGTGCATTTTGTTTTGGTAATTATATTGCCTTTATTTTGTGTTTCGATTTATCCTTCACATTATTGTTTAATTTCTTATTCACTATTATTATGATTGTTTGCACGTGTGCCATTTTATACAGTGGGGGAAAAAAATATTTGATCCCCTGCTGATTTTGTACGTTTGCCCACTGACAAAGAAATGATCAGTCTATAATTTTAATGGTAGGTGTATTTTAACAGTGAGAGACAGAATAACAACAAAAAAATCCAGAAAAATGCATTTGAAAAAAGTTATAAATTGATTTGCATGTTAATGAGGGAAATAAGTATTTGACCCCTTCGACTTAGTACTTGGTGGCAAAACCCTTGTTGGCAATCACAGAGGTCAGACGTTTCTTGTAGTTGGCCACCAGGTTTGCACACATCTCAGGAGGGATTTTGTCCACTCCTCTTTGCAGATCCTCTCCAAGTCATTAAGGTTTCGAGGCTGACATTTGGCAACTCGAACCTTCAGCTCCCTCCACAGATTTTCTATGGGATTAAGGTCTGGAGACTGGCTAGGCCACTCCAGGACCTTAATGTGCTTCTTCTTGAGCCACTCCTTTGTTGCCTTGGCTGTGTGTTTTGGGTCATTGTCATGCTGGAATACCCATCCACGACCCATTTTCAATGCCCTGGCTGAGGGAAGGAGGTTCTCACCCAAGATTTGACGGTACATGGCCCCTGGGCTGATTCCTCACCATTCTCATGATCATTGAAACTCCACGAGGTGAGATCTTGCATGGAGCCCCAGACCGAGGGAGACGGACAGTTAATTTGTGTTTCTTCCATTTGCGAATAATCGCACCAACTGTTGTCTCCTTCTCACCAAGCTGCTTGGCGATGGTCTTGTAGCCCATTCCAGCCTTGTGTAGGTCTACAATCTTGTCCCTGACATCCTTAGACAGCTCTTTGGTCTTGGCAATGGTGGAGAGTTTGGAATCTGATTGATTGATTGATTGATTGATTGACTCCCTTTAAGAGAGTGCTCCTAATCTCAGCTCGTTACCTGTATAAAAGACACCTGGGAGCCAGAAATCTTGCTGATTGATAGGGGATACTTATTTCCCTCATTAACATGCAAATCAATGTATAACTTTTTTGAAATGCGTTTTTCTGGATTTTTTTGTTTTTATTCTGTCTCTCACTGTTAAAATACACCTACCATTATAATTATAGACTGATCATTTCTTTGTCAGTGGGCAAACGTACAAAATCAGCAGGGAATCAAATACTTTTTTCCCTCACTGTAATTAGTTTCCTTTGAGAGAATCACCACCGCACAACTCCCCTGGGTCCACCTGCATCCCATCACCATGCGGCCTCACTAATCACCCTGCCCTGGGAGAGGATGAATAAAGGAGAATAAAGGCATTTATTCCAGCTTACACTGTTTGGTTACAAGCAAATGTGTTTCTCCCCAAACAAAGCATTATTATAGTGATTGGATCGTCATTGTATATCTGTGTTTCCTTTGCCTATGGAAAAATATTGAGATTCTTATTAGTAATTATTAGAACAGTGTGGTGTATAGCTATTTTTATTGAATATTTTTACTAACATTTTTTTTTTTATTATGTTAGGGTTTTAGCTTCTTTTTATACCCTTTTAATCAAAGGTGATTTTAGTTTTATTGATTGTTAATTTGCACACTGTTTTATGATTGCAGACTTTATACCCTGCTTTCATTTTGGTTTATTGAAATAAATACAACTTGCTTACCTGGGTCTATTGTGTGTTCTGGGGTCCTGGTCCAAACTTGTGTGCGGGGTGTGGTTGGTGGCACGAGTTCCCTCCCTCGTTAAGGAGAGGGTGGCATGGGCGATAGTGTTCCAGCTAAATTGGCCACCTTTAGCTGTGACACTAGTTGCCGGCTTCTGACCTTCTGTTCTGAGCATCCCTTGCATCTCTGCACTGGGGTCCTTACAATTGCAACTTTCAATGCCAGTCACAGTGACAATGGAGTCATTATGGTCAGCTTAATTCTGGCACATATTGTACCAGGTCATCAAAGTATAGCGAAAGGTTATTTACAGAGACATTCCAATCAAATTAAACATCAAAAGAGGATGACTTCGTCTTTATTGTCATTGATCCCACAGAAAACCAAGACAAGGCAAATTAATTGTATGCCATTTATATTCATATGCATGTTTCTCATCTAGGACATGACATCATCTTCCATTCAAGAAATATGCCGTATTTAATCCTACTTTAAAATGCTTATGCTTTTAGTTTCAGTGACTGGGTTTCCATTGATTTTGCTGTTATGGTTCTGTCTGGGTCCTTGTTAGCAAAAATGATGGCGCTTTGTACAGAGTTAAATCTAGTTTTGCCTTATAGAAAAATTAATTGCTGGAACTTAAGGATTTTTGGCATTACCCAGCAGGCCCAACACAAATCTTACTAGCCCAAATTATTTTCACCACATTGTGACAAAAGCTATGTAAAGTAAACATGCAGAACACCACATAACATTCCCATCATATTGTAGCCAGTCCTCCCTTTCTTTTTGCTAAGATGCAAGGAAATTCCTGGTCCCTTTTTTGGATCACAATGAAGTTGGTATCACCCACCACGTGAGTCAACATTTTGCTCCATGATACTAATACTAATAATAGTATAACAATACTGGATACTGCCAGGATACCACCAGCAGAACAGTAATAAAACAAACTGATTTCCTGCTAATTTTGAAATACTTTTACTCATTAATATGTTGCACCATATTCCATTAAAACAATTAATCATAACATGGTTTATTGTTTTGTTTTTCAAGAAATAGTCAACATGACTATATTTGTTTAGGTTGTAAAATAAATATCTTTCATATGCTGATAACACATCAATCAAGACAGCAAAATGCACAATTTGCAATGAAGTGGACTGACAAGTGCAAAATAAAAGTAAGCAAATTCACAAATAAAAATGAGGGTTCTATCTCTATACATTCTCCATTTGAAAGCTACCCTGAAAAAGGGAAATCATTCCACCAAATATTAGTCCATGAGTGAGTGCTTTTCAGTTAATTGGTGGTTATCATGTAGAGTGAATGCGTGGGGATAGGTGTGCTGCCGGCAGGGGGTTGTCATGCATAATGGGGATGTATATATTGTGGCTTGGGCGGGGTTGCCTCAAACGATGCCCTTACGGTGTGGAGCTGCCTTGGTGCGTGAGTTCCTTTAACCCTGCTTTTCCAAATGTAGCTGGGTTATTGTATTACATATGTATATGTTATTTTCTTTTCTTTTCTCCTTATCTTGGTGAACTTCTTCAAAACTTTAATCGTATCTTGTCAGAAATCTTTTTGTGTAATAAAAAAGTTGTAAATGGGTTCCTAGTTGGATTGTTGTAGCTGGGGCTTTAATTCATGTTACACATGTTGGGAGCACATGTTAGAATACTCAATTTTACCTCCGAAGCATTGTGGATGCAGATATGGGTAAGACGTGTTTTTCAGCTCTCCTCCTTAGTTTTCACTTACAGTGAGGGAAAAAAGTATTTGATCCCCTGCTGATTTTGTACGTTTGCCCACTGACAAAGAAATGATCAGTCTATAATATACTTTGTTTAGATATATGAAAAATAAGCTTTTAAATGTAGACAGTTCTACTGAAGCCCTGAATCACAGAAAAATAAAAATAAATCTATACAGTACATACAGTGGGGGAAAAAAGTATTTGATCCCCTGATGATTGCCCACTGACAAAGAAATTATCAGTGTATAATTTTAATGGTAGGTGTATTTTAACAGTGAGAGACCGAATAACAACAAAGAAAATCCAGAAAAACGATCACAGAGGTCAGACGTTTCTTGTAGTTGGCCACCAGGTTTGCACACATCTCAGGAGGGATTTTGTCCCACTCCTCTTTGCAGATCCTCTCCAAATCATTAAGGTTTTGAGGCTGACGTTTGGTAACTCGAACCTTCAGCTCCCTCCACAGATTTTCTATGGGATTATGGTCTGGAGACTGGCTAGGCCACTCCAGGACCTTAATGTGCTTCTTCTTGAGCCACTCCTTTGTTGCCTTGGCTGTGTGTTTTGGGTCATTGTCATGCTGGAATACCCATCCACGACCCATTTTCAATGCCCTGGCTGAGGGAAGGAGGTTCTCACCCAAGATTTGACGGTACATGGCCCCGTCCATCGTCCCTTTGATGCGGTGCAGTTGTGCTGTCCCCTTAGCAGAAAAACACCCCCAAAGCATAATGTTTCCACCTCCATGTTTGACGGTGGGGATGGTGTTCTTGGGGTCATTCCTCCTCCTCCAAACACGGCGAGTTGAGTTGATGCCAAAGAGCTTGATTTTGGTCTCATCTGACCACTGAATCTGAATTATTCAGATGTTCATTGGCAAACTTCAGACGGGCCTGTACATGTGCTTTCTTGAGCAGGGGGACCTTGCGGGCGCTGCAGGATTTCAGTCCTTCACGGTGTAGTGTGTTACCAATTGTTTTCTTGGTGACTATGGTCCCAGCTGCCTTGAGATCATTAACAAGATCCTCCCGTGTAGTTCTGGGCTGATTCCTCACCGTTCTCATGATCATTGAAACTCCACGAGGTGTGATCTTGCATGGAGCCCCAGACCGAGGGAGACGGACAGTTAATTTGTGTTTCTTCCATTTGCGAATAATCGCACCAACTGTTGTCACCTTCTCACCAAGCTGCTTGGCAATGGTCTTGTAGCCCATTCCAGCCTTGTGTAGGTCTACAATCTTGTCCTTGACATCCTTGGACAGCTCTTTGGTCTTGGCCATGGTGGAGAGTTTGGAATCTGATTGATTGATTGATTCTGTGGACAGGTGTCTTTTATACAGGTAACGAGCTGAGATTAGGAGCACTCCCTTTAAGAGAGTGCTCCTAATCTCAGCTCGTTACCTGTATAAAAGACACCTGGGAGCCAGAAATCTTGCTGATTGATAGGGGATCAAATACTTATTTCCCTCATTAACATGCAAATCAATTTATAACTTTTTTGAAATGCGTTTTTCTGGATTTTGTTGTTGTTATTCTGTCTCTCACTGTTAAAATACACCTACCATTAAAATTATAGACTGCTCATTTCTTTGTCAGTGGGCAAACGTACAAAATAAGCAGGGGATCAAATACTTTTTTCCCTCACTGTACATATCAATAAAATAATTTATTTTGGTTGTTTCTGTATACATATGCATTGATTTAATTGTTGAAACATTGTAGAGGTATGCATGATGCTGTTGCACAGAGCTGAACAGTGTAAATTGTTATTTTATTATTTTAATGGTATAATCGCCATATCATGTTCTTTTTGCATTCTGTAGGGAGTGGGAGAAAATGTGCAAATTGTGCCAATGCTGCCCCATGCTATTTTATTTTCCTTTATGCAGAATAAACAGCAGTGCCCCATATTCCTGTGTTCAGTGTGGCTGATTCCTCACTTTATAAGAAGCGTACATCACTACGAGTTCAAGTCTGCTACACAAACACACCTGCTTGTTTGTTGTTACAAGAGAGTGAGTCCTCTTTTCTCCTGCAAACATTACACTATATATGTTTAAATACTGTACACAATTACTGTACTAGGGCTTACAGTACTGTAAAATGCTGTATTAAATACTTTTTTTGTAAAATGTTTATAAAAAATGCCTGGAAATAAAATAAAACCCTTGAATTGATTGTGAACATCTTGTAGAAGTAAATTTTTATAAATACCCTCACAATAACACCACCCATGCTATATCAACAGTTTTGCAGTTCTTACCAGGTGGTAGATGAGGGCAAATTTTTTAACACAAAGGACTAAACCAAGGCAAACTTTGACCCACCTACGAATTGCAAATTATGGTTTTCCATTTTCATGTTTTGATTAATAAATTCTATAACTTCTAACAATAAATTCATCCATAATAGGTTACAGATTTATACTTTGCCATTTGCGCAAAATAAAATATAAAACAATATTTAACAACAATAATGTCTAAACCAAGGATATATACACTACCGTTCAAAAGTTTGGGGTCACTTAGAAATGTCCTTGTTTTCCATGAAAACATACATGATATTTTTGATTAGGTAATATAGCAAAATGAATAGGAAATATAGTCATTGACAAGGTTAGAAATAATGATTTTTAACTGAAATAATAATTGTGTCCTTCAAACTTTGCTTTTGTCAAAGAATCCTCCATTTGCAGCAATTACAGCCCTGCAGACCTTTGGCATTCTAGTTGTCAATTTGTTGAGGTAATCTGAAGAGATTTCACCCCATGCTTCCTGAAGCACCTTCTACAAGTTGGATTGATGGGCACTTCTTACATACCATATGGTCAAGCTGCTCCCATAACAGCTCAATAGGGTTGAGATCCTGCTGGCCACTCCATTATAGACAGAATAGCAGCTGACTGCTTCTTCCCTAAATAGTTCTTGCATAGTTTGGAGCTGTGGTAGTAGGAAATTGGCCCCAATCAAGCACCGTCCACAGGGTATGGCATGGCTTTGCAAAATGCATTGATAGCCTTCCTTCTTCAAGATCCCTTTTACCCTGTACAAATATCCACCACCAGCAAAGCACCCCCAGACCATCACATTGCTTCCACCATGCTTGACAGATGGCATCAAGCACTCCTCCAGCATCTTTTCATTTGGTCTGCGTCTCATGAATGTTCTTCTTTGTGATCCGAACACCTCAAACTTAGATTTGTCTGTACATGACACTTTTTTCCAATCTTCCTCTGTCCAGTGTCTGTGTTCTTTTGCCCATCTTAATCTTTTATTTTTATTGGCCAGTCTGAGATATGTCTTTTCTTTGCAACTCTGCCTAGAAGGCCAGCAACCCGGAGTCGCCTCTTCACTGTTGACGTTGAGACTGGTACCTTGCTGGTACTATTTAATGAAGCCGCCAGTTGAGGACCTGTGAGGCGTCTGTTTCTCAAACTAGACACTCTAATGTATTTGTCCTTTTGCTCAGTTGTGCACCGGGGCCTCCCACTCCTCTTTCTATTCTGGTTAGAGCCAGTTTCTTGGCAATTTCTTGCATGGAATTGCCTTAATTTCAGAACAAGAATAGACTGACGAGTTTCAGAAGAAAGTTCTTTGTTTCTGGCCATTTTGAGCCTGTAATCGAACCTGCAATTGCTGATGCTCCAGATACTCAATTAGTCTAAAGAAGGCCAGTTGTATTGCTTCTTTACATGTACGTACATATATTTACATGGGTATTTTATACTAGGGTTGGCAGTGCTCCGGGTTTGCTGGCTCCGGCTCCGGAGTGGCTCCATAGACTCAGCTCCAGCTCCAGGCTGGCTCCGGAGCTGATGGAGGCCTGCTCCAGCTCCAGGCCGGCTCCAGCAGCCCCAGCTCTGGCTCTGGAGCAGCTCCGGTGCAGCTCCAAACTGCTGCTCCAACTCTGGCTGCTTTTAACCATCTCCGGCTCCGGAGCCACAAAAAACAGTGCAAACTAGAATGCGAAAGTTATAAATAATGATTCCTTTTTTACTTATTTTATGTAAATAACAAATAAATAACAAAACCAAAATATGAATAACAAACATCTGTTTAACCATTCAAACATGAAAAAGTAGAAACTTGTAAAGATGTCTGTGGCAATTAGGGTTGCCATCCGGCCAGTATTTTAGCGGACTGTCCGGCATTTGTACACTACATGGTCAACGGTATGTGGACACCCCTTCTAATTAGTGTATTTGGCATGTGGGAGACTCTGAGACCAAGTACAGGAAGATTCTATGGTCAGATGAGACCAAAATAGAGCTTTCTGGCCTCAATGCTAAGCTCTACACCACACATCATCCTGAGATCACCATCCCTACCGTGAAGCATGGTGGTGGCAACATTATGTAAAATGGATGCAGCAAAGTACAGAGAAATCCTGTAAAAAACCTACTGAACTCTGCAAGAGACCTGGGACTCGGGAGAAGATTAATCTTCCAGCAGGGCAATGACCCCAAACATATAGCCAAAGCTACACTGGAGTGCCTTAAAAATAAAAAGGTCAATGTCCTGGAGTGGCCCAGTCAAAGCTCGGACCTCAATCCAATTGAGAATATGTGGAAAGAGTTGAACATTGCTGTTCATCAAAGCCCCCATCCAACTTGATGGAGCTTGAGCAATTTTGCAAAGACGAATGGTCAAACATTGCTGTGTCCAGAGGTGCAAAGCTGGTAGAGACTTATACACATAGACTCATGGCTGTAATTGCTGTCTAAGGGGTGATTACTTATGCATTCAATAATTTTCTGTTTTGTATTTGTAATTAATTTAGAAGAAAATGCAGATCATATTTTTCACTTTGACATTATGGACATTTTCGGTGTTGATTACATGTTGACTGATTAAATCCATTCTGATTTCATGTTGTAACACAATGACATGTGGAAAAGACCAAGAGGGGTGAATACTTTTGAGAGCCACTAAAATCAAGCCACACAGCAATCTCCTTAGACAAGCATTGGCAGTAGAATAAACTTTACTGAGAGCTCAATGACTTTCAACATGGCACCATCATAGGATGCCCTGCTAGAGCTGCCCTGGTGAGCTGTAAGTGCTGTTATTGTTAAGAGGAAACATCTGGAGCAACAACAGCTCAGCCGCAAAGTGGTCGGCCACACAAGCTCACAGAATGGGACTGTTGAGTGCTGAAGTACGTAGTGCATAAATCGTTGGTTGCAACAATCACTTCCGAGTGCCAAACTGCCTCTGAAAGCAACGTCAGCAGAAGAACTGTTTGTCAGGACTCGGACCCGTCTATTATTTTAAATCTGGACCTGGACCCAGCTGGGACACACAGACCCGATTGAACCTGATCCCACATCTAATTGCTATTAACACGTTAATTTACAAGTTGTGTAAATAAAACTTTGTGTTTTACCTAATGTAACGTTAGTAGCTTCTCTCCTCTACCTGACCGTGACTCATACAATCCATCCTCCTTGCCAGGAAAGTTGGTAAAAAACATCCATGTTGCTCCTCTTGCTGATTGAAAGCGCATATAATCCACTCGTTATTTCAGTTCAAAAGCCCACTTGCTTTCACGGTGGCTGACGAGAAACGCGACTTTGCAGCTTTGCAGTTTTTTTGTATCTCGCATAATATGACAACTTCCTCTGTTTGCCCTTTTGAACTATAATAACGATGCTCGTTCAGTGCCACGGCCGCTGATGTTAGCAATACTAATTTGCTTGTCCTCTGTGCTCTAAGACGCGTCTGCCATAGATTTTAGATTTACAAAGCAAATGAACTCCAACCACGTTATCTCAAAATTCGCACCGATGCCAATAATGCACTTCGGTTTACATCATCTGTGAAACACCAATATGGCGGAATAAGTCCCGCCTTCTTAATAAAAGAGCCAATCGTCAATTGGTAAAGTCATCGTGTAACTCGGGTAATACACACAATGTTAAACAGACCTGGGACCCGAAGTACAAGAATGGGACCCAGGTCGGACCCGGCTGACCGTTTAAAATATGGACCCGAACCCGTACGGGTCCCGGGTCCTCGGGTTCGGGTGGACCTTTGAAGACCTCTACCGAGCAGTTGCACAAGCCTAAGATCTTCATGTACAATGCCAAGCATCGGCTGTAGTGATGTTAAGCTAGCCATCATTTGACCTGGGAGCAGTGGAAATGCGATCTCTGGAGTGATGAATCACACTTCACCATCTGGCAGTCCGACAGAGGAATCTGGGTTTGGTGGATGCCAGCAGAAGGCTACCTGCATGAATGCATAGACCAACTGTAAAGATTGGAGGATGTTTTGCCCCTTAGTCCCACTGAAGGGACATCTTAATGCTACAGCCTACAATGACATTCTAGATGATTTTGCACTTCCAAATTTGTGGCAACAGTTTGGGGAAGGCCCTTTCCTGTTTCAGCATGACAACCCGTGCACAAAGTGAGGTCCATACAGAAATAGTTTGTCGAGATTGGTGTATAAGAACTTGACTGGCCTGCACAGAGCCCTGACCTCAACCCCATCCCATGAATTGGAACACTGACTGTGAGACATCAGTGCCCGACCTCACTAATGCTCTTGTGGATGAAATCCCCTCAACAATGTTCCAACATCTAGTGGAAAGCCTTCCCAGAAGAGTGGAGGCTATTATTGCATCAAAGGGGGGACCAAGTCCATTTTAATGCCCATGATTTTGGAATGAGATGTTTGACGAGCAGGTGTCCACATACTTTTGGCCATGTTGTGTATGAACTTTGACCCCCTGTCCAGTATTTTTGGAAGATATCCGGTTATTTTAAGTACTGTAATCTATTGAATATGTTGTTAAATGTTTTATCAGTCTACAATTTGCCCTCAAACCCCCACCCCATTGTCGTCTAATTGCCAGCACCCCCTTCTAGGTTAAAATTTCACAAACCTTCCCCACCAGGTGTCCAGTATTTTCGTATCTCAAAAGTTGCAAACAAGGTACAGGGGGCATGACTCCAGCATGTGACTTTAACTCCCTGGCAACCAACTTTTGGACAAACTAGTCAGGACATTTCAAATAACAGACGGCTATAAAATGAGGTTAATTTAGGTAGATAATAATTTAATAAAATAAAAATAATTTGGAAATACTTTACAGTTAAAATGGACTTTACTTCTTTTGCAAGTGGTTTATGAGAGATGCTCTGAGATTATAGAATCACTTCTAGAAAGTGAGAGGTGTGAGAAAGTGAAGGTGTCATATAATTACAATTAATAAAAAATAATGTATTATGTACTAATAGCTGGAGTGAGACCTGATCTTATTTTATAACCCCCAACACACAACAATACCTATGAAGTTACATATTTTGTTAATTTAAGAAACCTGGACTTAATATATGGGTGAGTTTAATGAAGGGGAGAAAGAGTGGAGCAGCTCCATGACCTCAGCTCCGGCTCCAGCAATGCCAGCTCCAGCTCCACTCCGGCTCCGGAGCACAACTAACAAAAACTGTCCAGCTCCGCTCCGGCTCCGGGTCCTGGAGCTGACTCCGGGCTCCAGAGCCGGTGCACGGCCAACCCTATTTTATACTTGGCTCCATGCCCTGTTTCTCTCAACATCTTACATTTGTTTGGTTTGATGTTTTATTTGGGACATGTTCTATTTTCAGATTTTCCATTTCCGCATTTTGAGTAATACATTGTATTTCCATCTAAAATATGTAAAGGCCTCAACATTATTGACCCTACCCTCCTCATATAAAGCTCTGAAAAATACCTTATCTCGCTCTTTTACTGAAATATTGGTATTTTTTTTCCTGCACTTGCTCACATTGTTGCCATGTTGAATGTGTTGAATTATCTCATATTTTGTAATTTCTTTGAGTCAAGTTGAGACCATGCAAACGAAACAAACAAACTAACAAAAAAACACCCGTAGCTAAACAGGCCTCTACCCAGTCAGTACTTGGATGAGAGACCTACAGGGACATGCACCTGCTACATTCTTATTCCTGACTTGTGGCAGGTCTGGCATCAATACATGTTTCATGGCAAGGGGAAAGAGAAAGTCAGCTATTCAACCTGATAAATAGATGAGCTAGGCTGGGGCACTTGCAGGGGCCTGTCCTTGCCAGTAACAGCCCATGCACAGGTGTCAGGGGTCTGCGGCAATGTCGGCAGCCCACCCACCCACAGAGTCTAACCCATGTATTAGTCAAGAGGGCACTGGAAACCCTGAGGTGCAATAAAAGTGAAGGTTGTTTTCTGGGCTTTTGTATGTAGTAGCCTGGTTCAAAAGTGTTCAAAGGAGTGTTAATTGTAATAATTGAGTTCATTTTGTAAAAACAATACTTATATTTTTAGAGAAAATGTGCAAAGTGATGCATTATAATTGTTTTGGCAATTGCACAATATTACTTCCAGGACGCATGCCTAGAACTCAGTTCCCACAATTGTTTTCTTTCTTTCTTTCTTTCTTTCTTTCTTTCTTTCTTTCTTTCTTTCTTTCTTTCTTTCTTTCTTTCTTTCTTTCTTTCTTTCTTTATTTATTTTGTAATATAGATCTGTTTGGTTAAATAAAGAAATCAAAGAAAACATTTTTGCACCCATCATGTTTTTATAATGCATGCAATAGCATTTTTATTATTGTGGTTCATATCATGGTCCATGGTTCACAGATTAAGCTTTCAAATAGCATCCCGATGCTATTAAAGTAATGTAAAGTATCATAGCTGTTTTAGAATTTTCTGGGACAATGAAAGATGAAATTGCATATTATTATATAATAATAATTGTGACTGACTCATTTTTTTTTAGATTTGCTTGTAATGTACCTGCTCACAATGTGTGTTGTCTTTGTGTTTATTTCATTATTTTAATTTATGTTATTAATATGGTTCTCTTCCTTTCATCCTGATATCCTTGCTTTTAGTATTATGCTGTCAATGTAGACAATCATGTGATGATGAACACAGTTGTCATAATCCATACAATGTATCATCATAATGACAGAACAGAATATACTACCATTATAATGACATATCATAATTGCAACCAGTGTCACAAATTTGCATACCCAGGGTGACTGTCAGAAAATACACTTCTCAAAAGATGTGCATAATACAGTAAATTACAATAAATCCAAAATACATTGTAGCCTACAACAATGTACAGTAGGCTATATATAATGCAGACTAAAAACAAGTACAAAATACAATGCAGAGTTAAATCAATTGTTTGTGCAGTGAGTAGATCATGCATAATTATCAATATTACATCTAGCATTTATAATTATAATGTATTAATAATTAACTGGAGATAAACAACAACTTTATTCTATTAATCATGACAGATAAATAAAACAATGTGTCTTTATTTAGAGTTATTGCAGTGCAACGGGACTGCATTTCCCAAAAGTGGTAATGTGTTTCCATTTAGAGGATACTTTAAAATCCTCTCCCATCTCAAAGGGTCCTGGTGAACACGGAGCCACACGGTCACACTACCTCTGAAAGTAGTTGCTGCTTACAAGACAAAGCCTGTGCCTGTTTAAAGTGTTGAAACGTCACATCCTGAAACACTGAAGAGCTCTTCTTTGGGGTATTTACAGTAGCCGTGATTGTGATCAAATTATACGTTTACGATTTCAAAGTGACTAAAATCATAGAATGGAACAGAAAAATCGCAGGTACTATGCTTTTATTAACACATGAGTAGGCATAAGACATTCCATTCTGAGTTTATGTGAATTCAAAACTAATTTGTGGTCACCGTTTAAATGCGACATTAACACATATGATGTTCACCAGTTTACTATGCATGGATTCTAATTTCATAAGGAAACATCCCACCACGTAATTAACGGAGATGTGGTTAATGTGATGGCGTGGCTTAAAGAAGCTAGTTAACTGTTAACTGTTAAGGTTCCCTTGTTGCTAAATTGAAAGCCAGGTGCATTATGATTATGTATTGATGTGAACAATTTTTAAGAGAATAATGTATTGTTTAAGTTGTATTAAGCTCCTAAGGGAGTGAGCTCACATTAAACGATATGTACACAATTAACCCTGTCATAATTACTCCCTTTCTGTGTCTGCATTCCAAGACCCATCTTCCATAGAAAGAAGTCCCTCTTTGGATAGATTAACATTGGTGCATGCTGACAGAGGCTCTGTGTATTAAAACTGCACTTCCTTCAGAGACCACAAGCTGTGTCCACATGTTGGTTAAAATCACAGCCTCCACTAAAATCAGACTAGAATCACGACTCTGCTGTGGATAACACATGCAAGTGATAAACTTGGAAACTTCCACTCTTTGTGAAAGAAAAGCTGTTCTGTACCGAACAGTTAATAGCTTGCAGAGATACAATACATAACATAGTTCCTTACCAATTTTGTTATTTACCTTTCAGAAGAATTCTTTACAATGTGGATTTTTTTAAAAATTAAACCATAAAATGGATTAAACACAGTGAGAGTAATTAAGCATTTTGAAAGTGCCATACTTGGTGTATAATTACATGTCTAAGCATACCATTATCGGTAGCGCTTGCAAGTGCTGGTATAATTGCATGGTTTTATGCTTTACTGAAGGTGAAGATTCAAAAAGCTGTAAAATCTTTAGAGTTTTCAATGATATAGAACATGGGTCAAATTGTGAAGAGAGCATCTGCTGGCACTGACAGAATAACTGCAGACAGCTTTACTCAGAAAAATAACAGTTCCTCAAATAATGCTCAGAAACCCCATGTCTTTAAAAAAAAAAAAAAAAAAAAAAACATCACTACAGATAAGGCCTGAGGATGAAAATGAATCAATTTCCATTGCTGCCCATAAAATCTAAATAGATGATCCTTAGGTAATTGGTAAGTTAGTGATGTATATTATTTGTGTAAAAATGACTGTAGTAAACATCTGGATTGAATGCATGAAATATTATTACCAAGTTAATCAGCTTTTCCAGAAAAGTGGTACTTATTTAAATAAATTATGTATAATATGTCCAAAACATATACAATAAGATTTAGTGTAAGAGTTTCAGCCATATACACAACTGCCTCAATATGTACACTTTATTCTTTATTTTTCAACTTAATAGAGATCAGAGTTATGCTTCTTGTTCTTACTGACCTTTATAAATTCAGCTGCTTTAATCTTCCTTTATCTGCATAGATAAGATAATATTGTCTGCGTTACAAAGTGCCACATTCATGACAAGTTGCTATATCATCAGAGTTCAGGAGTTGAAAAATCCCTTAAGGGTTCTTGCTAGTCTGAGAAAAGAACATTTGGAAACTGTGGAGCAATGCTGCTGGATTTAGAGTGATATTAAATTGCTTCTTTCCTCTTCCCTCTTGTATTTATCACTTTTAGACTGTTTGGTTTGTTGAAAATGCATTCTTGCTATTTCATTATTATAGTATAATGGAGTGCTGTATGGCAGAATTTTAAATGCTCGAAATGTTTAAGACACCGTAGTTTCTGCTGCCCTTTACATAGGCTGCAGTCCTCATTAAGTAAAGCACATGAACAGAAAGATCCTTCACAGTTTAAAATAAAATGGTAAACCTTTATCTTCCATTGTGCAATCTCCTTTTGAAAGAGAAACAGTGATGAATGGCTTGCAGCAATACATTAAGCAACTGCTATTCACTTGGTATTGAGTAATTTTCCTTTTTATACTTTACGTTTAATTTCTACCCAGCCATTAAAAATAAATGTATAAATAAATAAAGAATGTAATGGGTTTCTGACGACAAGGCTTTAACAATGATGAATCAGTCAGTACTTGTAACTGGTTAAACCTTAAAGTGTTTTGATTGTCCTCTAAATATTGGTCTTAGAGTAAATGTTTTCAAGGCAACATTAACCAAAGGTGAAAAACACTTCAACACATAGTGGACTGTCTCCACTCTTCTCTTATGTTACTTAGGAATCCATTATGCTTTCCAGTAAACTTTTGAGTTGACAAAGCTTTCCTTTGAAACACACACAACATGATTCTTAATGATTTGACTTCCTTTATACTTTCACATTTTTTATATTTTTTTTTAAATATGGGGGTATGATTAAATGCATTGTTGGATGAAGGCCGCCCCAAGATGTTTCCACTTGCTTCGATCTATAGCTTCTCTTTTCCATTTCACACCTGCAAAGTTTATGATTTCATCTTCCCATCTTTTATGTGGTCGTTTATAGTTCTTATCTCTTGGGATCCATTTGATAGTTTTCTTTGTTCTATCTTTGATCTGTTCTTCTTACAATGTGTCCGACACATTTTAACGTTTTCAGTCTTCCAGCGATGGCACACATTTATGTTTTTTCTCGGATGTATTAATTTATTTTTTCTTATCATATTATCTCTTCTTGTTCACTTCACCATGATATATATACTGTACATAGCTCTATGCATTGTATGTATAGGATGTAAAACAGACAGCTACAGTAACAAAAAACAGTGACAGTCAATTTATTATTTAATTTATTGCTTGCATTTAAGTATACCTATTCAGAGGTCAAAATGAAAACTCCTTGTCTGTTCTTCATTTTCATTTTCATTTTTTTTTTAATTTCCCTTTGCTGGATTGCTTTTAAAAAATATTTTCCAAAATAATGATTGCCTTGAAGCAGCCTTCCCTTGCTTATCAGTTAAAAAGGGAAAGCCACTGGGAGCCTATGAAAATTTAACGTTGGCTGTTGTTAACACCACACATGAGGGGGTGCCTCTCATTGTGTTTTGCCTGTGTCATACAGTCCTTGACCTTGGAAGCAGTAACCAAGCTTCAGCACACAGTCAAGGGTATGGGGGTTGGGAATAGGGTTTGGGTGCTCAATAATCCACACCAGGCTTTTAAACAGGGGTCGCAAGGTTAGTGTTAAAGCTGCAGAGTATTTATGAGTGACCTTCAGAAAAAGAGAAAAAAACAAAACATGTGGCCTCTGTGAATTGAATAGCTGAGTAGGGCAAGGCCTCAGACCTGTTTCTCCAAGATAACAGCTCTGAATAAAAATGCATCCATCACAGTACACAGTACTATTTTGTGCATATACCTCTGTTGACTGTTAGTTGACTGTGTTAGTAGCACAGAATGGACTCATCAACACGCTACTGCTTATTCAAAAACGGTGCAGATCCTAGATGAGATATCAGTCTTACAATCTCTAGAATGTGGTCATGAGGAACCTCGTTATCAAAATAGAGATTTGTAGTTTCAAACAAACTCTTCTTCAGTCTTTGTAACAGCAGACACTGTGTGCTGCAGTGTGGTCACCAGTTGTGAAAGTGCAGTTTCAAATAAATAATAGTTGTATTAGATTTGTTGATTATAATGTTTATGGTGTATCTTATAAAAGCAAAAGAAAATCTTTACACTAATGTAAAGTAAAGTTATATTTTTTCACTTTTTGCATTAATCAATAGAAAAATATACCATACTTTTATTATAAAAAGAGACGTTTTAAAAATACAGTTAAAAATATAATCTAGAAAATGACCCAAAGAACATGCCCAGCAAAGCAGAATTAATAGCAACTGGTATGTCAAAATAACACCTTCAAGCTGAAGGCCAAATACTATTTTAAAAACCTAGCTGATACTGCAAATAATTTTGCGAATCAACAGACCAATGAAGGAAAAAAGTCCTGAGTCAAAAACTAATTTATAACTCTAAATAATTATATATTCACAAAGTCAGCCAATGTAAAAATAAATACATAAATAAATAGCTGGGATTGTATGTTTGGTTGCTGAATCTTAATGTATGTCTTCCCCCCGAAAAAAAAAAAAAAGATATACTGCAGCAATGGTACCTTGACAACTGACAAAAACAACAAATAATCAAAATATAATTTTGAAAACCTAGATTAAAAATTATATACAAGATGTCTAGAACCTTGGTGAGTCTCTTCTAATTGCAGAATGCCCCCCCCTATTGTTGTTGTTGTTGTTGTTGTTGTAAATTATAACTTGATATCACTCAGTTTGACCCCTCTTTTTTAATTACAAAATACAATACTTTTCTATACAGACATCATACAGAGACAGTTAAGTACAAATAATATATTTAAGGCAGTACTTTAATGTAAGATATTGAACATATTCCACACCTTAACTCTCAAAACCTTAAATAGGCTACTTGTTCTGTCGGCCTACCAACATAGTCAGTATTAATTCTATGCAAAATGTAAACATATTAAACAGTATATTTTACTGATATTTCACGATTTCACTGTGAAACTCTTACAGCTGTTTGCCTGCTTGCATAACATTTCCAAACTTCAGTATTACTTCCTTCTGTTTGTTTTTCTTATTCTGCTTAGTCCCACCTTTAATACATCAATTACACAATCAGTTAATAGAGGTTTTGGAAACCAACACTTCATAGGACAGAACTGCTCTGGGGGTAGAATGTATATGTTACCTCTGACTGGTTACTTGCCTTTAGGAGGTGCGACCTTAGTTTTGAAAGGTTTGTATTATTTTTAAGAAAAAAAATATATAACGAATTTATGCAAGAAGGCGATCAAAGATCTTCATGGTGAAATATCATTACAATATACCATTTAATGAAGCGAAATGGCACTGTGGGACTGCATGTCTGTTTGTCTGTGTGTTGGGGTGGTAGTTCATGTTATTGTTCTTATTACTGTCAATTAGCGGGAAATACTGAGTTCTGGGTTCAAGGGTTAACCCTGCTTGGTAACAAGCCAGTCACACGGGGCGAGGGCATATATAGGGGTGCCCTACTTCCCACTGGGCAGAAGTAGTACAGAAGTGATAGTGAGAAGTGTTGCTGCATTAAGAAGCTGTTGCTCTGAAAAATAAAGCCTGTTGCAGGAAAACCCGACACCCTCCAATTATTTTTTGATGGTGAACCTGTGTGGCATAAATCAGATATCGCTGCAATATTTACATTTTGCATACAATTAACACTGGCACTGTTGGTAGGCCTACAGAACAAATATTTTCATGCCCTTATAGCATATCATGCAATACCTGCCCACATATTTCAGTATACATTCTTGCCCATTCTTGGCTGTTCTATTTCATTGTTGTGGTGCTGTATGGGATTACGTTCTGGATCCTGAGCAAGCCATGAAGTGTTTTCAATACTTTTCACCTCAAACTGTTGTGTTACTCTCTTAGATGTGTGACACATTGCGTTATTTTTCTGGTCACATAAAACTCCATAGATCGATGGGAAATTGTCTA
Organism: Amia ocellicauda; assembly: GCF_036373705.1. Taxonomy (NCBI): domain Eukaryota; kingdom Metazoa; phylum Chordata; class Actinopteri; order Amiiformes; family Amiidae; genus Amia; species Amia ocellicauda. The sequence continues at coordinate 9,228,747 of NC_089850.1, forward strand.
AAATATCTAAATTTAACAAGTGGTCATGGTGCCCTACACAATAAAATATATTCATGTATTACACGATATATAGTATCGTGATGTACAATAAACTATATTATTGGGAGAGAAAGGCTTTTCCCATTACATTTGGAAATATAATTCAGATTGAGAATTGTATATTCTGTTTGTTTTTCATCACTTTAAAACAGAAAACAATCAATTTGAAATTTGAAAATAATAATAATAATAATTTTCTCTTAATAAAAAACTGTGAAGAATTCACAGGTGAGTGTTTCTTTGAGCCACTGCACAGCAAGTCTTTTTCCTGTTTTCCTTGGCCTTGATGGTTTCCCCGAAAAAATATTCTGATTATTTAAATGAGCGCAGAGGAACATACTTGCAGTAATGTGTTTTGCCGTTCCTCTGCATTCTCCCTGCGGCTTTCATTTTCACCAGTCTTCTACATTCATCCTGTCCATTTTAAAGACAGCTGCTCCTTATGTGCTTTAAAAGAGAATAATGTATACATTATTCATATCATGCCACTAAAGGTGGTCATTAAACTTTACATGGCAAATAAAGAAGACAGGCATATATTAAATGTGTTTCTCTGGTCACAAAAGTCATTGTGTATCGAAAGAGAATAAATTGCTGGAGTATAGGCTGAGAATTGTTTTGGTGGGACCCACAGTTTTCTTTGTGAGATTTTCAGTACTTTCATCCTGATGCTCGTGACAAATATTTGAAGATGTAAAGCATGTGTACAAAAATTAACAGTGGATAGAAATAAAATTAATTAACATGTAAGTATTATATTTTTTTCTCCTGACTTTGCTGATCATCCTAAACATGTCACAATACTTTATACCCCTGGACTGAATCAATACAATAATGATGCTATGCAATATGAAACACTCGAGGATAAGGATTTCTCATTGGGCAGACTGAATTCTGTTGGATTACAATAACAAAAATGCAGCTCAGCTTGTAATAATCTCTCATTAACTGGTTCTAAGCATAATGTATGCGACTGGACATTCACCTGCATATTCCTTAATTAGCAGAGTATTGTTCCTTGATTCTCTTGGCTAGTTCATCCCAAACAGACTTAATGGCATTAAGCCTCTCTACAAGTTTGCACATTGCCAATGGCACATTCTCATCCACACCTCCGTTATGCTTTCTGGTGCAGTTTAAAGAAATTATGTTTGTCCTTCAAATTTGAATAGCTTAAGCAGCATAAATCATTGTCTTAATTAGACCTAAGAAAATGATTTAAATGGTTCAGTAAATAAATAGAAGCAGAAAGTGCTCTGGCCCCCAGAAGACCAGATCTGAAGAACGAGGCCCAGACCGAATTAAAACTTTGACCCACACCCCATTACTAAATTACAAATGATAATATACAATAGTAGTTTTTTGTTTGGCAGAGGATTTTTTCTTCTACCTAAAGCAAACCCACCTTACACAATGTGTTTTTTGCAGTTGGTGAGTAGGTGGAAGTTTTGATTTCTTCCGGGCCTTCATCTATATTCACATCTTATGTAGTGTAAGTTCATTGTAGTAAGCTCTTTTAAAAGGCAGTGTTCAATCTGTATTTTTAAAATTGTAAACAATTTGGGGGAGTTGCTTCAGTCCACTATTATGTTTAACCTCAACTGAAAGAATTGACTGAAAACAAAAATTCAATTCAGAAAAGGTTTAAAAATATACAAAATAACAATAATACAAGGCCAAATTAAGTAACCATTTCATTTATGCAAGAATTTGATTAATATAGAGATCCTAGAGATCTAGACAGTCATACTAAATTATATAAATTGAATTATTCTTTAAGATATATTTCTAAAATGTTATGTATATGTATTTAAATATAACACATATATTTACAGACAGATAAACATGAAGAAACAGCACAGAGTGGAATGCCTCCAGTACTTTAAGGGGTTAAATAATCACATGCAGACCCCATGTTGATTTGAGGTTTAATACTTTGTTTTGGTAGAGCATATTTTATTTGACATTATTATTCTCTCTCTTTTTTTTTTAAATGTGCTTAAATGATGTAGAGACAATATATCTTCCAAATGGGGAGTTTAATGTGACGATAACAACAACAACAACAACACAAAACAACTTTTGAAACAGCATGCAGCAGTAATCAAAAGCAAAATCAGCAGCCTTCCCATAAAATGAATTACACTGAGCAACATCACTGATGCTGTGTTGAAAAACAAATGGTCTGGGTCAGGATTGCTTTAGAAAAGCTACATAAATAACATGCAGGAAGGCTAGTGGGGAAATATCCAGGACAGTTATTATTGGCAAGGTGTACTCCCCAGATGCCAATGTGTGAATCATTTACTTTTTTCACTGTTATACAAAACAAATTATGTTTGAGGTGAGTGGGGAAACCCAGATAAACACAACCTGACCTTGCAAACAAAATTGCAAAAGGTGTTGGTAGTTTTCTGGTTCAGACCGCTTCAAATATTAAAACTGAAACACGATTCTCTTATCTTATTAAGTTTATGCAGCATTTGTTTGATGTATTGTGTTCTGGAGCTCTCTTTTAATGATTAATAAATGAAGTAATAGCAATGCATTTTAAATTCCCACTAAAACAACTTTCTCCTTTTGGAAAATACTGAAAATGTATGTGTAGGTGCTTGATACAAATAAAAATATGAATAGATACAAAAATATGTTTTAACTTGAGAAAGAGAGAGAAAGTTATTGGGGGCTGGGTTCATATGTACTGCTCAGCTCTACTTCATTCGTGTGTCATCCAAGGAGCAGGAAAGGAGTTTAGGCAGGGAAAGAGGCAAATTTTCATTGATATGACTGGCAGCGTTTTATCTATTAATCGTTAGAACTAGAGCTTCAAAATATGATAAAGCACACTAAACATACATGATCTTAGAACTAGCAATGAAATAAAGCAGTGCTGGTCAACCTTGGCCCTGGAGAACCACATTGTCTTTTATCCAAACCATTAACTATTTAATTGATTCAATTATCAGGCTAAATTGCCATGTGTTATGCAGTGATTGATGATTTAAAGTGATGCATAAGATTGGCAGGAATGTGGCTCTCCAGGAACAGGGTTGGCCAGCACTGAAATGGACAGTTTTTTGTTACTAATTAGTTTTTCAAGAAATACTGTTCAGTTGACCTTTAAGGACATATCAGGTTTAGCCAAACAAATATTGTGGCAAACCAGGCTCATAATGCAACTTGGTTTGTGTTTTTCCTCAGTCCGTCTTTCTGAAACACCAGCCATCAAGTCCTTTGTACTTCAGAGTTCAGATCTTTGGAAGAGCCGCCTCTTCATTATCTGTTGCTAGATGTCCCTCTTTCAGTTTCTCACTACTAACTGTGTGACAGGACAGAATAATACAAATACACATGGCTACAGTCTTCCTTTTTTCAACTGGATTTCAATAAGATTCTTCATGTGAACATATAATTCCAACTGCCAATGTGTGTGTTTGTGTGTGTATAAAGTTGTAGTTGGTATATATATTATAACTGTAGTGAAGAAGACTGCACACTCGGAATACACTCACCTAAAGGATGATTAGGAACACCTGTTCAATTTCTCATTAATGCAACTATCTAACCAAACAATCACATGGCAGTTGCTTCAATGCATTTAGGGGTGTGGTCCTGGTCAAGACAATCTCCTGAACTCCAAACTGAATGTCTGAATGGGAAAGAAAGGTGATTTAAGCAATTTTGAGCGTGGCATGGTTGTTGGTGCCAGACGGGCCGGTCTGAGTATTTCACAATCTGCTCAGTTACTGGGATTTTCACGCACAACCATTTCTAGGGTTTACAAAGAATGGTGTGAAAAGGGAAAAACATCCAGTATGCGGCAGTCCTGTGGGCGAAAATGCCTTGTTGATGCTAGAGGTCAGAGGAGAATGGGCCGACTGATTCAAGCTGATAGAAGAGCAACTTTGACTGAAATAACCACTCGTTACAACCGAGGTATGCAGCAAAGCATTTGTGAAGCCACAACATGTACAACCTTGAGGCGGATGGGCTACAACAGCAGAAGACCCCACCGGGTACCACTCATCTCCACTACAAATAGGAAAAAGAGGCTACAATTTGCACAAGCTCACCAAAATTGGACAGTTCAAGACTGGAAAAATGTTGCCTGGTCTGATGAGTCTCAATTTCTGTTGAGATATTCAGATGGTAGAGTCAGAATTTGGCGTAAACAGAATGAGAACATGGATCCATCATGCCTTGTTACCACTGTGCAGGCTGGTGGTGGTGGTGTAATGGTGTGGGGGATGTTTTCTTGGCACACTTTAGGCCCCTTAGTGCCAATTGGGCATCGTTTAAATGCCACGGCCTACCTGAGCATTGTTTCTGACCATGTCCATCCCTTTATGACCACCAAGTACCCATCCTCTGATGGCTACTTCCAGCAGGATAATGCACCATGTCACAAAGGTCGAATCATTTCAAATTGGTTTCTTGAACATGACAATGAGTTCACTGTACTAAACTGGCCCCCACAGTCACCAGATCTCAACCCAATAGAGCATCTTTGGGATGTGGTGGAACGGGAGCTTCGTGCCCTGGATGTGCATCCCACAAATCTCCATCAACTGCAAGATGCTATCCTATCAATATGGGTCAACATTTCTAAAGAATGCTTTCAGCACCTTGTTGAATCAATGCCACGTAGAATTAAGGCAGTTCTGAAGGCAAAAGGGGGTCAAACACAGTATTAGTATGGTGTTCATAATAATGCTTTAGGTGAGTGTATATACACACACACACTGAGTTGAATTTAAGCTATTTATTAAAGCTCTTCAAATCAATGCTAAACCATACATATGCACTTAAAGTTGAAGAACAAACACCAGGCCGAGTACAGACTTGCAGACGTAGAGGAGAGAGTTAAGGGGCAACACATAGGCATGCACGGGAAAGGAAGACAGAATATACCCTCGGTTGAACACTTACCCCCCATCCCCTACAACAACACATCCCCTACAATAATACTGTACAGTACAGATTATTATGGTACCCTTGACCTGCTGAAAGTAGGCAACTGAGATGAGCTACAGTTTTACCACAGTATTTGTTTGTGTATCATAAGCAGATTAAATGAAATAACAGCAAACTATTTAGCAGAAAAACAATAGAAAATGTTCTGTAATTACTGCATAGTACATACCGGCTCCATCAGTATGTCTCCTACTTTACCCTGAGGTCTTTGCAACCTATAAATATATAATTGTGCGACCGCTGATTTTTGTTTTCATCAGCTGTCAGAAGTGACCTAAATTCTAAGTTCCAGTTTGACTCTAATTCAGAAGACAGATATTAATCAGGACTTACATAAGAAGTTGTCCTATTTTCAGTATAGATGCTTCTTACACTGGAAGTAGCTACTTATGTACATTGAAAAAATATGTTTTTAGATCTATAAATTAACCTTGACTTTTTATTATTGAAGCAGACCAGTTATTTTATGTCAAACCAGATAATCCACACACACACACACACACACACACACACACACAGGAACCCCATGCTTTAAGAATTGCTTTTTAGAAATTTAGACCATCAGTTAATAGAGTTTTCATATAGCCTATGCATTTTCTCCTTTTGGCCTCCTCTGTTATGTAAACACACACACACCTTTTCTTTTTAAACAATTATATCATTTAATTGCAGAAGATCATCGTTTCTATTAAAACTGCTAAAACCATTAAGATCAGTTAATCTTAATGTGTGGATGGCTTTTATGACCATGGGACATATTCAATGGGGCAATGTGAATAGGTCTCTCCTGCTAAATTCTCTCTTGGTGGTATATTTTTTGAATTGTTTTGTGATATTTAGGTTGTGTTGGGGATTGTAAGAACATTCTGTTATATATTTTTTGTGCTTGAATATTCAGCCCCTCCACTATGCGAACTGAACTCTCCCCTTTATCCAACCCCAGTGCTTTCAGAAGGCTTTTACACACAGGGCAGTATGAAAGCTAGAGACTGCTTTTCTCCATCTGAGTGACAGAGATTGCAGGTAGTTATTATACTTCCATAGCACTCTGAATAGACAGTAAAATACTCTTTCCCTTGCTCCATCAAAAGAGGTGTGATTTACATTTGTGCTGCAGAATATCAATAAGCGCTTGTTCCAGTGTGCTGCAGTGGTGCTTTAAATGTTATAAATACAAAAGTGGTTTCTGAGAGATAATATGTGCTATTTTCACTAGCAGAGATGTACATGCTAAAATACAAAAAAGGTAAGAAAGGTAAGATTTTTTGGATTTAGAGGTATATGTAAAAATTATAGTAGACATACTGATATAGGTGAGGTTAAATATTGGTAAAATACATTAAAAACATTTTTATATTGCACTTTCCTGTTTATTAGATCAAAGGGGTAAAACATACTAGAAGATACGATTCAAATAAATAAAATAATAATAATAATAATAATAATAATAATAATAATAATAATAATAATAATAAATGTTCTTGGTTTTCACCATCAATAATGAGACATCCAACACATTTAGGTACAGGTCTTGATATGTTTGTTTATATAGCATATGTTTCTATAGTCAATATGAAAATAATGTGTCTATATGAGGAGGCAAATGGGACAATATAAAGTGTGTAATAGAATATGAATGCAAACAAAGTGAGTATATCAATACAGTGGGAATATTATGATAATACTAGTACATATATGGCTATTTCAGACTGTGTTACCCCCAGCACACCTCGCCTCCTTTTCTACAATCGCTTAAGACATGTCTTTCCCCCGTTTTCATATTTTTTTGCATAAACAGTGCCTGCAGTCAGAAAGCACTCTGATCAAAGGGACAAATCTATCCAGGAGCAATCAGGTTGCTGAGCTAGCCTGGCTTCTGACAACTTCTTGCTCTTTGATCAGAAACATATCATCTCCAGCAGGCATTTTTCCTTTGTCTTGGCCAGGAAATGAGAGAAATGATAGCTCCCTTTTGGTTCTTTTTCTTCGCTGCTCCTCTTGTCAGATGAGATGAAAGGTAGCCCAATTACAAGTGAAAATACCCCCCTATCACAGCGCATTCATACATTATCATTGCCGTCCAAGTAAAGTTTATATAAATAATGCCGCTATGGAAATAGTGACCATCACACTTTATTCTCCAATGTAAATCAATTGTCATAAAGAGCAATGCTGTGCTTTCTGTAAAGAATTATAAAGCATCACTGAAATCACCCATAATTGGAAATCTTCCCAGCTCAGGCTTGGTTGAGTTAATATACTTAAAGGATTTTGTTTTTCCAAACATTGTTTCAGAATTTTCTCATTTTTGTAATCACAAATTGCTCTGTTTCATTTTTCCTCCCCTTTTCCTCCACTTCGCACTGAAAGGCACAATTTTGGACATCTGATGGGCTAGATGCCTGGGTTATCGTGTGTGTCCCTTTGAAGAATTCAAAAGTCTTCATTTCTCTTCCAATCCACATTGAACAGCCATTCACCATCCCTGTACAATCTCTTACTGTATCACATATTGCCGGCCCTAATCACATTTGATTCCTCACCTTATTTTATTTTATTAGTAAGGGTGTATGTTGTCACTTACCGTATCCTATCACCTGATGCGACCCTGCGGCTGATCATCATATGATACAGTATCGCTCAGAAAGAACAAGCAGGTGGTAACCAAACCACCAGCCCCCATTCTATTGCTTGTGGAAGTTACGCTGAATGTATTGAGAAAACTGAAATCTTTACAATCTGACTGTATGAAAAGGATAGACCCCTAAAGCAGAGGCAAGGGGTGGATGCAAACATGACCACATCTGTTTTTTTTTTTCATTCAGACAACACATTCTTTTTTCTCTGTACTTTTTCTTCTCAGTCACTGCTAGATACACTGTGAGGATACAGCAACACAGCTTACCCATAAATATAAAATAATTACCACACTAAGGATCTGCCTATCTCACTACTTATCAGTATGACTCACATATTCTTCTGTATTTTGTACCATGGCTCTCAAAAGTATTCACCCCCCTCTGACTTTTCCACATGTCATTGTGTTACAACATGAAATCAAAATGGATTTAATCATGAGTTCTTGCCACTGATCAACACAGAAAATGTCCATAATGTCAAAGTGAAAAATTGTTCTAAATTAATTACAAATACTAAACAGAAAATAATTGAATGCATAAGTAATCACCCCCTTCAGTCAACTTTTGGTAGAGGCACCTTTGGCAGCAATTACAGCAATGAGTCTGTTTGCATATTTTGCCATGAGGACAGCTCACAGTTGTGCCATATTCTCTCCATGTCTTATTAATGGACTTTACTATGCGCTGAGGGATATTCAATGCCTTGGAAATGTTCTTATATCCTACCCCTGTATAGTGCTTTTGAAGAACCTTATTTCCGGATTTGCATTGAATGTTCCTTCATCTTCATGATGTAGTTTTTGTTAGGAATTGTACTAACCAACTGTGGGACCTCCCAGAGACAGGTGTATTTAACCTGAAATCATGTGACACACCTAGAGGTGGACTCTATTCAACTAATTATATGACTTCAAAAACAATTGGTTTCACCACAGCTCAATCAGGCTTGTCATAGCAAAGGGGTGATTACGAAATGTGGAAAAGTCCAAGGGGGATGAATACTTTTGAGAGCCACTGTATCTCTATCTTTCCTCCATATTCCAATATTAGTGCAATTTATTTTAATAATACAATGTTGCCGAATACATTTTTAAAAGATGTTTTAAAAGATTACACAATTTTACAAGAAATAAACAACAAACAACCTTTAAACAAAATGTTTATTTTTAGGTTTTATTAGGTATTATTGTTTCTTTGATGCATATATTCAGTGGTAAAGTGTATCTTAATGTATAGCTCATAGAAAACTGGTAAGACAAAACCATAGTCTATTGAACATTTCTTTATTTTTGCTGCTGATCGGCTTAAGCTGCACAGAATTGCATTCCCCCATATCTATCTATCCATCTATAGATAGATATATAGATATATATTACGACTACTCTTCAACAGAAATTACTGAGAAAATTACCACCTGCCCACTGACATACCAGTCCATATTTTTGAGATGGTCTTACTACTTTATGATCATCCACCTTGTCTTTTTGCCTTTCATCGTTTTTTTGGGAGCAATTACATACTTGTCAAGTGTCACCATGTTTGACAGACAGGGTTATGTCAAGCAGTCAGCCATTTAGATAGTTATTGCTGAATAAAAATAGCATTGTTTAGAACAGTAGAAGTTAAGGCGTGGAAGAGTGAGCAGGTTTAGGTTAAGTGGCAACTGGAAATCAGACAGATATATGCAGGAACTTGGTCTGGTTCTGATTCTTCACAAAAGTAGATTGGCAGCAGTGTTCCTGTCCATGATGTAAGCTAAGCTTTGCCGTGAACATGGGCTGTTTCTCCTCCTTTTATATTTCTTTATTAAAAAAAGAAAATCTTTGCCCTGGGTGATAGCTTTCATATGCATCAAGTTGATCTGACCTGTCTTTATGTCATAAAGTGTACTATGTGAAGAATCACACAGAATGCCAACTATGATTTAAAGCAGGTCAGTGTTTCTCGCAACTGTTTCAATACATTGATCTTGCAGATGTCATCTACAGTCTAGCTGCTTTTTAAAGTATAATTAACAGACCAGCAGAAGTCTTTTAGAAGTGTAATTAAAAATATGTGACAAAATTGGCATGCTAAAGGAGCATGAAATTAAGAAAATAATAACAATGATTATTATCATTATCATTATTATTATTGCCAAGATGTGTTTCACATTCCTGATCTTGACATTTAATTATGTACAATTGTGCAAATTTCTACCTTCTGCAGCACAGTTTTCACAATTTTAAAAATAGGCTTCGCTGTTCACTCAAACTGTTCAGTAGTTCTATGGGAATATTCAGGATTTAAAAACAACCCTGGGAAAACAAAACTCTTAAGTAGCAGTTCCTGTAAGACCTTGGCTTTCAAATTGGGACTTTCAATTTATCAAAATGTTCTATGTAAAACAATATATATATATATATATATATATATATATATATATATATGTTTGTTTTTTTTCTACAGCTTTCTTACCACCATAAATCTCTTTCAAGTTTTTCTAGCTTTTAACCCATACTGGCGACAAACATGTAAAAATAAAATTCGACAAATGGGTCTTGGCATTTCCCCAGGGTGTATGTAAAGCAGTGGTTAACATGATAGTATAATTGTGTTCCTCTGAAATTGATAAATAGAGCTAATGTGCCATAGGTATTAATAAACAGTGTCTCAGACTTCCAGAAGACCTTAACCATGCACTTTCCACTGCATAGACAATGACCATCAAAGGATTATCTAAAACTATCCATGGGTATACAGGGCCATGATTGGTTGTTGGGAAAACCATATATTGGGGGAGTAATTATGTCAGACAGACATTTCTACTGGACTGATGTTTCTCAGTGAGGACTGCGTAACAAAAAGGTCAAATAAGGAAAGGCTTTTCCATAGAAATATGCAGGGTGCTCTGTAGCTTACTGTGTTAAGAGGTAATGCTTCCGTGAAACCACTCATCTCTGGAATAAAAACAAAGACATGCTTTGCATTGCCTGATCCGGAGTATACAGTATTAGTAGTTAATGTGCTCCGTTATAATATTTATTATACAACACAACTAAAAGTTGTAAATCTAAATCAAAAGGCTAAATGCTCTAGTTTATAACTGTATATACAGTGGAAATTAGTTTATTTTTCAAGGAGGATCTGTTTATACATTTTCTATTGCAATATATGGATTGTAAAGTTAAGGTACACCAAAGCTGACAGAGAGAGAGAGAGAGGTATACTGATAGATACATAGACAGGGAAACTGAGAAAGGTGAAGAACATTTAATGTAACACCCCATAAAAAGCTGATTTCTGGAATGATGATGTTTGCAAATGAGTAATAAAGAAATAAAACCACTATGATATCAAATATAATTGAATTCAGAGAGACAGGGCAAAGTAAATTACTTTAGATGATACAGATGATTAAATGACTTTAGCCACTGCTTGGCTAGTGAATCGTTTTGCAAGGACACCACTTAACTAAAGGTTTGCTTCCCAGAATGGCATTGAAATGCTGTATCCTCACTATGGCACTGATGGTAGTTAACTGCTTTGAATCCACAGCATAGCATAGTTTAATCAGTATAAAAAAACAGTTACCTTATTCATGTATGTTTTTTCTTTACTTGTCTGACTTACAGGCAACACAATAGAATCATAAACAACTTCAAGCCTGTTCCAAGTTGTTCATACTAGTTCTTTAAATTCTGAAGACATTTATGCAACCAAATTATTTAATTAGCCATCGTAATTAGCCGAACACAGTTTCCCCCCATCAATCCACATTAAGGTCAAGCCCAGACAATTAACAGGGAATTCATCCTGTCAAATACCCCTTCAGAAACATTTACAACATAAAGAGACCAATAGAAGCAGACCACCCAAGAGCATAGAGTGAAAGTATTAGCATGATATAACTGCTACACAAAGTTCCTGCATAGAGACTTTGTTTTGTTTCATCTGACTTGCACCTCTTTCCAAATGACCTAACAGCACACAGTCAAAGGAATATTTAAAAAATAACCGCATAGAATAACAAGCCAGAACATACAGAGAATAACAATATTATATTTTATTCTGGGTTGGCTGAGAAAAAAAAAAAGTCTATTCCTCTGCAATTCCTTGCACATATACCTCAGAAAATGTAAATAATTTATTTTCAGTAATTACCCACAATGTTGTCCACCTTATACTACTAGTTTTTTAATGGCATTGCCTGGGGGTTGTACTCCTCCTTCTTTACTCACTGTACCGCTTCCAGGCAACACCGTAATACCACTCTTGAAAAAATTAATACCCATAGACCTTTCGTTAATAATAAAAAATATACTTTCATACAAATAGCACAGTTAATTTATTTTCACTCCCAGTTCTGGTGTCACCAGCCATGCCTAATTGTTAACTGTCCAAACTGTTATCAAATATCAGGTTCCTATATTTCAGTTTGGGTAAACTGGGCAACATGCCAGTATTAAAGGAACAAGAAAGCAGTTTGCTCGCAGTGGACCATTTGGAGGTTTATCTACAGTGTTTTTCCCTTTGGGGGACATTGGTTACTATTCAGGACTTCTGTATGACAAATTTACTAAAAAGGTCTGTATATCTGTTTTAGTATTGAAGCAAATATAATCTCAGTAGAAAAAAGCCACCTGCTGGAAAATAATACATTGGCATTGCTGAAAAACACCTTCACATTAAACTGGAGATCCGAGATTATGTAAATCAAGGGTCCACTGCCCATTGGAGATTTAATGACAAACAGTTATGTGATTTGGAATTGTTTCCCAAAAATGCAATGCTTCGGTATTTCACATGTCAGCTTTTAAAAAGTAAAGCCCTGTTGAAGTTAACATAGCAGGCCACTTACTAAGATGTGTGATATATACAGAGGTTGGACAAATTAAAAGGAAAACGTGAATAAATGAGTGGAGGAACATAACAAATGCAAATGCCTCCAAAGAGGTGTACTGCATGATACAATTAAGCAATTAACATCATTTAACATGTGGCATGTATACAAATGTTGAGCTTGCCCAGTTGAGCTTGATGTTGCATCAAGATAGAAGAGGAAAGGATAAAGTGACTTTGAAAGAGGGGTCATTATTTGTGCACCCATGGCAGAGGCTTCAGTCACACAGATGCTCAACTGGCTCGTGTTCTGGACAAGTGGGCGAGTGCATGTGTGGCGACACCAAGAGAACAGTACAGGCCTGACTGCTTGACCCCTACAGTGAGGGTGTCCGGAGACTCTGTTATGCTGATGGGTGCATTTTACTGTCATGGTTTGAGTCCACTTAGAGGGAAGGGTCACTGCAAATCATGACAAAGTTATTCTGAGTGATCACCTTTATCCTGTGGTGACACATTTCTATCCTCATGGGAGTGGTCTCTTCCAGGATGACATCCACAGGGCACGAGGGCTCATTGAATGGTGTGATGAGTATGAAAATGATGTAACTCATATGCTATGGCCTTCACAGTTACCAGATCTCAACCCAATTGAACACCTATGGGAGATTCTGGACTGACGTGTTAGATAGCGCTCTCCACCACCATCATCAAAACCCCAAATGAGGGAATATCTTTTGGAAGAATGGTGTTCATCCCTCCAGTAGAGTCCAGAGACTCGTACAATCTGTGCCAAGAGCATTGAAGCTGTTCTGGCGGCTCTTGGTGGCCCAACACCTCACTGAGACACTTTATGTTGGTTTTTCCTTTAATTTGTATATGTCATATTTTAATTTAAACAGAAAGTTTAAAATAAGTCAAATCATTAAGAATCATGTTGTGTGTGTTTCAAAAGAAAGCTTTGCCAACTTAAGAGTTTACTGGAATGCAAAAAGGATTGCTGAGTAACACATATATTTGCTTTCTTAACTCAAAATGTAAATATGAATGAAGTGTCAGCAAGTGCCATGTTGTCAATGTAGGATCTTCCAGGTTACTGTGTGAATACATATAATGGTCAATACAGCTGCAGCATGGAGGAATGAAAGCTGAATGAAGAGATACTCTCTCCATCACTGCCCACTATGCATGTTGTTTCTGCTTTTATAAAAACTGTGTTTTTATGCAACTTGTATAGTTCTAACTGATCATAACCATGTAATGACCTAAACACAAAGTACATGGTTTATAACATAATAGCTATAATCACATTTAGAAAGTATTCACAAAGGTTTGATTACACAGTGTATTTTGAATAACATTTTGAAAGGGCATCCATCTTGACTTGTTTAGACATCCTCAAAGATTTGTGAGCATATGTATTTATTTATACTCAATACAGGATTAACTCTATAGAGCATTAAACATGGTGTATGGTAATGTGTCTTTTTTATTCCTGTTCTTTCCTCATATATTATTGAAATGAGCCCATGAATCCTTAACCCAGACTTGGTTTGTTATATGTGTCATTCAATTTTTTGGCAATGAGAATACATAGTAAAAAGGTTTTTACATTTGTTTATCATTTTGCTTTTGCCTATTTCACCCCAAAAAGTGGATGCTGTAAATAGTCTTAGGCCTGTACTGTCTTTAAAGAAGTACAGCATGTGCAATGGAAGTTGAAGAACAGCATTCTGACATTGAGCATTTCAAATCTCATAGCAGGTGCTTATTCAGTGCAAAAAGCATTCAAGTAAGTACGAAAGAAGAAATCTGGGTCATTTTACAGTGAAGGTCCATCAGTCTGTGACATTTCTGGTGTTCATGTAATGTCAAAAACATTGTGAAGTATTAATGAAGAAAATATCCCTTGGGGGATTTTGTTCGTCAGAAGTAATTACACACGTCCAATCTGAAAACCTATTACTTAATGCTGGAGATCTTTTCGGGAAGTAAAGAAAACACCACATATGTGAACTGTTTAATGAGGACATCAAATACTTTCCTAAGGACAACAAATTCAGATCTGTTTTAGACAACTAAAGTAAAACAAGCATAATTTTAAAGAAAAGGAGACATGGCCATTCATACTGTAAAATAAGAGAGACACATCAGTAGGCATACTACTGACTCATACATGGACTTAAATAGATAATTTATTTTCTGAGGATGCCTAAAGTAAATCAGGGGGGATTTTAAAAAATCACAAAACGGGCCATGGCTCTTTATTCTAAATTAATCGCACAGCTTCGTTATAGGGCAATAGAAAATGTCAATACCCTCTCTGCCATGTTTCTCTCATGGGTGTCTTTCATCCCTTGCTTTATTTAAGGCCTTTGTCCCCTGCAGTTTTTTGTTTTTTCCAGATGTAGAAAGAAATAAATCTCAGTCAATTCAATGATGATATACAGAGTAGACTAGGCAATTTTAACCCCTTATTTGTGGTACGGATTTAGGTTACCTTGGGAAAGTAATGGAGGTGGATTTCATGATTTTCTTCTGTCTCTCACTGGGATTTAGATAAAATGACAGATTACTTATGGGGCTTTAAATGCAAATTGGGGTCCATATTAAACTCCTTCTGTAAACCCTAGTCTTGTAATTTGCCTCGCAGATTAGGGTCTACATGGGATGGGATTTTGGTTACAGGCTGCCCATGCATTTAGTAAGCTCAAGGCCAGGGGCCTCTTCAGTTAGATTGAGGAATCATGAATGAACTACCACAGGTCAGTAGTTTCTGATAAGAGATAAGTAGCAGGTGTTCATATTTATATGTGTGTGTATAGTTTGTGTACAGGAAGCCTTAATCAGATGGAGGGAGAGAACAACAAGTAATCATTACAGTGCATAACTGTTTGTGTATTTTAAAGCAATGCACCACACACAAAATGCATATAATTATAAATGTTTATTTTCAATATAACTTTTAAAAGGGTTTATCCAGATGGACATAGAATTTATAGTGCTTAATCTGGGCATACACCAGTACATGTCAGTACATTAACCAAAACATCTGGAATTCACTGGCAGTGTGGCATTGTGCAGATATTTTGGAGTATACCATTGCTATATTGTTATATATGTCATAGTTTGTAGTAGGGAGAGTATTGTAAAATGCTTACAAACATTTTACATTGTGTTGTCTTTAAACTTTCAGCAAACTGTACTGCAATCTGCTGTGCTCAGTATTTTGTAAATTTAAAGAATATACTTTGATACCTGTAATTGAGTGTGTCTGGTCCAATTATGGCAGACATAAATCAAGATAAAGCATCCTTTCCCAATGAGTGTCATCTAACTTGCATCTCAGGATCATTGGAGATCAAACATGAAAGTCTAAGACTGACAAGGTGCATTACAGAAGAGCACTCAGAGAATGTCTTAAATCATGCATGAATTTATGACAATACTAGCTGTGGAATTGGTGCTTTCAATCTGTAGGACTGACAGAAAATACTTCCTGTGAACTGTATATTATTGATTCATATTGTTTGTATGCTTATTCAACCGATGTTCACACAACTTGGTGTGATTGTTATTTATCTGAAGATATGTATGTATGTATGTATGTATGTATGTATGTATGTATGTATGTAGCCTATTTAGAACATTTAAAACACATTTTGACTATAAGCTGATATGTTTTCTTTTTATTTCTTCCCATTTTGACCTACAATTTATCCTGAGGCATCTTTTAACACAGTGAATGAAATGAAAACTGGTCTGACACACCTGACGAAAAACTTGTCACTTGTCTAGCTTGTCCGGGAAAAATTATGCTGCGTGGTTGGCAGGTCCAAACTCAGATGCCAAACTCAAAACCTTCATTGGTTTACACAAACCAGTTCACGTCCAGCAGAGAAAGATGCTGGAGACGTAATGGTTCAAGAAAGCAAATGAGCTCCAACAGTTTGTTGGCAGACGCGATAGCAGTAGCCTGAAAATCTTTTCAGTTCCTGTCAGCTGTAAGTGAGTACTCTGGTCCTGAAGGCACTACTTCAGAAACTTGTATACGCTTATAACTTTGCTTTGTTTGTACACACAGAAAGTGACTCGCAGGAAATGACTGATAACCTTTCTGCAGCTGCAGCTGCATTTGGCCTATCAATCAATCTTGGTGAAACAGAGGTACCGCACCAAAGGCTGCCAAATGACATGAGCGTGGATACTGATGCCAACATATCATTAAAGTAAGTAAGTGCCTTCCTTTGTCCAACGTGTTTCTAGGCAGTATTCTGTCAAATGATACACACTCGGAAAAGAAGATTGATAACTGGATTTGTGAAGCTAGCAGCAATTTTGGCTTAAACGAAAGAGTTTGGAATAGTCTCAAATTAGTCAACTAATAACACAGTCTACAAAACTGTCACTATCCAACAGCAAGACTTGGATGCCTTATATGTGACATGTAAAAAGATAATTCCATATGTGACACTAAAAAGTTTTTTCTGTTGCGTAAGATGCCATTACCAACTTTAAGATCTTGAGATGAGGCCACCAGTCTTGTAGCTTATCTCCTGAAGGGAAGAGTCACATCCCGTAAATTAATGTGAAGCAACTTATGCTTTATAGGAACCTGATGGAAGATAAATCTCTGTAAGTGGTCAAAGGAAGTTCTACAAGGACCGCAATGACTGGAAGTTGGAGTTCAACAGTACACACTAGAACCAAATCATATGAATATATCAGTATTGAACTGCAGCTGAAAGGAAGGAGGAAAGCAAGGACATTTTCCCATACACAGCAAACAGCTATTTTCATCAACCGCATCCACATGCACTGTGAGCAGTGCACTCATACACAACATCACAAATTCTCTGGATAGTCATTGTCGATTTCAGTGCAACAACCAGGGATTGTCATCTGTCCCTTACACAGGTAATGTGATTGTATGTAATTAATCATTTTTCTTTTTTTTTCAGTAGGCCTACCACAATTCTATATGCCATAATCAAACATAATTAAAAAAGCAATTTTTGTTTCAACTAAGTGTTGTTCAATCAGATTAATACAATATATTCCAAAATCAATATTGAAATAATTTGGTCAAGGAAGAACAATGTCTGCTTCTTAATATTTCAAATGCAATTTTTTAGTCACCGTGTTCTGAATCACTGGTGATCTTTCTTGTTTGGTGGTATTGATTTAACATCATGACTGTTTGTGTACAAATTACTACTCAATCTACCTCTTAATTCATATAATTAATTTGGGGTTTAAATCCATTTCAAACATTAAGGAATTCTTTATTCTTACAATTGAAGAAGTGGTATGATATTTACAATATTGTTGTATGGTTGCATACATTTAGATTAAACTAACTTACTACTACTGCAACTGCTGCTGCTGCTAATAATAATAATAATAATAATAATAATAATAATAATAATAATAATAATAATAATAATAATAATAATAATAATCTTCATCATTGATTAATAAAAAGTAGTATAAGAGAAAATGTTATGGTGTTCCATATTGAATATAGCAGACATATATTATCTTATTATCTTATTATTAAATTGACATGTTTTTATATTTAAGATTTTAAAGATATGTTAGTCTGTATTCTAAGTATTGTGTTAAAAATATATGGAATAAGTCAAATAAATATATGTATTAAAGACTAAATATAGATTAAATAGAAAGGAGATGATTGTAGTATGTAAATAATACAATTTTTAAAATATATACCATCGTCCCATATGGGATAGATATTGGTATAGTGAAGGTTCATTGTAGCAAATCATTAATGTCGACTGGCATGATAGCGCAGTGGTTAGTGTTGTGGCCTCATAGCTCCTCAGCCCCAGGTTTGATTCTAGCCTTGGGTGTCTGTCAGTGTGGTCAGTGTTCTCCCTGTGTCCATGTGGGTTTTCTCTGGGTGCTCTGGTTTCCTTCCACATCCCAAAGAAATGCTACTAATGTTGAGTGGCTACTCCATATTGCCCTGTAGTCATGTGAGTGTTGTGCCCTGTGCCAGCTGGGTTAGGCTTCAGCACACTGTGACCCTGTACAGGATGAAGTGGTTATTGATAATGAAGGAATTGTTTCCATGTTGGCTTATAATAAACATAAACCTTCAAGATAATTATTACAATACATGATATATAGCTAATGTTGAAGTGTTTATGTATTACTTGTTACAATAGAGAAAAAGAAACATATGTGAGGCTGCACTACATCAATGTGCAAAATATTATATTATTGTATCCATTATTCCAATTTAAGCATTTTTTCAGCACAGTACATATTCAAACTAGTTGCAAACAATTGTTGTGGTTTAGCTATTGATATTGTTTGCGTGCTTGCTTTATATTATTAACAAATTCCAGAATTATTTGTATTATTATTATTTTACTTTTAATTGATGGAGAAATTGAATAAATATGCTTCCAGGACACAGTTAGCTTTATAATTGCCTCTTGTGAACAATGACATACAACCTTTAAGATTTTAATTGAACTGGGAGAGTGAATGTTGATTACAATGTGAATTTGCAGGCCTAGGTGAAAGAGCTTATTGTACTTATTGCGGATGTACAATTTTACTCTCCCCCTCTGTGCATTGTGAAAACATACTACTTTATTATATTTAGAAATAAATTGTATCATAATTGAGGACCTGTAAGATGAAGGTGAAGTTGCTGCCTAACGAACAAACAAAACTAGTGATGCCCACAAATGTGATGTATGAAAACAATGTACAAATGTTTGGAAAAATGACATCTGTCTACTTCAAGTAATGGTTGGAAAATAACATTAAAGACTTAAAATCAATTCTTACATGCTCTCAGGCTTTGCTATGTGACCAGGTTGATAAAATTAGGCAACATACATTTCGATCCGTCTGAACATCCCAGACCATTATCGGAAGAAATTGGACACAGCTGGCTCAACAAGTGAAGAAGCTATTAACAACTGATCTGCAGACAACTGCAATCTGTATAGCAGTCTAAGCCCTTCTATGTATACAGATTGGTATGTTTTGCTACAGTTAAGGTTGAATTATTTTGACAGTTCAGTTTGAGCTATCGTGTGATCTATAGGTCTGCTTGGTATTTGATATGTAACATATTCCATTGTGGGTGCCTGCTCTTTATATTGATAAAGTTGTTTCTTTGTTGTCAGCTGAAGGCAAAGGCAAAATTATAACCACACTCAGGTTAAAATTGCACTTAAGTTATGCACTTCTGTACTATTACTACAAACAACAAACAACAACAACAATAGCAATTAGTCTGACACTTCGCATAAAGCAACATAACTGTCCAGGTCCATGTTGCACCCACACTACAAAAGTTTAATTGGGAAAGGATGTTTAATCTTGATTTATGTCTGCAATACCAGCAAGAACAGATAGTCTGTTGTATATGGGCCCAACTATGTACCCCGGTTGTATAAACTATGCACAGTATTTGCATATAAGGTAAGGGGTCACACAACAATGCTGAGATGGCTGTGCTAGGATTTGGCATTTTGTAAGAGAATGTAAACACCATGAGGCAATTATTTATCATTATGATTGACATGAGGCATTTCTTAAGTGTATTTGACAACTGCATAATACCACGACCACGTCAATAAATGTCATGTTGTGGCCCTTGCTCACTGTCATGGTAGCTGGAAAGAATTAGCAATGGACAATATCAGCTGATATTTTAGGATGGTATGAGGAGTTCATCCAAGGTGGTGAGGTTATAGACAAATGTGCAGGGAGGAACGACTCTGGAGGCTTCTTTGCTGCGGTAAATTTCCTCCAGTCCTTAAAGACTATGACCCTCCTTCCATTAGATCCAAACACTGACTAACAAAGAGAACATTTTATTGAAATAGAGGGAATGCTTCAAAAAGTTGCTTAACTAGGCATGCCGAATTGATCCATCTGTGCTGAACACAGGTGGAGCCTATTGAAGACCTAGGAACGGCAGCCCCACTTAAAGGCGTTCAGAAAGCGTCTGTCTAGAGGCGTATTGCTTGACTTCATGATTTGTTGTGCAACATCTGTGAGAAAAGTAGGGTAAGACGGGTTTCTAGAGATGGTCAAATCACCCAGCACATGATTTGCAGCACATCACCTGCAGTAATTATAGAGGTATAATGTTTCTGTGTAACAGGGAGCCCTTGCTCTCAATGGTGGGTATGAGAAGAGCTAAAGGGGCTATACCTCCTTGTATGTAATTCCATTAACAAGAACAGCAGCTTTTTGCAAAGACTAGCATAGCAGGTAAGATCATGCATATCACTTACAGCTTTAATCACAATATGGAGGTAGTATTCTCTATCACCTTCCTATCACATCACTGCTGGGTTCTGTATAGAAATTATACCATAATAAGCTTAGAGGCTCTAAAGCTGTCTTTTCCTTTCAAGAATGGTTCTGAAAATGTCCATGCCTGACACTGGAAGCCAAGGTGACTAAATACAGGGCCTTCATTCTACTATATTTCCTATATGGTTATGAGTGCTAGTCATCCATGCATCCCAGAAACCCTCATTCCCAAGAGCAAATTACAAAACATGCAAATTTGTCTCTCAATCGCCAATTTCAAAGGTGGGAAGGAGTCAATAAAATACTGTACTTCCACATTTTGAAACCCAATAAACTACACATGACCCAATGCAGCTTGGGAGGATGAATGCTCAGAATATTGAGAAGGGACAGAAAATAAAAGAATGCCCTCCAGTGTTAACAAGATGTGTGATTTCTTTTCAAGAGTGAAGAGACTAAAATGTCAATGGGCCACAAATCACGAAGGATATACCGGACATCAGTTCAAATTTCCAATAGGTGTCTGCCAGGCCAGTTTAATGTTCTTTCCTAACTGTTCGATTGAGTTGTTTGACTTCATTGTCCTCTGCTATACTGAAGGGTAGAGGTGTCGTAGGAAATGTATGTACTCTTCAGAGGTTACAGTAGATGTGAATATATTTTGTACTCAGCACGCTGGGTTGTATTGAACAGTTGTTTTGGACACTTCTGCAAATAACTTAAGCTAGGAGATTTATGATTAATCTTGAAATATTGCTAATTAAAGATAATCCAATGCCTATAGCAAAATGTTTAATTAAAAAAATAAAAATAATCTGGTTTCTGGTCCCAATAAATATTTATTTAATCTGTTGAAACTCTATATGAAGAAAACAATGGTGCAAAATAAAATGGAGCAGACTCAATGTGTTGTTTCTTAGATTACCAAGCGTGCATGTGTCTTTGGAGGCTCTATCTTGAAATATACATCTTTCCCCTGTTAAAGATAAGATATCATGTTTGTTTATGCAGCGAATTCTTCCTTGACGGCCAGCCTCCACAGACAAAAGATGAAACACTCAAGACCTCATAATGGCAAGCCGTCATAATACAAAATAAGCCCTTACATGCAACTTAACAGAAGCACCACAATTAGGTGTTAGCTTCGAGGACCACACAGAGATTCACCTGAGCATGAGGTCTTTGTGATTTCAGGTAGTTAATAACTTATATGTCTGCCGGCCAAATAAAATATGAGGACGATTTGTCTTTTTGATTTCCGCAGCTAGATTAGGTCCATAGGCATATAGTGAATTTGATGGAGTTATTTTTTATTCTTCCTGAATGTGGGTTGTTTGACTAAGCATTTCGTCAGTACATGCCCTGGCTCGCACTTCTAGGGTTCCCTTTGATCCTGTGTAAATAATAGGGAGTGAGATCACCATGTATACACTGAAACCTGAACTAGGTGGCGTTGCAGACTTCCTGCACATTGTTCTCTCACCTCAGTGTAGATTCTAAACACAGCAGTGACAAAAACAAAAGCCCCCCCGAGGGCACTCTCATTAGGTAGGATGTTGTGCCAGGAGCACCGCACAATAGTCTTCTTATTACAGGTGTGAAGGCTCAATTACTGATAACCCCTTTAGCTCTTTCAAGAAAAAGTGTCAGTCTCATGTATAGGATACCATATCAGACGTGCTGAAAGTGGTTGTCTTGGGCAATCTGCCCAAAAAATATTGATACTGGCTTTATTTATTTATTTATTTATTTATGTTGTGCACTGGCGGGTTGCATAACTTAATCTCTGACACAGGCAGCTAGGCATTACAGCAGCTGGGCAAGTGATATCCTCACTACAATTTCAAGCAAACATACACACTTAGACATTGAAAAAGAAAGTGAGTTTTTTTCATCAATGTAATCAAAAGCCTTTATGAACACAAGCATGCCAATATAGCAAACCTATATTTAAAACACATATATTGTTCTTCTCAGGGAATCAAACGCTTACTTATAAATCCCTTCTGTGCTCAATATAGGAAACATATACAAGTTTTCAATATAAGATGGGAAGGATATAACTAAAATCATGTTGAAATAAATACATTACGACTTCAAAAGCAGTTCTGGAGCTGTGTCAACAGCACATTTGCGTGTTGCCCCAGCTGTCTAATGTAAAGCTTTTTGGGGATTTTCAGCCTTGGCAGTTCTTTGCCATATCAGTTCCTATTAACATGACATCATCTTCAAAACATCTTTTAACATGTGTACTTATGAAGCACTAAAGAATGCGAATGATTAGCATTGTGTTTAACCCATTGGGCTGTCAGTGTGCTCTTTACTGATTTGAACCTCCATGCTTTGGTATTTGACCAGGAAACAATAATGCTTTAGTATAGAACAGGGGTCTTCTACCTTTTTAACATGAAAGCTACTTTGAAAAAATGAAAGATTTCACGAGAAACTTTTTATTTTCTTCTATTGTATTTATCATCAGGGGCTTGGCACTGCTTGCACAGATTGAAAGGCACATTTATCACACATCTAATATTAGCTCTGCTAATGCTAGTAATCCACCTCCTCCTCTTCTCAAGTTCAGACTGCGCACAACGTGCATATTGACATTGAGGTTTGCAATATTGCTGGAAATTAATTGATATATGTTGTCCGTCTATATTTATTTGCTTTGTTGTATACTTCTTCCTGGATAGAAAAGCAGATGATAAGCTTTTCCATCAATCCACATGTCTTCCTATCATTTTTCATTGGTTAATATAATTTTTAACGCAAGTGAAATCGGATTGAATCAAACTCGTTTAGATTCCAAAATTGAGGCATCACTGTCATACGACAATGACGGGCTCAGTGTGCAAGGTGGGATACGGAATGCACACTAGTTTTTTTCTCTTTTCACGCACATCCAAATCAGATGCAGATCCAGTGTGCAAAGGGCTAAATGCATGTACTTCCAAAATTGTTTGGCAAGCCGCTCAGAGGGCCTGCGAGCTACTGGTAGCTCCAATCAACCTGTTGGAGACCCCTGGTACAAAGCTACAAGGTAACTTATTTCAGGGTTACAATGTTTTTTACAGTATAAGGACAGACAAATGGTAAGTGTTATGACAACTGTGTGATATCAAAAATATTAAATTAATATTATTTCTGTAGAATTAAGTTGCTTCTGTGTACTAGGGCAAACCAAATTATCATTTAGAGATATCTCAAAATGCATTTCAAGATATCTTCAGACCATTTAGAGATATCTAAATAAGGTGTTTTTTTTAAGATATCTCTAAATGATTTGCATTTCGAGATATCTTCAAATGACTGTGATAGTAACATTGTCTAGAGGTATTCTTTTAATCTGAAAAGTTTTGTAGTGATTTGTTAATTTTCTTGGATCCTGTTTCATCACAAATTCTATGGTCTGAAATATTAGAATACAGGTTTTCATGGGCATGAAAACACTAACTTTCTCAAGCAGTGGCTATATATGGGATCACATCAATGTGATTAATATGCACTCACTACTCTGTTCCTAAAATGTGGAATTTCTTTTTTTAATATCAAACTCCTGCGGTGGTACTTAAATAAGTTACTTTATGTATGCTCTATTTAATGTGCTGAAACATCATGACCATTTCAAAGTGTAATTTACAATCCCTTATACTAATTTGTCTCTGGAAAAGCAAGACCTGGATGAAAATAAATCAGCTTGTACAGATTAGATTTACATTGACTGATGCTGACACTCATCAATATATAATACATCTTGTAATTGATTGAACCAGATTTGTCTAGAAATTGTTTACAAAAGATTGTGTAGCATAGTTTGTTTTGTGATCAACAAACAAACTGATGTTTAGCTTACTTCTTAAACAGCTGTAAAACATCAGACCCTAACTGTAGCAACCTTTTTATACAACATTTAATCCCATATAATCATAACAATTTTTTTAACGTAGATAGGATTTACATAAACTATATAAATCTCTTAAAGTTGTCATAATGTAGACCATAATTTAGAAGGGAATCAAGCAAACAAACATAGGGCCCTGAAACAAATTACAACATTGACCTGCCTTCCAAACGCAATTTACAGAAATACACATTTTTTCTTTTTTTTTACTTCTACCTAATGCAAAACTGTTTTTAATATTGAATATTGCTGAAAAAAATCTATATGGCAAAGCAACAAGAAACAAAACATCTGTCTTCTACTTCATCAGCAGATTAAAAATTGCTTGCTTAATTAGATTGCCTACACTCCCTTATGTTTATTGCATTACATAGGTAGGCATACTGTATTTCAAGGCACAAACTGATCTCCATAAAGTATTCCTATTTATTCATGAATGAGACCCATGATAAATATATGCCCTTATCCCTTTCCCCACCAGAGATCCTGACCCTCCATTGCAATTTAAGGTAGGAGTGCCTTCGTAAGTCCAAGGGACACTATATGCAAGTGTCAGCAGAGTCCTACAGTATAACCTCTTCCAGGATATTGGAATAATGTCTGTTATTTGAAAAATAGCAACCTGACTGAAATTATTTCCTCATGTGTTGCCCAACAATCATAAAATCTTCACAGAACACTAAGGTTGTCTTGCGAGGCTTAATTTAATATGAGACAGATGAAGAGAAACAATTCATTGAACTACAATCCAAGAACACGAATCCTTTTTTGAACTGTAACAGTGGAGAGGGGGTAACCGAGTGAATTAATGTGTAGAAGATTTATTTGTTTGGTGTAATAAGGACTGTAAAACAGTAAGAGCTCTGTCGGGCCATCCAGTCCCCTGCCCCTGGGGTACAATCAAACATTGCCAGTAAATCAATAGCCCGGGAAGAGGTTTTTATAACCGGAGTTTAACACCAGACTCTAAGTGCTCCAGGTGGCAGGGTCATTTGTTCATTATACTGACTTATCACAATAAACAACTGCAGTCTCATTGGGCTATACTGGTGTGCTTAACAAAAAACAAAAGTAGAAAAAAAAGAAAGAAAAGCTCATACGGGTCAGTGAAGCTTAATAAGATATGGCTAGAGTAAAAAAAAAAAAACACACACAAAAACACACAGGAGGGCCTACAGATTAAATATCGCAATTACCAAACTAAGCCCCAAGACATGGGCTGTGACAGAAAGACACAGTTTGTTCGAGAGTGTTTGCCTTGAGCTGACCTAATATGAGCAGATATTTAGCTTCTACCCTTCGTTTGTTAAAGGTAATTATAATTATGCATCCAGTGAGTCGCACCTCTTTTATTTAGATTTTTTTTAATGAAAAATCTCATCCAGTGACCCGAGCTGTGTATCAGAAGCTAAGGTTACAGAACAAGAAAAGGCCGTCCCACACGCAGAGCTGCCATGCTGAGTAGCAATGTGGGCCACCTGGTTCAGTTGTTTTTTTCCTGGAGACTTCCTGCATGTGATGCTTATTGATTAGACCAGACCAAACGAAAAAAAAAAAAGTAAAAAGAAAATGCCCTCTTGGAGTGGAGACCTGTGTGTATGTGTGTACATATATTAAGTTGACACTCTGGGAGAGAGCAGAAGGTAGAGGGCTAATTGCCTTGGAAGTCACAATTTGACATAGAACAATCGTAAGTGCACTAACCCAAAGCAGGTTATAGGTGTAATGTCCACTGTAAATGTATAAAATGCAGACTAACAATGTGCGTGAGAGTAAGTGGCTTTACTCAGGCTTATGATAAAAAGTATGATAAAAAAAAGCTTATTTAATTTATGATGGAGACATTTAGTAATTGTTTTATATATATATATATATATATTATTATTATTATTATTCCCCCTCCTCTTCATGTACTGTACACCATGTTAGACTAATGTTTAGTCTTTATTAATCTTTAAGTCAAAATCAGATTAATTTACTCAACAAAGCTTGCTCAATAATGTATTTAATAAGGTATTTTGTTACTTTAAAATTCAGTACTGTCCCCACTGTCCACTTGTCCCCTTAGAGGGAAGGGTCACTTCAAATCATGACAAAGTTATTCTGAGTGATCACCTTTATCCTATGGTGACACATTTCTATCCTGTGGGAGTGTCTCTTCCAGGATGACAACGCCCCATCCACAGGGCACGAGGGCTCACTGAATGGTGTGATGAGTATGAAAATGATGTGACTCATATGCTATGGCCTTCACAGTCACCAGATCTCAACCCAATTGAACACCTATGGGAGATTCTGGACCGACGTGTTAGACAGCGCTCTCCACCATCATCATCAAAACACCAGATGAGGGAATATCTTTTGGAAGAATGGAGTTCCATCCCTCCAGTAGAGTCCAGAGACTCGTACAATCTGTGCCAAGAGCATTGAAGTTGTTCTGGCGGCTCGTGGTGCCCAACACCTTACTGAGACACTTTATGTAATTTTTTCCTTTAATTTGTCACCCGTCTGTACATACAGTTATATAAAAATTACTTAAAATATGATATTCTTAAAGGTAACATAAGGTTTTGTAAATATCTTATGTATTTAACAGGGTATAGAAAATATTTAAGTGGACACATCTCACTGTGAGTCACAAAGAATCCTAGATACAAACATTATTTTTGGTTTTTCTATGTTTGTGTCTTACACTGAGAATTGCATTAGTCTTCCCCCAAAGTTACATCGTAAGTGTTTCCGAGACTGACATCGAGACAGAGGCTGGTTTCAGAAAATCAATTTTGACCAAGATAAAAATATATATTTATACTTTATATAAATGTACCAAAAATATGAAATCTGACAAACAAATGAAACTTTAAACTTAAACAGAAGCATTTCCACTTTTCAAATTTAAATACATTAATAAACACAGTCTCACATTCTTTCACGTAAATCGTTTGGAATTGAAACCATTTCCCCATAATTGTGTTACAATAAACGCTGTGGATGAACACTGGGAATGACAGCCATGCATTCACAATGGTATTGGTGGAATTCTGCAGATCTGGGCAGAACTGCAAAAATCTGTGCAACAAGATCACAACCTTATCAGCAGTAGCGAAAACAATATGTGCCTGTTCAGTGCAATGTTGTAGAACAACATAAAATAAGATGTCGTAAGTCAGGGGATGACTGTGCTCAAAACATTTCTCCATGTATTTTTTTTAAGTGTCTTTCAGATACAAACAGCTGCACTATACATGATTACCTTTACAAATGCATACCTAATATGACTGTATTGTGCATTATTACCTACATATTTGGTAGCCCAGATTTGTGTTATTAATTACTGGTTGAATCACTTAAGAAAATATTATATTTTTCTGTTTTTATTTTCTGTCTGTTTAAGATCAGTTCTATTGCTATTGAAAAACAAACACACTTTCTTTCATAGAGACACACATTTGTTTGGGAATTACACTCTATGACATTCGTTTTGTTATTAGAAGTATCTATGACAATGAGAATGACATTTTTCTTCACATAAGGACAGGAAAAGACTAAATTCCGTGTTGAATCCTTGCTGGAATTTCAAAGGTCACACAAAAATGAATTAATTTCTATTGATATGTAAGAACAATCTGTGGAAACATGTATCACTCATTACATTTGGAATAATAATTTAGAATAAGTTTCATTTTCTACAATTTGAGAATACTGAAATCAAGTTATTTGGTCTTAGGTTGATCTATGTAAGATGACACCTGTGCAGTTTAAGATGAGATATGCTAAGCATGTGGGTGCAATGTTATGTTATTTAAAAGTCTTTTTCTATTTTATTGTATTTATTCATTTGAAATAAGTGTATTCTGTTGTTTAGTGTAATACAGGTAGTGTATAACCTTCAACTGCCTCTCCATGCAAATGGAGTCTTCGGAACCCAACACTACATATACACAGGCCTTTTGTCAAGTCTATTTAATGTTGGTGACATACAGTATAAGGTGCATTATTAAGCGTTAAGTGGTACAATGACCCTAGCCAAACATCTAAGGCACATTGGAAGCAGGTGCAGATCTGGCAGAATGGTGGGTCCTGTACGGCTCTACGACCGTGGTCTGGATCTAGGCAGAATGCACAGGAGGCGTGTCTGTCCTCTGACAGAGTTTTCATGAGGGGTGCTAGAAGGCTATGTCCAAATATTATGCTGGTAGACAGTGGAGAGGTCTCAGGTTTTCAAGGCATGTTTTTGGCAAAAAGCAGAGTACAGAGCCCTAGGAGGATGAAAAAGATCCGACTATAGGTGTAGCCATGGCCTATAGTCGATGTTCACGCCGTCAGAGGAGCCCCTCTAGATGGATTTAGTGCCACTGCTTCTTGTTATAGCAAGCTGTGGAAGAAAACCCTGTCGGGAACAGTCACAGCAAACTCCAACCGATATCTATATAATATTTATATTTATATATACATATACTAATAATAACTGACAAGGATAGTTAAAGTGAACCAGCTATACACCGTGAAGTCCAGTGGTGTACAAGTTATTTTACTTGCTAGCTCGACTAACACCAGTCATGATCAATACTGTAATATTTATTAATAACACAAAATAAATTACAGGTAAGGCAATCTTTTACGTTTTTGTTTTTTTAATAGACTTTTTTGCTCACGAAATGAAGAGGATCTCTTCAATGAACGGAGAGTTTCTTCGGTTGTGCCGCTATAGCGGTACGGGATCAGGAAACAAAGCACATCAACTAACTAAAATAGTAAATGGAGAAACCGGGCAAGCCTAGCAACAGTGGTGTTACGAGTAGGGTTAGGGTCAGGATTGCAGTCCCCTTAGAGTCAGAACAGCTATGCAAAAGAGAGAAAAGAGCAGTTTAATAGCTGAAGCACAGCTAGTGAAGACGTCATTATCGCCGGTGAACTCATTGCCAGCAACCGTGAACCTGCAGCTCGTCGATGTGAGTCAACTGAGGACACAGCTGCAGCAAATGAGCTGCTCACCGGTGAGTGTCAGTGCCAGCTGTGCAGTGACAGACAGTGTCCAGTCACAGCAGGAAGGGCTGCTTGTGTGACATGTACAGCGGCCAATAGGTAGCTTAGCTTTGTAATTCAAAATGCATTCACTGAGGTCCTATTGTAACGGCATAGGCCCCTCCCACCTCTGGGTAGTATTCTCGACTTGAAAGAAAACTGATTCATTACCAGAATTGCTGATCACCGACTTCACAGATCACAAACATGTGCTGCTGCCTTAATATCAACTTAAAAATCCAAACTTGAATTTGAAAGAGATGTGCTGAAACATTCAGTTTTTCTCATATGGGCTTTGGAACTCCAGTCCTCAAAGGTGCCTGGATCATCTATTATTTTCCTTTAACTGAGCTGTGTGTTTAACATTGCATTGAAATTAAATGAATGCAGTAAATTGTCAGAAAGAGTAATCTCTTCCTTATCAGGTTTCTAAATAGCTGAAAGAGACTTGAGGTTGCACCATGGCATCTGCATCTACTGAGATAGAATTGCTTACAACAGGACTTTCAATAGCTTAAACTGGGGGTGCATTTATTATAGAGTTTAATGACTTGTTTGTGATGTGCCATCAATATTTGCTTATTATTCATGATGTAGCATGTCTGACAATTATATACAATTGTCCAAAGCAATGGAAATGACAAGTGGCATGTTACATGTTAAGTCTTCTCCTTGTTCTATTCTGTATGGTGGCTTTCTTTAGAATAAATATTATGGGTAGACAGATATGTAATTATTTGCAGATTTGATTAAGTAAAAAATATACCAAAATTGAGGTGATGACTGTTGGCTGAAAAACCAAAGGTTGTCAACACAGAAACACTGCTAAGTTAACCATCACAGTAAATAACCAAAGTGTTTGTCTGATAAGAGGTATGCACTTAGATGTAGACTGCATGTAAGTGTGTCTGTGCCATACAAGACTGGTTTGACCTAAGCAACAAAGGAATGACAGACAATTTACACTGTGATTAAAGGATGACATTATTTGTTTATTATTGTATGTTGAATTGTGTATCACATAGAGAAAAGAAAAACACACAATAACAGCAAAAGGTATAACATATCATCTTAATGATACAAAAGCATGACAGGTCCAGTCATCTTAAAATACACTTTAAAATAAAATAATACTTTTTTCCTCTCACTGATGTCAAAATATGTTTTTCAAAATAATGTTAATTAATTATTCCCTTCACAATCCTGACCTTAAAACATAAGTCTTGCCACAGAGCTTTCCCACAACGCAAGAATACAATTTTGTAAATAAATACATCCGCAGTCTAATGGCAAGTATAAAACGGTTGATTAAATACTGAATGCTAGCTTTTGAAAATGTATGGAAAAATGACTACATGGATAATTGGACCATTATGAAATTTATTAGTGCTGTGCAATCAATCAGATCACAGTTCCTAACAAAGCAATTACATGTTGTAATTGTATGCAATTACGCATAATAATGATGTCTAAGAATCCTATTTGCAATCAGCTGTTGTTGTCTGTTTATATTTGTGGTGCATATTTTGCTTTCTTAATAACAGTACAACTCTGTGACCATGCAATTTTAATAAAGTATGATGTGTGTAACATTTGTTACCAGAAAGAAAAAAACACACACACACACCAAAAACTTTTACTATTCATTAAAATTAATTAAGCCTTTATATAATCAAGGTCAAAAAAGAGCAATGCATCACACAATGAAACCACTTTAATGAGGCTGGACTTTTTGAACTAAAGTCTTTATTTTGCCTTGATTACACTAGTTGTAAGAATGTCTCCCTTTGGAACATGCATAAATAATGCTACAATTTCCAACAAGCCTAATCAATTAAAACTTGGAGTACTCTAACCTCTGCAAGTGAAGCCAACAACTGTCATGCACTCATTTAAGAAGAAGAAAAAACAAGGCCAGAGGACCACAGACCCTGCATTCAAGTTCCCCTTAATTAGCCAAACTATCCTTTGTTTTCATCTGAGTAAAAGACAAGAGTGAAGTGAAAGTAAATGCACAGCTTCTCACTACAGTAATAGTTTGATCCAAGCCTCCCACTTTGAGTGGATTGAACCAAAGTGGGGGACCTAATTATGTATTGATTTATTTGATTTATTTTGACCCAAGCGTGATGCTCATGGCTCACATTTACAATCTCGCATATGCTAGACATTCATTAAAGTTTTTATTTGAATTCGTTTGGTCTA
Source organism: Amia ocellicauda (assembly GCF_036373705.1). Classification (NCBI taxonomy): domain Eukaryota; kingdom Metazoa; phylum Chordata; class Actinopteri; order Amiiformes; family Amiidae; genus Amia; species Amia ocellicauda. Next base: position 9,260,661 of record NC_089850.1, read on the forward strand.
TCCTGTTTTCCAAACCATGTGCGTAATTCATGGTTATTTCGGTGTATTGGTAATAATTGCTGAATTGGTCCACCTGTGAGTCAGTAGGTCATGCTAAATCAAGTGCTAGTCAGCACTCATTATCAATCAAGATTTATATTGTTTGAGTTCTTTCACTTTGTTCAATGCAGATTGTGTACTGTTGTTACCTACACCTATTTACACCTATCTATTTATTTGCTTTTGTTCCAATACACAATGCAAGAAATTAAATATGCTTTTAATATCCAATATTATCATTCAGTGTGATGGGGTCTAGTCACACAGTACATTTAGGATAATAATAATCATAATCATAATCATAATCGACACCTCTATTAAAAACAATGTTCTGCATATTTGGGTCCTTTTATGAGCATTGACGAATTTAAAGGGCCACAAGTATTTTTCTGCAATATAATGTTCAAATGTATGGTACCTCTGCACAATCAGACCCCGAGTCTGTTGGAAACATATTTTTTCCATTCTAAGTTTTGTCAAACCTAAGAACACGCACTGGACAAACCATAGAATCAACCCCGTGGAGACACTTAAAAATGCCACTCAAGTTTCACTGTTTGATAATATTAGCACAGGAATGCCATGCACTAATGCACTCATTGACACTAAATCTAAATCATTTTTGTTTTGTTTTTACAGATAACCAAAAAAAAGACAAACAAACAAAAACTGTCTTATGAAAGAGTAGCATTTCATATTGATTTTCCAATATCAATATGCCAATCATTAAAATAATGTATGTATTTATTTGTGTAAGTCTATATCTGACAACTAGATGCACTCGTTTTGGCAACTTCACAGATTTCTGGATCATATGAGGTCATGGAATGTACAGTTGAGATGGCCAATTCTTTTTTTTTTTTGGGGGGGGGGGAGTTTCCGTTGTTCCAGCTTGTAGTTAGTTTCTCTTTTGCTCAAAAAATACTTTGGTGAACTGTTTAAGAGTTAATGATTAAAGGTGTGTTAACTTAAAATTCTTTCATATTTATTTTTAACTAATGATGACCTTGAATACGGACTTTGATGTCCAAATACATTGTGGAATCTAAACAAAAAATATTAGATTTTTCTAGCCAAAGAAAATGTTGAGCTGTGATTTTAACTTGAACACTTCCTGAGTGGGTAATATTTTGCGTTCACCTAAAAATTGGGCTGAAACAGACATGTCTTACCAAAACATCTTATTGTGCATGAATGAGTGTGTGTGTTGAGAGCACCTTATATATTTATTCTTCGAGAAATATTATAATCACTCAGGATCTTCTAGAGACCCTAGATCACATTCACATCTGCAAATGGATCAAGTACTGAAAATAATGTATTGAGTTGTTTGTAATGATAATACTGAAACTGTGAAGGGCACCCAAAAAATGAAAGGATGTTTCTTTCAAGCAGAGAAAATTAAAAATGAAGGGTATTATGCAAACAATTACAGACTGGGAATCGCTGTGATCATAACAAAACAAGCAAAGACAAAACATGGTCTATATTTTCATGGCATCAAGAGATGTTTCTAAAAATTAGCAGTAATTATCTTGTGATTTAAGATACAAGATCTCTCAGGATTTCAATAGTATAAGCAATTATCTTGTGATCATGAGATAATGAAAGATTAATTTTAAAATCCTCTTGTGATCAGAAGATAATGATTGGTAATACTGAGATCCTGAGTTCATGATCATATCTTTGGATCATGACATAACAGAGACGTTTTATAAATACTTGGTCATGATACTGTAATTACATTAAATGTGCACTCTTGTACATTATTTTGAAAAATCTCTTAAAAAAAAATACTAATAGACAATATGACTGATATACAATACATGCACTCCAATTTATGTAACTAATGTTGAGTTTCTCATGTGGGTTAGAAAACCTGTGTGGAATGTAAAAGGGTTTGTTTTTTTAAATAAGAAAAAAGTCTAGAAGTTCACTGTAGATATTTAATGTGAAATATAAAAGGAGCTCTGGAATATTTTTTTAACTCTGAATGTCTCCTTGTGATTTTCTTGGGACAAGAACAAATATCTGTCTGGTTCGAAATTAAGTAAATGCCTTGGCTTATGCTTTGTTTTTTGACAACATTGCATTGTGTTATAGTTAGTGACTACATGGCTCAAACAAAAACACACTGAACAAAAACAAAACATTACAAATCAGACAATGGCATAGCACATTGAACTTGACTTACAATTACAACCTTGCTTACTGGGAACAATTATATGGATAGTTTGTCAGCAGCAATAAATATTGATACTCAGCAGGCGATCAATGAAGGATATTTAATATTAAAGTGGTCATGGTCAGATCTTAGAGGTTCTGTGATTTAACTAACAGCTTGCTTCCTGAAAGTGCTAGAATGGCTTAATGATGCAATGTGACAGCCAAGCCTGAGATCAGGGTGAGACAAATGGAGGGAAATCAACACCCTGTGGGAAAAAAGTTGGAACTGTAAAGTTGCTAAACATACAGAAACGAAATGAATACGCATATTTGCACTTTACCTCTAGATGTAATCCTTATTTTGATAATCCTGAATAATAAGATGATATTCAGTTTGGGCAGCAAGAGAGTTGTTGTGACTGTTGATTAGCAAATCACAAACATACTGAGTCATTCTTTCTCTCACATATTCATAAAAGATGATGTTTATGATACACCTAATCCAGAAGAATTTGCAATGCAGGCACATAACATACAGTAGAAGTAAAATAAGTGCTAATGTAATTGGCTGTGCTACAACAAACAAATAGTTGGTTCCTGAAGGACAAAGGGAAACTGTTGTATATGTTTAATACCAATCTGGGAATATCTGAAATCCAATTGGGCTGGGAAAACATCTGTACATATACAGGTCTTACACATATTCAATTAAAGCCTTCATAATCATGAAAGGCATCGACCAGAGGAGCTTTTCTAGATCAGCAGGGACGCACGGATCCGTGGACACAAATGGAAATTGGGCTTCAAGGCATTCAAGACGGAAGACAGGAGACACTTCTTCACACAGAGAGTTGTCACAATCTGAAACAAACTCCCCAGCGATGTGGTTGAAGCTGAAAATTTGGGAAAATTTAAAAATAGACTGGATAGGATTCTTGGATCACTTAGTTATTAATGGACACCAAACAAGCACGATGGGTCGAATGGCCTCCTCTCGTTTGTAAACTTTTTCATGTTAATATAGGACAGTGTAAAACAAAAACAGTATATCTAGTAAATAAGATGGAATTTGTAACAACACACTATACTTATATCATCATCATCAGCAGCAGCAGCCTTTATCCATCCACTGCTGGATGAAGGCCTCCCCAAGATGTTTCCACTTGTACAGCATTTATTTTGCAGATCCCACCAGCAAAACTTATTTCATCCTTCCATCTTTTATGTGGTCTACTTCTAAGTTTCTTTTCATCTCTTGGGATCCATTTGATAGCTTTTTTTTCCATCTTGAACTGTCTTGGGTGTCTGGCCCATTGCCATTTTAACATTTTCACATTTTCAGTGATGACACATCATTGTGTTTGTTCTCTGATCCATTTATTTGTTTTCCTGTCTCTTCTTGTCCCTCCAAGTTCCTCCAATCTTTCCATGCTTCTTTGTGTCATTTCCTGTTTCTGTATCATTTGTGTGTTTAGAGATCAGGTTCCAGAGTCATAACTGAGCAATGTAACAGAAACACAAAGAATTAGGGATATGCAACTGGCGATGGAATAGAATGATAGTTTCTCACACCAGAAATTGAATTGGGGTCATGTCTCAAATGCAGTATGGTATCTGTTTCGGCACTACTCAAAATAATATAAACTATCTGTCTCAAGACTATTAGGGAATTGTCTAACAACTCAAATATGAAATAATTTAGGACTGTACCTGTGGCGTGCATAAACATGTTATATGAATACTAATACAAAGGATTCAACATATTAATCTCTGTGCAGTTTTCCAGAGATTTTAAAGATTTGGAAAGAGTACAGAGGTGAATCCCTTAACCACAGGGCTAAGATGTCTGATATATGAGGACAGGCTATAAGAGCTCTATAGCTAACAAATAAGACAAATAAGTGATATGATAGAGGTGGTAAAGATTGTGAGGAGAATAAACAAAGTGCCTGCCAAAAATGATTTTGTACAGATAACGGAGGCTAGAAGTGCTGCGTCAAGACTGAAGTGAGATGGAGTTTTATTGAGTTGAGGTGGTGAACTCGTGTACTAGATTACCAGAGTTACTCTGAACTTTTAAGAAAAGACCAGATGCTGCTATGAACAGCATATAGGCCTAACTGATTAAAACAAGCAAAGTTTCAGGCAAGGAATTAATTTGTACCCATTAAATCCAACTCAAGATACACTTTCAACCCTATGCATTACCTGCATGAAGCACAAATCTCCTCTGTTTGAGTAGCGATATAAGAATTTCATAATGACCACATTTCAATGGTAAAGGTGAGCTCATTTGGAATCTCTCTTGCCCTGCATTTATATTCACCTCCTCTTCCACAACCTCCAATTGTTTTTGGGCTTTTGTGTGAGGGGGAGGGGCAACCACACTACCCCCACTGTCCAAGATTTGCTGCTAGGCACATTGAAGAGTCACTCTGAGGGCAGGAGCACTTCTAAGGGAGAGGTCAAATGTCAAGGAACACAGACGTGTAATTGGCTAAGTCTTAACATCGCTAAATAGCCAGACAAATGAGTTCTTTATGATTCTGAAATACTTTAGCTTGCCTGCCTGGAGGCCTGCCTTCTTTAAAAGTACTAATTTATTTTTAACAAAAATGTACAATTGAATGTCAATCGAGACACATCCCTTTTTATGCAGACTTTGTAGAAAATGCACATTTCACCAAACACTGTAATGTAATGGATCTCTAGAAATTGCTCACAGATGTGCAAAGTTTAAAAATTGTTTGGATTAAGGATGAAGAATTATTTTCCAATTTAGCACGGAAAGGCTAAGATATTTGTCAGTAGTTACCAATTCTGTAGATGCTGATAGAAGTGTTTCTTCCTAGAGCCAAGTTTGTACAGAAACAACATCAATCTATATGATAGAAGGAAGGATTAACCAACTGACGATGTTTAAATTGAATAGTAAAATGTAATGCATGGGACATTGTCTTTCATGAAACTGTAAGTAACTAAATGTGCAGCTTGAGAACAACCTTGCATTAATATTATTATGTTATTGTTGTAATATGCATGTTACAGCATTAATGTTATTATGACTTTTATTTTTATTGTATTTTATTTTATATAAGTTGTCCAGGATTTAGTATTGTTGTTTTTTTACTCTTTTTTGGACAAATTATGTAAACGGGCACATGCAGAATATTTACACATTCTAAGAAATAATGTTGCATATGACGTAGCCTATTAAGAACATAAGAAGAAAGAACATAAGGAAGTTTACAATCGTGCTCGTTTGGTGTCCATTAATAACTAAGTGATCCAAGGATCCTATCCAGTTTATTTTTAAATGTTCCCAAATTGTCTCTTCATCCACATCGCTGGGGAGTTTGTTCCAGATTGTGACGCCTCTCTGTGTGAAGAAGTGTCTCCTGTTTCCTGTCTTGAATGCCTTGAAGCCCAATTTCCATTTGTGTCCCCGGTTGCGTGTGTCCCTGCTGGTCTGGAAAAGCTACTCTGGTTTGATGTGGTCAATGCCTTTCATGATTTTGAAAACTTAGTACATTACTGTTAGTACTATTAGTACATAGGGATGTGTGTCCCTTTACATTAATGCTCATAGCTGCTGCCACTTCTGACACAAGACACAAGTTTTGTAAGTCGCCCTGGATAAGGGCATCTGCCAAGAAATACATAATAATAGTAGTGGACTCTACAAAGTGAAGCCAGCCACCGCAATACGCAGTTCTGATAATGGTCTAATGCAAACACAGAAAGACACAGAGAGTCTCACGTAGCAAAGAGGCAAAAGAGGAAGTTCCTGTGCAGGCGTCACCTTTTATACAAACAGGAAGTGGGATGGGACTTGTTTGAGTGACGGACACAGGGGCCAATGGCACCTTTGATATTGTGACCTTTCGATCGGATTCCTACAAGTGCACAGAAACCCCTCCCCCTTGGGTAGTGCTTCTGACATTAATTATTGTATTATTATTATTATTATTATTATTATCAAGGGAGTCAGTGCTATAGTGTTTTAAATGTCAGGTCAACTGAGGTCAGAACTGTGTTCTCATTAATTTACAGGAACTATTTAGCCTCTGTGAGTTATCACTGGAAACTTGACTTTATTCCCCCCCAAAAAAAAAAAAAAATCCCATATGATGACTCTGTGGATATACTGAAATAACTGAACTAAAATAGAAAAGGAAAAAAAATGTCATTAAAATGTTGATTACATGTCATAGTGATTCACACACCCTAATCAAGCCAATTTGGTCGGTGGCCAATCAGATATTTTTCTATAATTCATGGACACCACAAGCTTCACTGCCTCGCTTTCAGAGCTAATGACTGTGTGAGTGACAGCTGTTATCTTCAAGCTCAGCAAGACACCTTCCCCTCCAGCGTCCTGCCGTGTCAGAGCCTTCCCCCGTCCCTCCACACCCCGCTGGGCCTTGTGAAGCCAGAACAGCTTACAACTTGGAGGACACAAAAGTTCAGCACAGGAGTGCTCCCGGGGCATTGAATGCTATCCAGCTCATTTTTACCATGGCTGCGCTTGGAATTGTAAAACAAACCCTCTCCCAGTCCTCTTCAGCTAGTCTCAGAAATAATGAGCTGACAGACTGTGATCTTTTCTTTTCTTTTTTGGTGTGCATCAGCAATTCTCCGCAGGCTTGTTTCAGGCCCCCGATTGTTAAGTAAAAACAGCTGATTTTAAAAGTGGTGGTTCTTAAGCTGAGGAATTGGAGATCCAACTTTTCTATTTTGTTTTTTAGTTTTGTGTTAAATTCAGCTTAGGGTTCTGAAAGCACAGGAACATATGTTGCAAATCAGGTGCACATAGTCATGTATGTTTTTGGTTACAGTACTTCTGACTGGGGCGATAAATATACAAAATGAAACAATTAAATGCATATGCTACATTTTAAACACATTTAGAAAGTATGCCAGTGTCAAATAAACGCATGGAAATTTACAATGTTTTAAGTAACCCTGTGCTCTAAATCACTCACACACACATATATTACATTTTCATATATATTACATTTTATAATGCAGACTTTCTATTACAAATTCCCTAAAATATATAAACATTTAGCAGGTGGAACACTTTAACAAGACTGGGTAATGTGAGAAAGTTAAGCCACAGTAAAGGCTAAAGGCATTTCTCAGCAAATGGAAAAGAAAATCCAGACAATACCGATGCAGAATGTATCCAGATTCATTTTTAAAGGCTTATAAATTTGAGGAAGCATTTTCTGGAGAAGCAATCTGACTTGATTGGCTTTTAGAATAGCTATATTCTATAAAGGTAACACTAGATTAACAACAAATTAACTAAGAAACCATTTAAGAGGTTTTTAAAGTAAACATGGAGACATTAGTTTTATATCTCATCTTGTTCACCTTTTTTAGGTAAATATGATTTTTTAGTTTAGCACTTTTGTATGAATAGAAGATAAATTAGTTTTTTTATGCAGCAGAGCATAAATAAAAGCATTTTCAATAAAAGCATATACTGTACATGGTAATCAAAACAAAATTGTATCTATATCTACATATACAAAAGGTAAGGTTACAGACTGAGTAACATTACCTCATAGCCTCAAACATGTGTATTCTACAAGTTTCTGCTGGTGGAGTTGGAAGTAATAACCAACATTATAGTTATATTTCTCTCTCAAACATTTTCTAGTATGGTGAAATTTTAATTAAGCCTAAATAACAAAACCAGGAAAGATTTTGTATGATTTTATTACTGTGATATTTCTTACCTTGTCAATGAATACATAACTTTGTATTCAATTTGCCTGTTGAAAATAAATCAAACTAACCATCAAATATATCATTTTTTTGTTTTAATATACTTTGTGTAATTCTTCATTTAATTTTAATGTAGCGTCCTTATGTCAATAGGTTGTGATTGCAACCCCGGTTATCTGAAAAAGGAAGCACTGCCCAAACGGGCACACTTCCGTAGGAACCTGATCAAAACCTCAATCTGCCATTGGCCCCTGCGTGCGTCACTCAGAACAGGTCCCTTCCCACTTCCTGTTCTATAAAACGTGATGTCAGCGCAGGTTCGTCCTCTTTTGCCGGGAGCTAGGACTCCCACGTGAGCTTCCAACCCTTGGGCAGTGCTTCCTTTTTCAGATAACCGTATATCTTTTGAGTCGGAGGCACTGTCAAAGGGGGAGGGGTTACTGTATAACAAAACCGGCGCAAGGGAGGAGGCAGCGAGCTGATAAGGGAGCGTGCCCCGAGGCGTACTGCCTCAGCAACACAACTCCAGACAGGAGCCACAGAGGCCCCATGGGGCCACACGTGGGCTGCTCAGGAGCAAGGAATACAGTCACGCTATACCAGGAACTTTGCAATTAGCATATACAAAGAGGGGTTACAGAGGTAAACTCTTACGTCCTCCGCTCACAATAGCAAGGACGGCTGCTCTACTAGTGCAGCTAGGAGCAAGGCTGTATATCTACTTGCACAATATAGGCCACAGCAACTCTACAATGTCGTACAAACGAACAAACTCATGCACCACCCGCGGAACACAGGAGCAGTTGATGCTGATTAGACCAGCTAATGCTGGGCAACATTAGCTCTACTGTGTGACAAATTAACTATGTACACAGCAGAACACGAGAGCCTGCTCAAGTGCTTACCGCTGAGGACAGCAGCAGCGGTCTCTTGCTCTATGGCACACAGCCAGAGTGGCCACAGACCTGTTGACCAAGGAACTATGTACACAGCGAGGCAGCGAGAACAATTCGAGCACCATCATCTGGGAACATTGGCAGTGAGCTCCAGTCTACACAAGCTAGAACGCATGCACCACCGCAACACAATGCCATCATGAACTAATTATATACAGGGCAGCCTTGTAAGGCAACATACCTGGAGGCCACATGACAGATCAAGTCCAGGAGCAGCTTGCGTGGGTGCTCGACTGGAAGACATAGTCTGGTGGAAGGCAAAGACATGGTTCAAATAGATCCATCAGGATGTGGTTAACAGGAGCAGACTGGGAAGGGAAATCAGGAGCCACTGGGGTTTGACTGCAGACAACACAGGGTTCCCAATGGAAGGGACTGGTCCCATCACATCCAACCTGTAGAACCGGACAAATGTAAGCAGCGAAGCCCAAGCTGAAGCCGCACAAATATCTGCCAAGGGGGCACCTTGAAAAAGGGCCCATGATGTGGCAACGCCTCGAGTTGAGTGGGCCACCAGGTGTTCGGGCACCGGGGTCCCTGTCGACTCATAGGCTATAGTGTTCACAATCCAATGCGAGAGGCACTGCTTTGAAAGTGCCTGGCCCTGTGTGCATGCTCCATAGGACACAAACAGTTGCTCTGAGTGCCAAATCTCCTTAGTCCTTCTGAGGTGTGGTGTGGACAGGCCTGAAACTACAGGGCGTAGCCAATTGTTATAGTTTGGAGCTGCTGGGAGGTGTATGGGTGGGCCAGAGACTGCTGGAATGTGACAGGGCCGAAGCGCAGGAGGGGAAGGGGGCGGAGGTCCACCAGGTATCCTCCTGATGCATGCCATGCTGGACCGCCGGGGCCAGTATGTAAGGCCTGCCTTCCAGTTCAAAGATCGGCAGGGGGGCAGAACTGCTGCCTGGGAGCCGAGGTCGGGAGGCGTCGAACTCCTGAAGGCTGCCAATGGGGCTGGGCCAAGGGTGTAACAGTGTAGACCCTGGCTAGCTGTAGGGACTGTTCCATCTCCTGGGGAATGTGCGTCAGCATCTTCTCCATGGAGGGGCCAAAAGTAAAGCCTGTGAGTAAGGGGCCCAAAACTCCCAGTCCTGACTTACAGAAACAGGGAGTGTTGTTGCTCAATGGAGTGGGAGGCCAGTTCCCCCTCCATGAGCTCCGCCTCTGACTTCAAACCCGCATGCGGGTTGAGTAATAGGCGGTCCTCCTGCCAGATTACCTGTCTGCAGTCCTTGTCCATAGACAAAGATTCCAGTGAAATTAATTGAGTTATAGGGTTATACTACCCTCTACTATGAAATAACTTATGATAATAATAATGAGAGTGTATACATTCCCATATTCCACTATGTATTCCTTGTGATTCCCTTTGTAATAACTGTGCCATGCATCTTATAGCACAAATCCTAGTGTGGAAAGACAATTTGGTGTTTGTATTTTTTTTTCCTGATTTAGTTTTTTCTCCAATTAATCCCAAAGGTGTTCTGGGTATTTTCAGTTATTCTACATGAATTAGAAGCTTTGTAACATGTGACAGGTGTGTTTTCATACAAAAAAACCCCACACAAATAAACAGCCCTAGGCCAAACAGGTAAACACTATTGCACTGAATTGTTGCAACAGTATATTAAAGAAATATCCAGGCAGCCAAAACTCCACTATTCACTACAACAATCATAGCCCAAGTATTCTATACCCAACTTTTGATGGTCTTTGAACCACTTCCTGCCTGTGTGCATTCACAAGTGATCACTGACTTATACTATAATATACAATATTATTTGCTACTTAAAGTGGTGCACACTTGCAGTAAGTGCCTGCCTGTGTGTGAAATAAGCTAGCCAACTATTTCCCATGCCATAACTCTATAAACTACCCATACTGAAAGCGAATAGTTATACCAGATTGCAGATAGCCTTTAAATACACAGCACATATACACTCACCTAAAGGATTATTAGGAACACCATACTAATACTGTGTTTGACCCCCTTTCGCCTTCAGAACTGCCTTAATTCTACGTGGCATTGATTCAACAAGGTGCTGAAAGCATTCTTTAGAAATGTTGGCCCATATTGATAGGATAGCATCTTGCAGTTGATGGAGATTTGTGGGATGCACATCCAGGGCACGAAGCTCCCGTTCCACCACATCCCAAAGATGCTCCATTGGGTTGAGATCTGGTGACTGTGGGGGCCAGTTTAGTACAGTGAACTCATTGTCATGTTCAAGAAACCAATTTGAAATGATTCGAACTTTGTGACATGGTGCATTATCCTGCTGGAAGTAGCCATCAGAGGATGGGTACACGGTGGTCATAAAGGGATGGACATGGTCAGAAACAATGCTCAGGTAGGCCGTGGCATTTAAACGATGCCCAATTGGCACGAAGGGGCCTAAAGTGTGCCAAGAAAACATCCCCCACACCATTACACCACCACCACCAGCCTGCACAGTGGTAACAAGGCATGATGGATCCATGTTCTCATTCTGTTTACACCAAATTCTGACTCTACCATCTGAATGTCTCAACAGAAATCGAGACTCATCAGACCAGGCAACATTTTTCCAGTCTTCAACTGTCCAATTTTGGCGAGCTTGTGCAAATTGTAGCCTCTTTTTCCTATTTGTAGTGGAGATGAGTGGTACCCGGTGGGGTCTTCTGCTGTTGTAGCCCATCCGCCTCAAGGTTGTACGTGTTGTGGCTTCACAAATGCTTTGCTGCATACCTCGGTTGTAACGAGTGGTTATTTCAGTCAAAGTTGCTCTTCTATCAGCTTGAATCAGTCGGCCCATTCTCCTCTGACCTCTAGCATCAACAAGGCATTTTCGCCCACAGGACTGCCGCATACTAGATGTTTTTCCCTTTTCACACCATTCTTTGTAAACCATAGAAATGGTTGTGCGTGAAAATCCCAGTAACTGAGCAGATTGTGAAATACTCAGACCGGCCCGTCTGGCACCAACAACCATGCCACGCTCAAAATTGCTTAAATCACCTTTCTTTCCCATTCAGACATTCAGTTTGGAGTTAAGGAGATTGTCTTGACCAGGACCACACCCCTAAATGCATTGAAGCAACTGCCATGTGATTGGTTGATTAGATAATTGCATTAATGAGAAATTGAACAGGTGTTCCTAATAATCCTTTAGGTGAGTGTACAATTGCAGAAGAGGTTTTATATATATAGTTATTTAATTTTATATTTGGGTAATTATCACAAATAAGAATCTGTATGTGTGTGTATTTAAACATGTGTGTCTGTTTTATGTATACATTTTGTCAAACAAAACAAAACATAATCTTTGGAAAAAAAATACATGTTTACTTTAGCAATACAAATGTTGCAAACAGCTGGACTGAATTTGCTGGATTATCTTCTGTGATCAAATGCCTCAGTGGCCATACAACTTCCTTCTAATGGGGAGTCTTATTTATGTCAAACAAAATTATTGTCTCAATGAGGACAAACCCATCTTTACCAGTGGAAAAAATATAACATTGTAAAACACAACAATATCGCCCAATATTATTTTTAAAATACTTAATGTTGACCTCCACATGTAGACTAGAATCTTTATCTTAAACAAGAAAGATTGCAATCCAGTAATTTTAGATTTTTGGGCACAAAAGGAATGTAAGTCATATGGAATCTTATCTGTAATGTGGCAATGTGGTTTCCCTCCTATGTATTAAAAAACATATTTGGAAAAAACTTTCTAAACAGCTTCATCTTTGGACATCTCAATATAAAACTCTCCTCCTGTACACAACTATTATTATTATTATTATTATTATTATTATTATTATTATTATTATTATTATTATTTATTAGCAGATGCAATTATCTGGAGCAATTTACAGTTTACATAAGAACTGTTTTTAAAGCATTACAAAAGTGCAGAAACACAATCAATACACTGAACAGCTCAGGAGAGTAAGCTGCTGTATTCAGGTAAAGTCAGAACAGATGTGTCTTGAGTAATCACCTGGTCAGGGACTCCACCACTTAGGCACAAGGGTTGAAAATGAGTGGTCTCTGGAGGAAGGGAACGGAGATGAGTAAAGTGAATCTTCTGGTGCAGGAGGACCAGAGAGGTCTTCAGGGTGAGAGAGATGTCTGTAGGTAGCTCTGTGGAGTCTGGTTGAGACAATTGTAGGTAAGAGTCAACATTTTGAACTGGATGCGAGCCGAGATCGGGAGTCAGTGGAGGGAACTGGGAAGTGGAGTAGTGTGTGCGAATCGGGGCAGAGAGAATACCAGATGATCCGCAGAGTTCTGGATGAGCTGGAGCGGCGGGTAGTAGTTGCAGGCAGGCCGGCCAGGCGGGAGAGAGTCAGGGTCGGATTCTACATATGTTGTTGAGGAAGACTCGGCGGGTGCGTGTCAGAGATGTGCCGGGAGTAGGAGAGAGCAGGGTCAAGGGTGACTCTAAGATTCTCATCAGAAAAAAGGAGAGTGTGGCGTAATGATACTTACACTCTCTTCTGCTATGGTTGTCCACCGTATGTGATGTTTGGGTCTATAGCACAATAACTCCAGACTAGCACTACCCACCAGAAAGTACAGCTACAGAATAGGCTAGTGAAAACTTAGCTGTGCTCACAAAAACAGTGTATTGTCTTGGTAGTGGAAATGAACACATAAATTGTTTATTATGTATCAATTACAGACTTATGATTAAGACCTGGATTTATTTATTTATTTATTCTTACTAGGGTGCAGCATTTTCTTAATTAACTGCACTTGATTAACAAACCAGATCAAGATGTCTGCTGGATGCTGTAATAGCCTTGCGAGTAATCTGAGATCTGTTAAGAGCATTTAAGATGTTTACAGCAGTAAGCTTGTATTTTCCTGTAAACAAATTAAGCAGCTTTCAGACACCATTACACTTCCACGGCTAGATGTGTTATCTTCAATATCTGAGGAACCTAAACTGTTAAAGACACACATGTTTTATTTGTAATTATAAAGTAACCCATTACATAATCTAGTAAATCTGCACCAAAATAAATTCAGTCATCCATCTAATCCTTACCCATCAGCAAAATGAACTGCTTGCATAAGCCGCATCTTGGGTATAAACTCTAGGTGAGTTCATCAATAAACTACAACCTTTTCTTTTCTGCAGGAGACAGAGGGTTATAATCACTCGCAATAATTGTCCTGGAAAGACAACCTCATATACAAAGTTTTCAGACCTTTCATTTGAGACGATGTTATAATGTGATTTATAGAGCTGAATATATATTTTACCGTAATTCTATTTATACTATAGTGATACCTATTCATAGTTTGTTGAATAAGTATCAAGTTCTCATTCGAGTTAAAATATATTTATGATACATACGTAAGAGGATATTAAATATGATGATTGTTATTTTTCAAAGTAGTTCACCATTACATCTTTACATTTTGTATTCATCAGTTGTGACTGGGGGTTATCATCTAAAGATAAGCAAATATTTTCCCACACTGATTTCCTCTGAGCTTTGTTTTTCTCATTCAACTAGCTGAATCCATTTTCTTTCAGACTTTGCTGCACCCACCTACAGGCCCACCGTCAGGGGGCGTCAATGGGTACAGATGACCCCGGGCCCAAGGCCCAGGGGGGCCCATGCAAAGGTCTATGGTTGACCCTTAAATGGGATCAAGTACAACAATTTACTTACTGACTTTTATCACTGAAAATAGAATGTATATGTATTTACATGATAAATAAATGTATCATTATCATTAAAACACATTTTAACTTGTCATGTGATACCCCATCCCCCCGCTGTCATTGTGAAAATGGTGCGGTCACAGCACTTGTCCAGTCAGATGTGCGGAACACACTGTGCACCGAGCGGCTCCTGTGAAGCGGGACTGACCAGCGAGTCAAAATGCCTCAGTTTTTTTTTAAGTTGGAATTTTAAGTCATAGCAATTAGTAACCAGTTCTACTGTTTGACTGAACAATAAAACAGAAAAGTCCTCCTACTTTTTCAGAATAGCGGAACAAAGCCACGCCCCCCCACGGTAATACCGATCACCATTCTTCAACGGTATATCGATACCAAAAATCTGTCACCGTCACAGCCCTATACTCTGATACATTTGTATCAAATCAAAATAGTTAAAATGTATAAAACCTTCTGGATAGTGAGCCACATGCTGAAGTAAGAACAACTAGTATGACACCGAAGGCAATGTGACAGAAATGGACTTGCCAGCATTACTTTTCTTTCTTGTATGGCAAAATAATCAATCACCTGAATAAGACTGAATCCACACAGACCCTGTGGGACACCAGATAGAATTGCCTGTCCACATACCTGCATTGGACATTTCTCTGTCTGTAACAATAAAATATGTAATTGATTGTGCCTTATGAAGAAACATTCAGGTTATGTTACATGGCTTTATACCGGGTTTCCCACTATCTCTAGTCAATACATACCCTCTGAAAGATGTCATACCATCTCTTCTGGCTGGGAGCAGCTCTGTTTCTTGCATCAGCAGGGCAAGCCCCTGTCCTGACAAATCGCCATAGGCGGGACATCCACTCCCCGTCCCCCATGGCCTTGTGTGGTTTGTTTGGACATCATCTAAAGCCAACAGGATGGACATATCAGACTTCCACTCAACAAACCCAGTTAAATAAATCTATAATATCAGCTTGAGTGATTTCACTCATTTTCACACAGCAGTGGCCAGTAGTGGGCCCATAACAAGAGACAACAATAGTGTTAGCTAATAGAAAAGCATCTGTCATTACTGCCTTCAGTGCTGTAGCCATAGTGTAAAGTGGCCAAATGATAAGCTGCCCAGTCTTTGGCAAGATGGGCACTGGCTGTGGTTTCTGTTCCAACAGAGATCTTGCTTAATTGAACCTTCATTGAAGTAATCAATCATTTCTTAATCAGAGCATTTTCATTATTTTAAACAGTAGGGGGTTTAAGTTAAGTATAGAATTGTATGAATAACTTATTAAAGAAGCAACTCTTTTTTACACAATTTGAAAAGTACAATCTAAGCCGGTTGTTAATTCAATGGAGTAATTGAAGGTCCGGTTGAACAGAAAGCAGCAGGTCGCTGCTTCAGATCGTCCTGCAAATAAAAACACTTTGGTCTGGATATCAAGTAACACATTGCCGGGCCAGACCTCGAACCCGGATCCTCTGGATATTTAGAAAACATGTAGTTCCTGGTACAGCCACAGCTCTCAGATAAACACGGCATCGCATGAGATGAGTGACAGCAGAAACAGTGCACAGTTAATAGCTCTTCCGCATTAATGCTCCATTGCTATAGTAGCTCAGCTGGAGAGCATCAGGGTGACGATCCGGAGGATCTGGGTTTGAGGCCTGGCCTGGCAATGTGTTACTTGATATCCAGACCAAAGTGTTTTTATTTGCAGGACGATCTGAAGCAGCGACCTGCTGCCTATATTAATAGCCTATACATTTAAATAATCATGGACATCTACCTACTTATTTCTATAGGCCTTTTTTGTATAACTGTATTTATTTCAATGTTTCTGTATATATTCATTCTTTGCTCTGTGTATTTATTGTTGGCATGGATTATCCTCAGCCCCGCCGTCAGGGGGGGTCAATGGGTACAGAAGACCCCGGGCCCAAGGCCCAGGGGGGCCCATGCAAAGGTCTATGGTTGACCCTTAAATGGGATCAATTTATTTACTGACTTTTATCACTGAAAATAGAATGTATATGTATTTACATGATAAATAAATGTATCGTTATCAGATGTGCGGAACACGCTGTGCATTGAGCAGCTCCTGTGATGCGGGACTGACCAGCGAGTCAAAATGCCTCCGCAAAGGCAAAAATCAGGGGCTTAAAAAAGAAAAGCCAGGGGACAGAGAGGGAAAGTAAATGAAAGACACAGACTGGACCCAGGTGTGCGCAGTTTGATTGACATCAAGCACAGCCCCGGGATGACAGCCTTCCCTCTGTCTTCACAGCCATTGGATACAATTATTGTATTGACATTTTAGATCTGTTTCCAGTGAGATATTATTGAGTTTATATAGTGACTTTGCTGTTGTAAACATTACTGTTGCTGCTCTACAAATAACATTCTAGTATATATTTTTTTAAAGCAATTATTTAGTAATATTGATAAAATCCTAACGATACCCATCCCTACTTATAAGGCAATTATATTGCAACCTGCTGGTATTACTAAAGCTTGCAATTAGCAAATTGTTAAGCCTAAAATCAGCAAGAAAAGAATCAGACTCATCCTATGATATCACCCTCTCACTGGACTTGCCATCCTCTCCATTGAGAGAAAACTGGTCCAAAGACTGGACTTCAAGGACATTATCAAAGACGTTCCTGCAGAAAAGCCAGGCGACTTGCATTTTGGACCTAAACAGTGAGTGAGTAACACAAGGATGGGTGGGTGGTGATGGTGGTGGACGGTGCTGGAGTGGGTGTAGATGAAGGCAGTGCCGCGGGAAGTAGGGGTTGCTGGTTTGTTTTGGCCAAAAATAAATAAATACAATAAAAAACATTAAGAGTAAGACAATGTTCTTTATTAGAATATTAGTTTTTCGTATCCAGGTTGGCAGTGAGCACATAGTCAAAGTGTGTTGCACCCCCCCCACCGTGGATGAGGGGGCCCAATTTGGAAAATGTTGTCCCCCTGTCCATAAATCCTGATGGCGGCCCTGCCCACCTAAATAATCTGAATCCATTTCTTCCTGCAAAACACATCTTCCTCTCATGTGCCAGCTGAGGAATGTCTTAGGTTGTTCTTTAGGTAACCCTTCTACATTTTGAACTGACTAAGGTATTTACCAAGCTTGAGCTTATTTGAGCTGCCCACCTTATTTACCCCCATACTATCTCCTCTGGTGACCTCAATCCATCCCATCTATAAGGCTATGTGGAAATCTTAATTAAATCCTACTTAGAAGGGAAAATTAATATTATATCCTATTCAGTATTTCAGGATAGGTTGAAAGAATGCAGTCCTTATTTTTTGTAAAATAGGGGGGTGCTTTATCCAAAGTGCTCGAGTGGTTTATTTAAGGAGACATACAGTAATTAAGTATTTATCTGAATACAAACTATTTTATTTTGTGTATTGACACAACACTGGGAAACAATTTTTGTATCCAAAGTAATGTCACTGATTACTAGTTTCCATGTGGATTTTATAGCATAGTAGCCACTCAAAGATACATGGTGCATGGTGCCATACATCTCAGTAGGTTTTTCCTGTATTTTGTAATATGCATATTTATGTTTAGTGAAGGCTTTGATGTCAACTTTCAATATGAAATGGTTGAACTTTAAGTATGAAATGGATGGGTATGTTCAAACATAATGGTAATGAAAAGCACTTTTATTTCTGAAAAAGCTAAATGTTTGACCTTTAAATTACATCCAAACTTATTAATGGTGTGTTAATAAAACATACATTTTCCCCATATGTTCAGACATTATAAATGTAAAATTCTGTTCCAATATATTTGCTTATAAATCATTTATACTGTGACATTTGCAACCCCTAAACTAAATTGTTGCCACAAAAATGCTTGAGTTTAGTTTTATAGTTAATGAGAATGTAATATTTTTTTGTAGTTCAAATTAAACATATTGTAATTGCTAATCCTGCATGATAATAATTTTAAGGAGAGAAATATATACTTTATGGCCTCTCTAAGGAGAAAATGTCACAGAGTTCGGCAGCTGTATTTATTGCCAGTGAAGTGTGCACTATTTATCACAGTGTTTCTTTCAGCAATTGTAAATTCCATTACCAGCTCTCACTTATGCAGATATATAAAAGCTCTGACCACCTGTGTTTATGAATACTGAAATTGCTATGTTACAAATACTGTGCAAATGTGGTGCTCACCAGGTCTTTTATGGTCAATATTGTACCAAGAATACACAGAATCCATGCTTATATAACAAGCATCAATTTTGTGGACTCATAAATTGACTCATTGCTCATGATAGTTTTTCCATTGACCATTTTCACAAGTTAGACCGTGTATGAAAAAGCCATCCATACACATTTTCCTATTAAATAAGGGTTTTCCATTACATTCTCAGTATATCTCTTTCATTTGCAATGTATTTAAGGACCATACCATTCAAATGACTTTATGGGGGGTGATATTCTCTTTCAGTTTGTGTGTTTCTTTAAACAAAATAACCCTTTGGGATGCAGGAGACTTATTTGAGTTTTCTCTACCTATAATAAAAGCAAAAAAAAGTTACCAATCATAAATATAATTCAAATATAATTCAGTGTATTGATTAGAAGCTGGTTTTAATCAAGGGAGATGCATCCCTGGTAGCAATAAACATGTATTTGCATTACCAATTAAAAAGAAGGAAAATCCTCTGGGAGGCTTAAGAAGATTTTCAGACTATGTTGTTGATTAAAACAGGATCAACGAAACATGCCACTGGTGTGAATGTGAATCATTCTGTAACATGAAAGACTGTTACTGTTTTTTTCATAGATTAAGACCATTGCAAATGAATAATGTCTTTCTTATTCAGCGTACTAACACTGTTTTATGCATCTATGCTGAAGTGTGGATTATTTGTAAATTGATAAATCATAAGTGTTTAATAGTTCCTGAAATACAAATGAACTCTGTGAGTAATGAGTATGCAGTATGTGAAGGAGAAATCACCAGCTTTAATCACTATTAGAGTCAATATTTTAACTAATATTTAAATGTATTTGTTCCTTTATTTGTTCATTTTTGTAGCTTCATATCTCAGTCGGGTTCTACAAATCCAGATTTTGCTTTGTATATCATGTTTTGAGAGGTTCAGTATTTCTCACTTAAGGTTTACAGGGTCTTGAAATAGCAGTGAATAACAACAAAGAGAAAGTGCACCAAATCTGTGGTTTGAAAACAAAATGGCACTAACAACAACTTGTAGAAAACCACCATTCATTCTGAAGATCAATATTTGAATACTACTACCTAAAATGTGCTTCTTGAATACACTTCCTCACTGTCATTTGAAACTCAATTCAACTTAGTCACAAATATGTTTCAATCAATGACTGCAGACATTGGGGGACAGGTGGGTGTTGAGGCTTTTCAAATCTGATCCCCTTTATAAGACATGTAGGGTATTTAGTATTTAATAGGGTCAAATACAATTATTTAACACTTTTTCTTTCTTTCCATCTTTCATTTTCCTTTTCTATTTTTATTTGTTTATTGATACTCAGTTGTTTCGTCCTTATTCAGTACTTTGAAATGATGCCTCAACTGTCTATTTTCTTATTGAATTATTGATGATTCCCATGCACCTTTACAAAATGAGCTTCGTCTAGCACTTTACACTCAGCCCCATTTGCGCCTGGTTGGATTTCTTATATGTGCAAGTGTTTATTATGGACATTATAAGGAGTACAGGTATGTGACACTTATCAAATGAAACTGGACAACCTGTACTATAATATTCTGCATAGTTGATCATGATGAATATACAAACTATATTACACCACTACCATTTTTTTTTTACAAAACAAAATGCATTTTTTGTTGAACTTTGTGACATTTTTCCCTCCATTAAAGTCTAGGGAAAATCTTTTATTATTTAGATTTTTTTTGTTGAAATACCACTCATGTAGAAATGTTGAGACGTCATTGGGTGAAAATACCATAAGAAATGAAGGAATAATGTGCATTTGAACAGAACTAGCCTAAGCGGAAAAGTTTAGAGAAAATGTGTAACACAAAATACTCCCAACAGGGTCATTTCTCAATTAGAAAGGTTAAAAGCATGTGGGGCCACTCAAATGAAAGCATACAAACTACAGAATCAGTTTCTGCATTGTTGATCATTATTAGACACACTATATTGCAACACTACCACCTTTTTTCCAAGATAAATAACAGCATAATTATGAATTATGACATTTCAGGATTTTATGAAAACAATTTCAATGTAAACTTATTTTTCTTACAATTATCCCTTAAAGTACTACTAAAATACAACTGCATGGAAATTGGATAAAAATGGACGGCGTTATGATTTTTTTATGTATTAAAAATAGCTCCCGAGTAAATGTTTGCAAGTCAATTACTCCACACAGCAACATCCGATCTTGATGATAGTCATGTTTCTAGCTATAATAATGCCAGCGTTATTTATAGATATATCTCAACCCTCCGGCGGGTTGAAAACAATGAGTGTAAAGAGCTAGTGGCTGGGATAGCTAACCTGTGTGTTTGTCTGGTCTGAGTGCTGG
This sequence comes from Amia ocellicauda, assembly GCF_036373705.1. Lineage (NCBI taxonomy): Eukaryota > Metazoa > Chordata > Actinopteri > Amiiformes > Amiidae > Amia > Amia ocellicauda. The sequence continues at coordinate 9,281,813 of NC_089850.1, forward strand.
AGAGGTGATGCAATATTAAATGTTAATAGGTAAACTGGAGGTGTAAATGGGTGCTATAGTGAGGAGTACGTTGACTGGAAGAAAATCAACACACTGTAAGTGAAGCAAACTAATTAAGGTTTGCTCTTTTGATAGTTCAATTGAGCATGGCAACTGAAATGATTAGCTTTTGAAAGATGCTGAATATAATAAATAACAAGTAGGTCTCTCTCTGATATCACTTCCCATGCACAGATCTCATGAATTGTGGGTATTTGTTGTTGTTGTTTTATTTTATTTTATTTTCTTGAACTTGGAATGTGTTAACTATGGGTTTAATGCAGGCTTTGAAAAAATAATTTTTCAAGGTGATTTAATTGAAGCATTTCGTGGATGTGCAAAAGGTTATATTATGATAAAGAAGTGTTGGTACAGAATTGTGCTGTTATGGTAGATACAGCAACATCTTAATAATAAAGGGTTGGTTCAAAGCTAGTGGGATAATTAACACTACCAGGAAGTACTAATCAGTTCTGTATGTATTTATGTTGACAGGCATTACTTATATGTGCAATATGTGTCACTCATGATTTTTTTAAGAAAATATGGAATGTACACCTACACTGACTTACAGAATCAACTTTGCGTTACTTCTTATCAAAAGCACAAATACACTAACAGACGCCCGAACACACACACATTATTGATACATTAGCATAGGTGGTCAGTTAATAGAAATGCAATTTCTTGTTTGTTTGTTTTTCACAAAAGATAAAAACAGAAATAAAGAACAGAAATAAAGGGAATGGGCTGACAGGTGCTAGCATATCCGAAAGCCGATTCTGGAAACAAAATGGAAGAAAATAGTTCAGTAAATCCTTTAGAGGTTGTTTTTGTTCTCAGCAGGTATTGCAGACACAAAGGAGATATTGTCATCTGCAGCACTGGGGAGAATTTTCACTGCTGTTTAAGTAAGCAAATTAGAAAAGGTACGGATGGTTCTTGTGACAAGGTGCTATAGTTAAAAGAAAATAATTGCTATAATATCAGTGAAGCTTGTGCATGACTTGAATACTGTTTGCAGTGTATGGAAATATACAGATTTACTTTATTGTCTTCATAAGAAGGCCACAGTAGAGTAGTGCATCATATGGGGTTCTAAAAACTGCAGTTTGCAATCTGGCACTACAAAACACACACACTCTGCAGAGTGACACTGATGGGCTGCCTGCCCAATTTGTAAATGACAGAGAAGTAACAGAACTCCAAGAAATTCAGAATATAAAGTCATGCATTATAGATTTACAGTGAAGTTATTTATTCCCTCACAAAACTGAGAAATGTAAATCACCCAATCAATGTGAAAGAGTTTATCACCGTCTGCCTAATCATTTGCTAATGACGACTATCAATTGTCTGCCTACAGCATGTACACCATACGCTACAGCAATTAGAGCTAACAACCGCCCGTGCACGCTGAAAGTGGTTTAGTATTGAATCCCAGGTTAATTCATTGATTATGCTGCACACTGAATTGGATGTATTCCACATCATCAGTCTTGTTTATTTATTTATTTGTTCATTTTGCTTATTAAAAACATCCAGTGTCGGTGTCTTTTTAAGCTTGTCTGATTTGCTTAATGCCTTTTGTGCTGGTGCAATAAATAAATAAATACATACATACATACATACATTTCGTGAACACAATTTGTTTAAGCCCATTCTAATTGGAAAAATTGCAAAACATATTGAGTATGTGATATGCATGAGGAATAATGGAAATATATATCCTCATCAGAATTCAGATAATAATAATAATAATAATAATAATAATAATAATAATAATAATAATAATAATAAATTACAAAAATATTGTTAACAAATCAAAAACAGTCTTATACAAACATGCATGTAATTTATATTTTGATAGTACTGCACAGTTGCTATTAAAATAACATCATAAGTAACTCTCCTGCTGATTCCACCTTTTGGTGACTTAAATGCTATTAATAACAAGCCAGAAGCTGACCCACTGATATGAAAGCTTTAGGGAGATCTTTATAAGATTGAAACATTGACCCTTAGTTATTGCATTGGCTTAAAAATAGCAGAAAACATGTGCAGGAGTTGATTTCCACTAGGATTTTGTTTTATCTTTTTCTGTACTTTATTTTATGTTTTAATAAAATGCTGATCAAAACATTCATAATTATCTGACTAGCAATGCTAGACGTTATTGTATCGAAACTGTTCTAGCACATGATTTCACTCCAGTAGGCCGATACTCAGTGAGTTTTCATGACATGATGTGAAATACTTTTGTTTGTTCTTGGATCCATTTATTTGTTTCACTGTCTCTTCTTGTTATTCCAAACATGCACCTTTCCTTGCTCTTTTGTTGTTGTTTCCAGTTTCTGTATCATTTTTGCATTTATTGACCAGGTTTCAGAGCCACAAGTGGGTACTGGTAGTAGGCATTGATCAAATATTTTTCTCTTAAAGCAAATGGGTAGATCTCTGAATTGCAGTACAAGGTTTCTCAAAATACAATTTATCAAATATAATTCCAGACAAGTGTCCGAATCTTTTCTTACAATTTTTAAATAGATACATTTGTGCATAAAACTTCAATGTTAATTAAAAATGATTGATGCTTTCTCTCCGGTTTATTTTATTTCCCCCGATACCCTTCATTTTTGTGATAGAAGAAGACTTGTAGCCTTTAGATTAAAGCCTCCGCATAGCTACATATCAATAAAAACATAGGGATGCTAAAACATTATCAATATTACCTCAATATATTTAAAGTAGACATGCATTCCATTGATTCGTGCTTTGAAGATACTAGGCCCTTACAAGAACGGCATCCTTTATAGAACATGTTTCTTCAATATCTTTCCCAGAGCAACTGTCCTGGCAGGTTTGGTAAATGGATAGAGCCTTGACCAAATGTGTGGAGGTCACAAGGGGTCAACACCAATATCCAAACTCGACAATCACCTTGGGAATCTCAATGTTATCAGAGCCAATAGGACCTTGGCTTTAAGCTTGCCCTGATATCTCATCCATTAAGTATATACTTGTATAAACAGATTTTATATATATATATATATATATATATATATATATATATAATGCTTAATGACAAATTAAAAGCTGAAATTTGATTTGTTTCTGTACCTTGCTTTATTATTATTATTATTATTATTATTATTATTATTATTATTATTATTATTATTATTATTATTTCTTACCCAGGACAACTTACACTTTACAAAATACATATTTCAAAGCATTACATAGTGCAGTAATAACAATCAGTACAAAATACCATAAGCACACTTCATACTACAATGAGCTAACAAGTGCAGGCATAATACAGTTTAGTCCTAAGTATGTTCTAGAGGGGGGGGGGGGGGGGGGGGGGCTAGGAGACATTGCAGTAAAATGATAGAAGTGTTAACAATACATAAGTAAGCAGGATCATAGTTTAATAAGAAAGTGCTCATGAGCAACCATCCTGAGCAGCCCAGGAGATTAAGGGCTGTATATCACTGAGTAATGTACCACTGGGAATTAAGACATTTTACAATGTACATCTTTTTAGTAATATTTTACAATAATCTATCCAGGAAGCACACATTTTAGTTTGAAGACATGAGTCAGTTGTTCACATCACAAAAAGTAATTTTATCTTTGGCAGTTACTTGAATTCAATATTTATTTTATATTTAACTCTAACTGTGTTTCTGTGCGAAATATGGACTCATTTTGACGTTGACTATATTTAATGATAATGAAAGCATTTCTCAATACCCTCATCTTTGACACCCATTTTAATGAAGATTGTAAATTAATTTGTGAGCAAAACTAATAATGTAATTGCAGAGCATTTACTGTAAAAAATATTTCTCTCTCCTGAAATGAAATTGCTATGCTGCTTGATATGATTGTATCTACTGTGTTTTATTTCACAATCTAAACCACAACTAATGAATCAACCATTTCTCTTACATTTTTACATTGAACCATATTTCTGATCCAGATTCTTTCCAATCTCTCTTTCTCTCATGTTATATTTCAAACACAATATCATTAGAAGCAGGAAAAACATATTTGTTTAACCAGTTTTATCAAAGAAAAGGGGTTTAGGCTCTGTTGATTATACGAAATCAGAGTCAATATAAAATAAAAGCTACTATGTAATATGTTGCTATGAACTAGTAAGAACAACAATATTGAGTTAATGTGTTATAATGGACTTTAACTGTCATAAAAATGCATTTATTAATTGGTGCCTCTAGTTTCCATTTTCAGATCAATTAACATGCACTGTTATTTTGTGTTACTGAAATGTTACATAAACACCTCATTATCTGAAGAACATGACTGAAAAACATTTTTTTTCTTTAAATTCTTCAGAAGTCCAGAGATGGTCATTTGATATCTATACAAATGTTTGCCTCTGGCCAAACTGTAATTCGAAGCTTGCACACATGGGATCTCAGGATGAAGGACTTCTCCTCCGAAGAAACACAAGGCAACCAGCTAGATTTTGATATGCTGAGATCACTTTTTTTGTGTGTAAATAGCTTTGTTTTCTTAGTAGCATTATTTGAATGATAATTCAAGAATGGAATACTGATATGATTTATTATAAAGTATGCAAATATATTCTAAAACCTTGATATACAATTTTTTTTTTAAACAAAATAATTCATTTTACTGGCGTAGATGCTCACACCAGTGAACAGCATTGTACATTTCCAGATATTGCAGATTTTGCCACTGGGGGGAACCACTTACTATATATCATGTCTCTTCTGACATTTTTCCTCTGTATATAAGGTTACGGAGCTGACAGATGTGTCAGCTTGCCTGCAGAGATGTCTGTGAACAATATCTCTCCAAGAAATGCATAGCACTTTTGAGGTTTTTCTATAGACATGAATGTGTGTGACTCAAAGTGGCTAAATCCAGAAAGTCTGTTGACAATACTGATGTACACTCCACAGCCATGTGTGTTATTTTACAATTACCTTCATTCAATACAATTTTTGTTTAGAATATTGTTCCATTTGATTTGTCCACTGCTGTTTTGTGATGTCGTCCATAAGTTATTTTCTTTAAATAAAATAAATAATGATTTATTTTAATTGTAAATTATGCTATTATGTGAATAATAGGGATTTCCCGGTCTCCTAATCCATTCACAAGTTTAGCATAGACTACAAAACAAAATAATAGATTTTTTAATCATTGATTTTACAGATAGCATACATTAATAACATTCTCAATTTGAGAGCCAATCTAAGTTAAAAAAAAAAAGCTTTTGAAGTTTGTAAATAACTTGTCTTTCATATCTCTTAATTTTTATCACTGGCATGAAAGATGTAGTTTCCTTGAAATGAAACAGCTTGACAGAGACAATAATAGCAACAGATGCATGAATAGAATTTTATATTAATTTGTAGAAACAGGTCTTGACCTCACCTGAAATCATTTATATTTGATTAAAACAGACTTCACCCTGGGAGATGAGTAGCAGAGGCTTCTCACATTAGACAGCAGCAGCTGTGACAGACATGGCCTCTCTGGTGTCACATCCAATTGGTTATGGCGTTAGTACAAGATCTTAGATCTCTTGTTTAATTTATTCAAATTTAAATGAAAGACAGAGAAAAATATTGAAAGAGCATCAGATTGGATTGGCTGCTCAATTGGATTCAGGTCAGGTGATTGACTTGGCCATTGCAAAACATTCCACTTCTTCACCTTAAAAAAGTCTTGGGTTCTTTCGCAGTACGCTTTGGGTCATTGTCCATCTGCACTGTAAAGCGCCATCCAATGAGTTTTGAAGCATTTGGCTGAATCTGAGCAGATAATATAGCCCTAAACACTTCAGAATTTATCCTGCTGCTTTTGTCAGCAGTAACAGCATCAATAAACACAAGGGAACCAGTTCCCTTGACAGCCATAAATGCCCATGCCATAACATGCTGCACAGATGAGGTGGTCTGCTTCAGATCATGAGCAGTTCCTTCCCTTCTCCATACTCTTCTCTTCCCATCATTCTGGTACAAGTTGATCTTTGTCTCATCTGTCCATAGGATGCTGTTCCAGAACTGTACAGGGTTCTTTAGATGTTTTTTTGTCAAACTCTAATCTGGTCTTCCTGTTTCCTGTTTCCATCTTGTGCTAAACCCTCTGTATTTACTCTGGTGAAGTCTTCTCTTGATTGTTGACTTTGACACAGATATGCCTACCTCCTGGAGGGTGTTCTTGATCTGGCCAGTTGTTGTGAAGGGTTTTTTCTTCACCAGGGATAAGAATTATTCTGTCATCCACCACAATTGTTTCTTGTGGTGTTCCGGGCCTTTTGGTGTTCCTGAGCTAACCAGTGCGTTCTTTCTTTTTAAGAAATTACCAAATAGTTGATTTGGCCACACCTAATGTTTTTGCTATCTGTCTGATTGTTTTGTTTTGATTTCTAATGCAAAACTAAAGGAAAACACCCCAAGAACAAGCAGGAACTAAAGACAGCTGCAGTTCAGGCCCGGCAGAGCAGCACCAGGGAAGAAACCCAGCATCTGGTGATGTCTATGGGTTCCAGACTTCAGGCAGTCATTGACTGCAAAGGATTTGCAATCAAGTATTAAAACTTACAATTTAATTCATGATTATGTTAGTTTGTCCAATTACTTTTGAGCCCCTAAAATTGGGGGGACCACATATACAAATGGGTGTAATTCCTACACCGTTCGCCCAATGTGAATGTAACTGCCCTCAAATTAAAGATGAATGTCTACACTTAAATCTTGATTGCTTCCTTTCAAATCCATTGTGGTGGCGTACAGAGCCAAAATGATGAGAATTGTGTCACTGTCCAAATATGTATTGACCTAACTGTGTGTGCATATATATATATATATATATATATATATATATATATATATATATATGTGTGTGTGTGTGTGTGTGTGTCTATGTGTTTCTGACACAATATGGAAAACAAATTGCGAAAGCTGTCAGCAGATGGTGCTCTATGGGTAGAAGAAGCCTTCTAGCATTTCTGATAATTTAACATGTAATTTATCATCATTCTTATCATCTGTCTCCAAACCCAGAATGAGGGCAGCAGCTTGTCATCCACAACCATCATTTACTTTTGTGTAAAAGAATGTCAGTTTCCATCTCAAGCTCTGCTTCATGGGGGTGGGTAACAAGCAGGCCTGAGAGAATGCCTTAAACAAGGGGGTTATAACAAACCCATTGAGGACTGGCTGACAGTGTGCAGCACTGCAGCTATTTATTGTTCTGCAAATGCTGCTTTTATGTTATACATCTTTACATTAATGCCAGTTAAGCAAGGTAAATGAACTAAATGCCAACTTAAGTACACTATATAATAGCTTAAATATTCTGTTCAAAGTGCTGAATTAAGCAAATCATGTTTGCATACAATAAGATCTGAGTGATCTCAGTTAAATTAAATAAATCCTATGTTATAGTTAATGATTTATGGCCCCTCTAATAGTACAGTGTGTACACACTTTGTATGTAATCTATGTGTGTGTGTGTATATATATATATACATATATATATATATATATATATATATATATATATATATATATGTGTGTGTATATATCAGCAGCCTTTATCGGACCACTGATGGATGAAGTCCTCCCCAAGATGATTTCACATGCATGAGTTAATTTCCTCTGATGTACAACATCTCTTTTCCAGGTCATGCCCAAAAAGTTTATAATTTCTTCTTCCAATCTTTTATGTGGTCTTCTTCTATGTCTTTCTATATAATGTTATTCTTATAGAGTTTGTCAATATTAAAATATGTATTGTATTATTTTTTATACATTATTGTGTTCACCATCGGTTCTGACTGGGGCAATAATAAATCATATTTATTCATATTTTTCTTGCTGATGTTTTACCCATGTGACCTTAATGTGAAGTACACTTCCAAAGCCTCCCGATTTATTGCTGTGATTAATTTCATATCATTCCTGTCAACTTGGCATAGCTGTATTGGTAGTCAATTATAGACACGGTTATAATGATTTCCTTCAAAAGTCTATGACATGTTCATGCTAAATGCGTCATTTTTGCAAACCACAATTCACCTGTGGTTAAAGAAATATGGTTTCCTGTTTATGCTATATACTTCATGTATAAAATGATAACATTTTGGACAACAATGATAAAATATTTGCACATTAATGTATTCCAAATTAATATTAGTATTCCAAATTTCTTCTGATCTTCTGACTTTTTTTTTTTAGTTTCTTGAGTCTGCATGCAAAGCTTCTAATATAATGTGAACTGAGATTTGGGTTGTAAAGTGTATTAGTTAAAAGCTTCTGAATGCTTCTGATACTTAAAAGGTTTCCTAGGTGTGTAACATTAATGTAATTTTTTAATATGCTTCACGTGTGTATGTGTGTGTCATATAGCCTCAAGCGACTGAACCCTTTTCTGCAGCTGCTGCAATTAATGGAAACTTCCAAATTAGGTTCTTCTGTTAATTACACTTGAGAGTGAATGCTGTTGCGCATCATCCCACACTTCTCATTCTGTCCTCTTCTGCTTTGACGACTTAACCTGTCCAAGAATTGTCAGATTTGCTTCAAATCTTGGAGGAATACATGTTGGAGGTCAAAAGGAAAATCAGAAAGGGACATTCTACTCTGCAAGAGTTATGCTTCTTAAGTGCAAGAACACACAAGTAACATGAATAGTTCAGATTAATCAAAAAGCAAAATATTGAGTAACCCATAATTATTGCATTACATGATGCTAAAAGGGGAACATGATGTGTGCCATTTAAGAGCATCCAATCCATTACAGCAGACTACCACAATTCAGGTCTTGGCAGCATTCCCAAAAAACCTCCTATGAAATGCCAACCATGCTTCTGTGAAGGCTTGTCTAGGGTTATTCTCCATTCACATTGTCCACTTAAGGCCCCTGGTTCAGTATTGACAGTGCAAACATGGCTAAACAGAGGCATGTGTATTTATTTCATATTTCTGATTAGGTTTCTATAGCACAGCATGATTTTTATTTTCAGTATGCTCAATATTCATACTTTTTATTGTACAGAGTGTTCATCCTTTCTTGAAAATCAATATACGGTGAGGGAAAAAAGTATTTGATCCCCTGCTGATTTTGTACGTTTGCCCACTGACAAAGAAATGATGAGTCTATAATTTTAATGGTAGGTGTATTTTAACAGTGAGAGACAGAATAACAACAAAAAAATCCAGAAAAACACATTTCAAAAAAGTTATACATTGATTTGCATGTTAATGAGGGAAATAAGTATTTGACCCCTTCGACTTAGTACTTGGTGGCAAAACCCTTGTTGGCAATCACAGAGGTCAGACGTTTCTTGTAGTTGGCCACCAGGTTTGCACACATCTCAGGAGGGATTTTGTCCCACTCCTCTTTGCAGATCCTCTCCAAGTCATTAAGGTTTCGAGGCTGACATTTGGCAACTCGAACCTTCAGCTCCCTCCACAGATTTTCTATGGGATTAAGGTCTGGAGACTGGCTAGGCCACTCCAGGACCTTAATGTGCTTCTTCTTGAGCCACTCCTTTGTTGCCTTGGCTGTGTGTTTTGGCTCATTGTCATGCTGGAATACCCATCCACGACCCATTTTCAATGCCCTGGCTGAGGGAAGGAGGTTCTCACACAAGATTTGAGGGTACATGGCCCCGTCCATCGTCCCTTTGATGCGGTGCAGTTGTCCTGTCCCCTTAGCAGAAAAACACCCCCAAAGCATAATGTTTCCACCTCCATGTTTGACGGTGGGGATGGTGTTCTTGGGGTCATTCCTCCTCCTCCAAACATGGTGAGTTGAGTTGATGCCAACGAGCTCGATTTTGGTCTCATCTGACCACAACACTTTCACCCACTTCTCCTCTGAATCATTCAGATGTTCATTGGCAAACTTCACACGGGCCTGTACATGTGCTTTCTTGAGCAGGGGGACCTTGCGGGCGCTGCAGGATTTCAGTCCTTCACGTCGTAGTGTGTTACCAATTGTTTTCTTGATGACTATGGTCCCAGCTGCCTTGAGATCATTAACAAGATCCTCCCGTGTAGTTCTGGGCTGATTCCTCACCATTCTCATGATCATTGAAACTCCACGAGGTGAGATCTTGCATGGAGCCCCAGACCGAGGGAGACTGACAGTTAATTTGTGTTTCTTCCATTTGCGAATAATCGCACCAACTGTTGTCACCTTCTCACCAAGCTGCTTGGCGATGGTCTTGTAGCCCATTCCAGCCTTGTGTAGATCTACAATCTTGTCCCTGACATCCTTGGACAGCTCTTTGGTCTTGGCCATGGTGGAGAGTTTGGAATCTGATTGATTGATTGCTTCTGTGGACAGGTGTCTTTTATACAGGTAACGAGCTGAGATTAGGAGCACTCCCTTTAAGAGAGTGCTCCTAATCTCAGCTCGTTACCTGTATAAAAGACACCTGGGAGCCAGAAATCTTGCTGATTGATAGGGGATCAAATACTTATTTCCCTCATTAACATGCAAATCAATTTATAACTTTTTTGAAATGCGTTTTTCTGGATTTGTTTGTTGTTATTCTGTCTCTCACTGTTAAAATACACCTACCATTAAAATTATAGACTGATAATTTCTTTGTAAGTGGGCAAACATACAAAATCAGCAGGGGATCAAATACTTTTTTCCCTCACTGTAGATTTTATTTTTTGGAAGTCAATAATATCTGTATAGGTTTCTAAAATTTTAATTTCTTATATGTAATTATTATTATTATATTGCATGTTAACTTTGTGATTATGTGTAACTCTATAATCTGTTCCTATTGGATATGCTAAGGTAAACACATATTTAATCAATTCAAGTTAATTCTAAATAGTTTCTAGGATTTATTTTGGAAAAAGACGTTTCAATCCTCTGAAAATGGTGTCATTTTAATCTTAATAAAACTAGCCATATGTACCAGCTGCATTGCCACCTCAGGGTGCAAGTAACATCAAACCAGTGCAATCAAATGTTCCTCTTAATCCTGGTTAATCCCCAGTTGATACAGGTTATGTTTTTAAAAAGCACCATATGTGAGTGAAAGCCAAATTATCATTTAGAGATATGTTTAATTAATTAAAAAATATCTTCAAATATTTCAAGATATCTGCAAATCATTTCGAGATATCTTCAAATCACTTCCTGTATGTACCCCACGATTATCACTTCCTGTTAACTTGTTCATTCATGTCTATGTAACTGAATGAGGAAACAGGAAGTGATAATCTCAACCAAAATACAGGAAGTCATTTACAGATACCTCTAAATGATTTGCAGATATCTCAAAATGAATAGGAAGTCATTTGCTGATATCTCTAAATGATTTGCAGATATCTCAAAATGAATAGGAAGTCATTTGCTGATATCTCTAAATGATTTGCAGATATCTCTAAATCATTTAAAGATATCTTCAAATCATTTAGAGATATCTTTAAAAAGCACCTTATTTAGATATCTCTAAATGGTTTGCAGATATCTTGAAATGCATTTTTAGATATTTATAATTTGGCTTGCCATACTGTGCAGGCATGCACATCATATGTTGTGCTTATTCAGGCTCTGATGAGAGCATTTGGTTTTCTCAGACCAGATTGATAATGCCACAGCACTGCTGGGTACAGAGAATTACATCAGTGCTCTTCCCAGCAGTTTCTAGAAATGTGAATGCTTGGAATACATGGTAATCATATTATCAGGATATCATCATCAGTTTTTTGATGCCTAATTTTTCTATACAGTAAAATGATGGGCTGTGCGTGAGTTAATTTGTAGGTTAGATGTCTACTCTGTATTCCCGATCTACTTCCATGAGCTGCTTCCCTTAAATAATTCCTCCAAAGAAAGTAATTTTAATTAGTTATCTCAGTCAGATTCTAGTTAGATTATACTTGATTTTGTGTTTCAGATTTTTCTGTTCCTTACCTTAGATAAAGCAAGGTTGTTATATAAAAAGGAAAATCATGTATCATGTTAGTGTGAGTGAAAGTACTATTAGTCTTACTATTTATTCAGAATTACAACTAACAAACAAACTTAAAGGGCGCATGTTACAGACCAGTTTGGCAGGTGAATAGCAGTGGCTGTGTCCTGTTTTGGAACTGAAAAAAATCCTAGACAATATACAGTATTACATTTTCTGTAACTGTAACATATTTTCAATAACCAATATTTATTTGTTTTTTAATATATTATTTTTTATAATATGTAGATCACAACATCAGTAGTGCATGCCCTAGTTAAACTACCTTTAAGTTTCTTTATTCTGGAATAATAAATAAACAAATACATTATTTAAAAGCAAAAGGTTTGTGAATGTATTTTTCCTTGACCTCCCGTGTTGATCTGTGATAATGACATATCACATCCCAGCAAAGAGCTTTCCTCTGTTTTATAGTGCAGTGGAAGTGAAAGATGAAGCATCACCGTCACTGGTTCTCTAAATCACTCACATAATGTATCCGTCACACAGGTAACATCAGCTGCAGGTCTCCAAATTTTTCAACAATCAATGTATCGGTCACCAAAAACTAAAACAAAAACTTAAATACACTGACAGGTTGAAAATATGAGTGCAGTCAGGGACATCATTGTTTGTGCATCCCTCTAAATCAGGAACTATGTGCTTTAAATTCTTTGTGCATAAAATGCTAACTTGCATAATCACAGGGAGCTGATCTTGGATATAAGTTTTGATATATATATATATGTATATACAGTAACGGTCAAAAGTTTTAGAACACCTCGATTTTTACAGTTTTTATTGATTGATTGATTGATTGTACTGTTTTTATGCAGTTTAATGTCTCGATGTTTTCTTTCTACAATGGAAATCAAATATTGTTCAGAAAGTTCTTCCCAACACTGTTGCAGAAGTTCACACAAATGTGTTGCACTTGTAGGCTGCTAGTTCTTTCACCCTTCTGTCCAGTTCATCCCATGTTTTTGTGTTATTATCTTGCTGTAGGATGAAGCCCTGACCAACTAGGCATATACCAGAGGGTATTGCATGGCGCTGCAAAATACTGTTGTAGCGGTTTTGGTTCAAGGTGCCACTCACTCTGTGCAAGTTGCCAACTCTGGATCCAGCAAAAGAGCCCCATATCATCACGCTTCCTCCTGGTGTCAAACACTGAGGAACCATCCTTTCATCTACTCTACGGCGTACAAAAACCCTGCGTGATGAAGCGAACATTTCAAATTTTGATTAATTAGTCCATAAGACCTTCTTCCAGTCTCCAGTAGTCCACTGACCGTGCTTCATGGCCCAGGCAAGCCTCTTTTTCTTATTTTGCCATCTTAGCTTTGGCTTTCTTATGGCCGCTCAACCTGTCAAACCTGCAGCTCGACATCTTCTCTTCACAGTTGAAACAGAGACTTGCTTACTGCGACCAGTGTTAAGCTGTGATTGAAGCTGTTTGTCCTGTGAGCCGCCTATCCTACAAGCTGTTGACTCTCAGAAACTTGTAAAATTGAAAGGGAATCTACCTTTCCAGAAACTTAAGTTCAGTTTGCAAACCAGTGAGTGCTTCCGAGAGCTTAGGGGGTGACTCTGGTTCCTCGTCTTCATCTTCTAATCCCTCTGGCTCTTGACTTGCACTGGTAACGTTTTCAATTATTAGTCATGTTAGTCATGTGCTCATGAGTAGGACAGCTGTTGTCCCCATCAAGATTTGACTGTGACCCCTCTTTCTTTATGAACTCTGTCAGCATTTGTTCAGCATTGGCCAAGTCATCTTCTGTGAAGTTTTCATTACTGTATCTAACCAAGAACTGTTCAGAAGCAACAACATCTTCTTCCGTGAAGCCCTGGAAGTCATTCTCTTCATCATTCTCACTTTCACTGGCTACTTGATGGATCTCACACTTGTTGTACCAAGGATGTTTCTCCAGCATTTTGAAATGCACGTTTTGGTCACGCTTTCCCAGGCTTCAACATTAAAGTAGAACATTTTCTTCAAGTGAAGTAACGGAATCATCACTATTGACTATTTGTTATATCAAGGTCTTATGGAAGTTCATCTTAAATGTAGAGATGATCCCCTGATCAAAAGGCTGAATCTTTGAAGTGGTGTTTTTTGGCAAGTAACTCACTCGGAATTGTCATCCCTGCTTATTAGATCATCAGCCTGAGGGTAAGCAGGGCAGTTAACCAGTAGCAAGATAGTTGGTATCCAGTCCTCGCTGCCATAACTGTTTACGTACATCAGGGACAAATTGCTTGTGAAAACAGTTTTCAAAAATGTTGGAAGTTTTTGCTGTCATAGGCAAATGGCATAGAGTTAATCGTCACATGATGAAAGCACTGCGGTAATTTAAACTTTCCTATGCAAAGTGGTTGCAGTTCGTGATTTCCTGCTTGGTTTAAACAGAAAAGTATGGTCACTCTATCTCTCATTTACTTGTGTTCTTTGAGCTATGTTCTTACAAGTCAGTGTAGAATTTGGTAACATCTTATAGCAAAGGACAGCTTAATCTGTTCTGGGTTGTAGCTGCCCTCTTCTATGATTTTGTGAAGCTGAACAGGGTAGCAACACGTAGCTTCGTCATCAGCTGAACGAATCTCACCTGATATTGCAGTCTTAGTTATGACGTCACTTTTTGAAGCACGTTATCCATCTATTACTGGCACTGAAATTTGTGGACTCATTTCCATGAAGATCGTTGTGGAATTTTTTGGCTTAGGTTTGTAGATGAGGTCCAGACATACAGTAAGAACATAAGAACGTTTACAAACGAGAGGAGGCCATTCAACCCATCATGCTCGTTTGGTTTCCATTAATAACTAAGTGATCCAAGGATCCTATCCAGTATGTTTTTGAATGTTCCCAAATTTTCAGCTGTGGAGTTTGTTCAGATTGTGACGCCTCTCTGTGTGAAGAAGTGTCTCCGTCCGTTTTCCGTCTTGAATGCCTTGAAGCCCAATTTCCATTTGTGTCCCCGGGTCCGTATGTCCCTTCTGGTGTGGAAAAGCTCCTGATCAGGGGTGTGCCTTCGGATCGTTTTTGAACAAACCACTGGAATACAGCTGGATAAAGCTGTTGGTCTTGAGCTGCCGCAAAAGTTTTCTTAGCAGTTCATCACTTGTCTCTACAGACTTGGCAACATCACAAAGTTTCTCCTCTTCTTCTTCCATCCACACACTGTAGATTAATTCACTCAAAGCTCCCTAGCCACCTGAGTTTGCTGGACTCCGGTCTTGATTCTATCAAGAGCAGCATTTTTTTTCAACAGTAAACTTCTTCTTCTTCTTCTTCTTCTTCTTCTTCTTCAGTTTTTTGAAGTTTCAGACACTTACTGATTACTTATGCATTCCATTATTTTCTGTTTTGTATTTGTAATTAATTTAGAACAATTTATAGATTATATTTTTCACTTTGACATTATGGACATTTCCTGTGTTGATCAGTGTCAAAAACTCCTGATTAAATCCATTCTTATATCATGTTGCATCACAATGACATGTTTAAAAGTCCAAAGGGGGTGAATACTTTTGAGAATCACTGTATATATATATACATTTTCATCATCATCATCTGTGTATATCGATCCACTGCTGGATGAATAATCAACAATAATCAACCATATGATTTTGACAGTGGTAAAACTGTAATAATATGTCATATAATTGTGCAATGACATCAAATTAGCCTTTTGGGAAATGAAAAGCACCACAAATGTTGAATCACATTTTTGTTTTCCAGGAGGAATTGTCTGAAAAGTACAGGAGATGTTTTTTCTTGTTATTTTCTTAAACCCAGGTGTGACTTCCTTTGGCAGCAGTACCGGCTCCGAGTTGACACATTGATCTAATAAGTGTTTGAATGAGTACCTTGGGTATTGCTGTTTAGCTGAAATGTCAACAGGTTGTCTTTCAGCAGACTGGGTTTATGCATTGAAATATTTGTCAATGCTTGTCAGATATTGCTTTCACTATGGAGCAAGTGAACATATACAAATATACAACACTATGAAAAGTGCAGGAAAATGAAAACCACCAAACTCTTAAGCTGCATAAGTTACAAAACAAAGCTTTCTTTTCATCAAGTTTCAACAACTGTTTATTTGCAAAGTGTGTACAAACTCTGACCTGAAATCTAAACAACTTGTAGGCCTCATCAGCTTTAACTAATATATTTTACTTAAACTGCTAAATTGTTGATACATACTGTTAAATAACTATCTTTGCAAGATAAGGTAGCAATTTATTTCAGTGGAAGGGAAAAGACATTTGGTGGTGCTCTTCTGTTGCCAAACTAAAAGTAGCTTCTGCCCCAAGGGAATACGTTTATTCCTGTAAAGCTGATGGCAAGGGCTGGCAGCTTGAACAATGCAAGAACCAAAGAACCAAAAGAACTAAAGAATCACATTGTAAAACAAAAATCTACATGCATGCTGCCTTACAATGCCTCCCTAACAAGATTAACACGTCATGATAGCTCTGCTTAGACCTCACATTTATGCAGACTGCAATTTTTTGTAGCGGCACTGAAAACACTATAATGATCTCAAAACACAGCCTGACTGGAATGTTTTATCTCATCATTAGGCAAGCAGATTTTACTGTCCTCTGCATGAAATCAGCAATCAGACAGTGAAACTGCGCCTGTTAGCAGCCCTTTTAGTGCACCGTCATTGCACACTTAATGCTATTATAAACTCAACAGGGATTAAAAAAAAAAAAAAAAAAACATACATTGCTGACTGGAGCAACCCCTACGGACTCCAAGACCTCTTAGAATGTGATGGAGAACTCCGTGAAATGCAGAAGAACAGGAAGAAATTGAATCTTCAAGGCAAGAAGGAATATTGTCTATGCCTTTGCAGGTTTATTCATACATAAATGCTTTAATAACCAATCCCAGAACTATGCACCAGAGTTACAGACATACAAAAGCTTTGGATGTTTTTGCAATAGTTTAAAAATTACTGTATCCCATGGCACAGTTGTCTAAAGTGGCCAGTCAAAAGGATACTTTTTGTATCTCAACAGCTAGAAAGCTGCTTACAAATGAGCTGAGGCTACATCAAACTTACAGAATTAGTTTTAAAATATATGTGACCTCACATATTCCACTAGGAAATAATTGAGTTTATTCAACAAGAAATAGGCTATACTTTGATATAACATTTTATATAGATCACGGGTTATAGCATCACTGGCTGGAGCAACCCCTATGGACTCCAAGACCTCTTAAAATGTAATGGAGAACTCCGTGAAATGCAGAAGAACAGGAAGAAACTGCAAACTGAAAGCGAGAAAGTAAAATGGCATTGTGTTTTGTAGTTTTAGGAAGGTGAATCTTGGCTCTGTGCTACAGTAATCGTAGCCCATGTATCATTTCTAAAGTGTTATTTTTGATGACGGATGATTACTGAATTTGTGACACATGCTTAAAAGATCCATTTGAAATACAAACGTGTTAATTTTGCTATGTGTCACAACAGTGGCCCCGCTTATCTGAATAGAAAATTAAACGCGACAGTGACAGATATATCACAGGCTTGGTTAACATCAGGCAAGCACCAGCATGTGTGTTCCCAGCAGATGACATCACAAGCATTACTCTGCAGCCTGACTCCAGTGATTTCATCAAGGCCTTTTCTCTTTCTCTGGAGAAGTTCCACCGATCAATTTTCTACATGCACTTACTTGATTTTGTGTGTGGTGGCTTTTGGTGATCCTTATTGTGCCTTACTTAAGCAGCACTACGGGTACAGTTATAGAATCATCAGCCTGATTTACTTTCGTGTGAAACCTTCATTTATTTCTCATTTTTACATAGATAGGTTCTATGTAAATGTGTATTGTACATAGGTTTACACTTCAATGCCCTTGACATAAACCCATCAAAGCTCGATTGTATAGTTTGTGTGGAGGGTTTCAGAAAACATGTGTTGTGTCTATTTTACAGAAGGTGCAGGGTGCCTCATAACATTTACAGTGTACTTTACAGTGTGATTAATTAGGTCACTTAACTTTTTTCTAATTGCATGTGGCTTAGAACTGTTAACTGTTTTTAAACAGAGAAAGTATCTTCCCCCTTTAGCAAATGTTGTGCTGATAACAGTTCACAAATTGGCTTAAATGCATTTAATGCATTTGTTTATTTTGTAATGCTTTTTTTGCAATTTACTTTGAAGAAGCTTGTTTGTATGGCAAGCCAAATGATCATTTAGAGAGATCTCAAAATGCATTTCAAGATATCTTAAATTGAATTTCAGATGTCTTTAACCAATTACAGATAAGGTGCTTTTAAAGATATCTCTAAATTATTTGCAGATATCTCTAAATGTTAATTTGGTGAACCAAACCTGCCAAACTGTTATTTGTTATATATATATATATATATATATATATATATATATATATATATATACACTCACCTAAAGGATTATTAGGAACACCTGTTCAATTTCTCATTAATGCAATTATCTAAACAACCAATCACATGGCAGTTGCTTCAATGCATTTAGGGGTGTGGTCCTGGTCAAGACAATCTCCTGAACTCCAAACTGAATGTCTGAATGGGAAAGAAAGGTGATTTAAGCAATTTTGAGCGTGGCATGGTTGTTGGTGCCAGACGGGCCGGTCTGAGTATTTCACAATCTGCTCAGTTACTGGGATTTTCACGCACAACCATTTCTAGGGTTTACAAAGAATGGTGTGAAAAGGGAAAAACATCCAGTATGCGGCAGTCCTGTGGGCGAAAATGCCTTGTTGATGCTAGAGGTCAGAGTAGAATGGGCCGACTGACTCAAGCTGATAGAAGAGCAACTTTGACTGAAATAACCACTCGTTACAACCGAGGTATGCAGCAAAGCATTTGTGAAGCCACAACACGTACAACCTTGAGGCGGATTGGCTACAACAGCAGAAGACCCCACCGGGTACCACTCATCTCCACTACAAATCGGAAAAAGAGGCTACAATTTGCACAAGCTCACCAAAATTGGACAGTTGAAGACTGAAAAAATGTTGCCTGGTCTGATGAGTCTCGATTTCTGTTGAGACATTCAGATGGTAGAGTCAGAATTTGGCGTAAACAGAATGAGAACATGGATCCATCATGCCTTGTTACCACTGTGCAGGCTGGTGGTGGTGGTGTAATGGTGTGGGGGATGTTTTCTTGGCACACTTTAGGCCCCTTAGTGCCAATTGGGCATCGTTTAAATGCCACGGCCTACCTGAGCATTGTTTCTGACCATGTCCATCCCATTATGACCACCATGTACCCATCCTCTGATGGCTACTTCCAGCAGGATAATGCACCATGTCACAAAGGTCGAATCATTTCAAATTGGTTTCTTGAACATGACAATGAGTTCACTGTACTAAACTGGCCCCCACAGTCACCAGATCTCAACCCTAGAGCATCTTTGGGATGTGGTGGAACGGGAGCTTCGTGCCCTGGATGTGCATCCCACAAATCTCCATCAACTGCAAGATGCTATCCTATCATTATGGGCCAACATTTCTAAAGAATGCTTTCAGCACCTTGTTGAATCAATGCCACGTAGAATTAAGGCAGTTCTGAAGGCGAAAGGGGGTCAAACACAGTATTAGTATGGTGTTCCTAATAATCCTTTAGGTGAGTGTATATATATATATATATATATTGTGGCAGTGTGAGAGGCAAGGCTGGGGTCAGGGCGGGTCTTTCAGTGGAGGAGACTACAAAACCCCTCCTCCAAGACTCCAAACCCCAGAAGCCAGCAGGGCTCCAGATGGCCATAGCCCCGCCCACCACTTCCCCTATAAAAGGATGCAGGAAGCGAACCAGTGTGTGCATGCTTGGCTGGGGGTAACAAGGTGCACAGGAGGGTGAGAAGACAACGGTGCGAGAGAGCCGAGAGAGCCGAGAGAGCCGAGAGAGCCGAGAGAGCTCACAGTTGACAGATTCACTGGCTTACGACCCTTTTTCTGGACCTGGACCATTCTCCCTCTTAAATCCCCACCGGTAACGAACATTGATTACGGACTTTGATTAGGAACCTGCCTTGCCCCTATCGTACTTCTGTCTGCCCGGCCACCACTTCCCCTATAAAAGGAAGCAGGAAGTGAACCAGTGTGTGCATGCTTGGCTGGGGTAGCAAGGTGCACAGGAGGGCGAGAAGACAACGGCGAGAGGCGAGAGGCGAGAGGCGAGAGGCGAGAGGCGAGAGGCGAGAGGCGAGAGCGTGGAAGAGCAGGAGAAAGAAGGGAGAAGTTCACGGTTGATGGATTCACTGGCTTACGACCCTTTTTCTGGACCTGGACCATTCTCCCTCTAAAATCCCGGACTATCTGACAACCCCCCACCGGTAATGAACTTTGATTACGGATTTTGATTAGGAACCTGCCTTGCCCCTATCGTACTTCTGTCTGCCCGGTGTTCGGCTCTGCCGACCCGGGCATTTACTGTTATTATTGTTGGTGTTTGTTTTGTAGTTGGGGATTGTTTATGTTTAGTTAGTGCTCGGACAGAGCTAGGTTTTGTTTTGCTTTTTGACACTGTGCCTGCCCTTTAGGGAAACCATAAAACCACAGCAAGCCTGTTTTGTACCCTCTGCCTGCCTCCCTACTGTGTGTTTCAAGACCAGACCCCGCCTCCATACAGCCCTTTCTTGTGACAGGCCCCCCAACCCGTTACAATTGGTGGAGAATGCGGGCATAGGCTGTGTGCTGTCTGGAGCAAGAAAAGAGACGCACACGCAAGGTTGTTTTTAAAAAAAAAAAAAAAAAAAAAAATGGGCTGAAAATCCAAAGCCAAACAACAAAGGCAGGCACACAAAATGGCGGCGGTGGAAAACGCAGTGGAGATCGGTGCTGACTGGTTGTTTAATCCCAGCTCTCCACTGTGGCTGCAGACAGAAGGCCTCAAACACCTGCACCTAACCACTTGCTCCTTACTGTTGGAGTTTCTGTACCTGTCTGTTCCTGACAAAGGAAGGTCAGTCTGACATGAAGACAGCTGTGCAGGAGTTGCTGGATTTCATGGAGAAACTGAGTCAGCAACAGCAGGAGGACAAGGCCATGCAGCCAGAGGAGGCAAAGCTCTCGCCGGTGCCCTGCTTCCAGTCTGAAGGAGAAGAAGAAGTGCCTCTTCAACTGCAGTCTTCCCCAACCACTGATTGCAAGGTCTGTCCGGTGTGCCTTGCAGGGGAAAAGTGGTGTTTCCAGGTTGGACAACCTGGGCATGTTTCCCCTGACAGAGAGGAATACTGGGAAGGGGGAAGAGCATTACCAGTAGAATGCTGTATCCGATACCCGAGTATCCAGTGTCCGAGAGGTAGGAGCCTGAGTGTTCAGAACCCCGGAGGGAGAGACCTGAGTGTCCCGTGTCTGAGAGGGAGGACCCGGAGTGTCCAGAGCCTCGGAGGGAGGAGCCGGAGTGTCCAGAGCCTCGGAGGGAGAAGCTGGAGTGTCCTGAGCCTCGGAGGGAGGAGCCGGAGTGTCCTGAGCCTCGGAGGGAGGAGCCGGAGTCTCCCGTGTCCGAGAGGGAGGACCCCGAGTGTCCAGAGCCCCGGAGGGAGGAGCCCGATTGTCCAGAGCCCTGGAGGGAGGAGCCCGAGTCTCCCGTGTCCGAGAGGGAGGACCCCGAGTGGCCAGAGCCCCGGAAGGAGGAGCCTGATTGTCCAGAGCCTCGGAGGGAGGAGCCGGAGTCTCCCGTGTCCGAGAGGGAGGACCCCGAGTGTCCAGAGCCCCGGAGGGAGGAGCCTAATTGTCCAGATCCCTGGAGGGAGGAACCCGAGTCTCCTGTGTCGGAGAGGGAGGAACCCGAGTGTCCAGAGCCCCGGAGGGAGGAGCCCGAGTATCCTGTAGATGAGGAAGAGGTGCTGCCTTCCTCATCCCACTCCAAGGGTGAGTGTCCGCCACCATGCCTGGTGGAAGAGTATCCGCCACTGTGTCTGGCAGAAGAGTCTGCCCCTGAGGAGCTACCAGGAGAAGATGACTTCAGGAGGGAGTCACCATCTGTCTCCTCAGAGGCCACACCAGAACAGGAGGTGCCTACAATCCAGGAGAAGGCATCACCTGTTGTCCCCTGCACGGAATCAGAGGGGAAGAATATACCAGGCCCTGAATCTGGAGAGCAGCCAGAGCAGCCGGAGCAGCTGCAGTTAACTCGGTCGGGATCCCGGAAGACAGAGGAGTCGCAGCAACCAGAGGGGGAGACTCTTGTGCTTCCTCCATCATGTCTCCTGGACAACCAGATTTCCTGTCCTCGACCTGAGTTCCTGGCTGCAGCAAAGGAGATGGAGACACCTCAGCGTGCCCAGGACCCGCTGTGTCTCTAGGCTGGAACAGAGACTGGAGGGGAGCCAAGGGATGCTGTGGCAGCAGAGAGGTCTCCGCCAGACAAGCCTGGTTCCTGGAGGGATCAGGGAGCAACAGGGGAGCCACCTTCATGGCAGTCCACCCCAAGGACCAGATGGGTGCGATACGGAGAAGGACAGGACATGGGGAATGGCACATCCACCGTGAGGATGACCCAGCAGATGGGTCTTTCAGTGGAGGAGACTACAAAACCCCTCCTCCAAGACTCCAAACCCCAGAAGCCAGCAGGGCTCCTGATGGCCATAGACCCGCCCACCACTTCCCCTATAAAAGGAAGCAGGAAGTGAACCAGTGTGTGCATGCTTGGCTGGGGTAGCAAGGTGCACAGGAGGGCGAGAAGACAACGGCGAGAGGCGAGAGGCGAGAGGCGAGAGGCGAGAGGCGAGAGGCGAGAGCGTGGAAGAGCAGGAGAAAGAAGGGAGAAGTTCACGGTTGATGGATTCACTGGCTTACGACCCTTTTTCTGGACCTGGACCATTCTCCCTCTAAAATCCCGGACTATCTGACAACCCCCCACCGGTAATGAACTTTGATTACGGATTTTGATTAGGAACCTGCCTTGCCCCTATCGTACTTCTGTCTGCCCGGTGTTCGGCTCTGCCGACCCGGGCATTTACTGTTATTATTGTTAGTGTTTGTTTTGTAGTTGGGGATTGTTTATGTTTAGTTAGTGCTCGGACAGAGCTAGGATTTGTTTTGCTTTTTGACACTGTGCCTGCCCTTTAGGGAAACAATAAAACCACAGCAAGCCTGTTTTGTACCCTCTGCCTGCCTCCCTACTGTGTGTTTCAAGACCAGACCCCGCCTCCATACAGCCCTTTCTTGTGACAGGCCCCCCAACCCGTTACTATTATATATACACTCACCTAAAGGATTATTAGGAACACCTGTTCAATTTCTCATTAATGCAATTATCTAATCAACCAAACACATGGCAGTTGCTTCAATGCATTTTGGGGTGTGGTCCTGGTCAAGACAATCTCCTTAACTCCAAACTGAATGTCTGAATGGGAAAGAAAGGTGATTTAAGCAATTTTGAGCGTGGCATGGTTGTTGGTGCCAGACGGGCCGGTCTGAGTATTTCACAATCTGCTCAGTTACTGGGATTATCACGCACAACCATTTCTAGGGTTTACAAAGAATGGTGTGAAAAGGGAAAAACATCCAGTATGCGGCAGTCCTGTGGGCGAAAATGCCTTGTTGATGCTAGAGGTCAGAGGAGAATGGGCCAACTGATTCAAGCTGATAGAAGAGCAACTTTGACTGAAATAACCACTCGTTACAACCGAGGTATGCAGCAAAGCATTTGTGAAGCCACAACACGTACAACCTTGAGGCGGATGGGCTACAACAGCAGAAGACCCCACCGGGTACCACTCATCTCCACTACAAATAGGAAAAAGAGGCTACAATTTGCACAAGCTCACCAAAATTGGACAGTTGAAGACTGGAAAAATGTTGCCTGGTCTGATGAGTCTCGATTTCTGTTGAGACATTCAGATGGTAGAGTCAGAATTTGGCGTAAACAGAATGAGAACATGGATCCATCATGCCTTGTTACCACTGTGCAGGCTGGTGGTGGTGGTGTAATGGTGTGGGGGATGTTTTCTTGGCACACTTTAGGCCCCTTAGTGCCAATTGGGCATCGTTTTAAATGCCACGGCCTACCTGAGCATTGTTTCTGACCATGTCCATCCCTTTATGACCACCATGTACCCATCCTCTGATGGCTACTTCCAGCAGGATAATGCACCATGTCACAAAGGTCGAATCATTTCAAATTGGTTTCTTGAACATGACAATGAGTTCACTGTACTAAACTGGCCCCCACAGTCACCAGATCTCAACCCAATAGAGCATCTTTGGGATGTGGTGGAACGGGAGCTTCGTGCCCTGGATGTGCATCCCACAAATCTCCATCAACTGCAAGATGCTATCCTATCAATATGGGCCAACATTTCTAAAGAATGCTTTCAGCACCTTGTTGAATCAATACCATGTAGAATTAAGGCAGTTCTGAAGGCGAAAGGGGGTCAAACACAGTATTAGTATGGTGTTCCTAATAATCCTTTAGGTTAGTGTATATGACATGTAAATTATTTAGAGATCTGCAAATCATTTACAGAAATCATTTAAAATATCTGCAAATGACTTCCTGTTTATTTAGAGATCTCTAATTCATCTTGAGATATCTGCAAATTAATTCCTGTTCATTTAGACATATCTCGAATTCATTTCGAGATATCTCCAAATTATATTTTCCGAAAGGGAAAAGGAAAAGGAAAAAAACATTCATACTGGATTTGTGCATTTCAGAAAATGAAATGTAAGAATCACATTGAACAGTGTGATCTCAAGCATGCCTGGATTGGAAATATCACTATCGGTGTCCTATACATATTTTGGAATGGAATTATAGGCGCCAAGTACGGGAGGCTGAAGGGCCAGGGCCCCCTGGGAAAACGTTGCATCAATTAAGGATGGCCCCCCTAAACTGATCCTGTACCCTCACTCTGCCACCCCCCTGAAAATGTTCTGGACACACCATTGGTTATCCTGATGCTTCATTTCATGTGTGTACAGTGCGTACAGTTTTCTGTATGTAGTCATACACTAGGCTAAGGCTTACCACGCACTCATGCTGCCACTTACATTGTAACGACCCCCGGGGTGGGGGCGATTACTAAAATAATGAAGGTCAAACAAAGTTTTCCAAAACAACAAAGCATTTTTTGGCAGACCAGGGTGATGCATCCACTTTCCATCCCAGAACGTCTCACACCAGCAAAAACAACGTTTTTTTTTCACGTGCTAATTCCCAATCGACCTCGCTGTGTGGCGCGTCATCAGCTAATTTTATTCCTCTCTCCCACATGACCCCCAACCCCTAATCACCGCTCCCCGGCTACACCAACCCTGGAGACAGGGGGGGAGCCACGAAACCCCAGAACTCCCACAACATATAACATCCCTCCCCAACCCCAACACATAACACATACCAATAACCCCACAAAATAACTTAACCCCACACACACACATGGTCCCTGAACTGACCCACCCACCCTCCATTCACACTCTTACACCCCCCCACTATGCTGCCCTAATGGCACACACTCACACAACAGTCTCTGCCTGGCAACACAGCGGTCCAAAAGCCATGATTGCTACAATATTATACCAAAACGTATTGCTTCATCTATTGTAGGCCTATTATGCTAATGTGATAAGACACATATTTCCCTTTTCTGCTGTGTTCGCAGTTTTGTTTTCTATTTAAAATGTTTATGCTGAGAACAGCAAATAGTTTGCCATTTTTGTTCTCTTTTATAATTTTGCACAACAGTTACTTGAGTTAACAAAATTACATTCGAAAGTTATTCTAGTTTTGTGTATTTTATTGTGAATGAAAACGTGATTTTAGAGACGGATGAGATATTAACCTACATGTAAAGTGGACGATGGATCCAAGTTATTTATAAAATAATGTGCTGATTTATAAAAAAGTGAAATAATAATAATAATTGGTGCCTATGGATGGATCTGAATTAGCACAACCTGTCTGAGGCAGCCTAATCAGAATACAGTTGCAAGAGGCTTGCCTTGTAGGGTAAACAAAAAGGCATATTTTCTGTAGCACTCAAGTATGAATTATAGGTTTCTAGTAAGTTAATTTCTTAAAACATTATTCTAGATTATGGATAATATGGAGGACAAAAAATGACGGAGAGTTGTTTTCCACACTTTTATTTCAGTTCATTATTTTGTTGTATGTGTATGTTTTTAGGTTTAGGTTTACCTTATGACATGTCCATGCAGTCTTCTATTTAGGGCCAATGTTTCTTTAGATTTTTAATTTATAAATTATTTCTGTCACGTAGAAAATAATGAATTTCACAATTATGTAAACACTACAATACTGTAAAATACAGCTCCCAGTCCTGCCATATTTTGTCCAAAAAACAAGAACTAGAAAAGTGCTTAAGATTTTTAATAAAACATTTTCATTTTATGTATGAGATTTATTTATTTCTACAAACAAAACAATGACATAACAGTCTATATTGATAGTGTATTGGTTGATTGTATAAAAGCTGTTGCCGAAATATTTATAACAAAACACTGAAATAAAATAATAATAAAATAAAATGTGTAAATAAAGTAAGTTAAAATAATATATACAATGTCAAATTGCCAAAGTTGTAAAAATATTGCAATCATGTTATGTCTGCCTCAACTAAACCACAACCATACAGGATTGTTTCTGAAGTGTTGTGACAACATGTGCTATCTGGGGAGATCATGATTGGCTCATGTTGGAGTTGGACCTTGACCTCGTCCAAATCACAAGTAGCTTGTAAGGCAGTCTTCAAAGAAGACATTACAAATAATGTTATACTTATGTATTTATTGTATTTATATATATATATATATAATGTGTGTGTGTATGTGTGTGAAATATTGATTTAATACTTTCATCGCTGCGTAAACAGTGAACTGAAAACAAAATACTGATCTATCAAATTTAAGTAATACATTGCTCTCCTGGTTAATGAGTGCAGCATCAGATTCAAAAAATGTCTAACTGTTTTCCTTTGTCACTATCTATGATCCAATACTAGTGTAAAATCTATACCTGCTTTAATGATGTGGTCCACTGCTAGGTATTTCATGTGTTTCATACTCTGAGAGGGCGGTGGAATACAGAGTTCAAAAGGTCATAGAAATCATCTGGGTAGGGGTTGATGGTTAATGAAACATATTAATGTAGGCAATATAGGCAGCACAGTTGCACTAATTAGGAACACTGCTGTGCCAATCTGGAAACATTACAGTTGGTGCATTATTATCAAAACTATTTGAAAGAAATAACAAAATATGTGTGAAGATTTTAAAATGAATTGCTGACACAATTACTATAATTACTATACTTTTAACTATAGAAATTAATAATTATTATTTTTCTAATACTGCTACTACCACTAATAATAATGATAATAATGGGGGTGAATACTTTTGAAAGGCATTGTATGTTATTTGTTTATTTCTGAGACTCATTGTGAAAAGTTTTGCCTGAATCTTCTCCATTTAATCTCCTCTGTAATACCATCATCTCCAGGTGCCTTTCCATATTCCATCCTCTTTATGGCATAACCTACTCCTTCTGCAATCACATCCAGTATTTTGCTAGTGTTTTTATATATATATATATATATATATATATATATATATATACAGACAGCTATCATTGTGTTGATGGGCAGCAATACTGACTTCCAGGATAAGATATTTGTTTTCATTCAGTCCAGTTACGTTTTTGCTTAATGTATGGACTCTTCATTTTGAGTTCAAGGTTTCCCACTGCCATCAAAAACAAGATATCCTTTTGACTCTTTGCTCCTGCAAATACCCAATTAAAGCTAACATTGCATTTTCTTGTGTACTACTGTATGCCTTTGCTCCATTCGGCAACATTTGTGCAGTTTCAACAATGTTTACGATTTCCGATTTCTTCCACTAAAGTATTGACATTTAGTCTTCACCAATGTTTCTCACACAGTCTTGACTCCTTCTACCAGTGCTGCAATGTCACCTGCCAAGGCAAACCTTGCTTGCAGTGCAGATAGCATTCTTGATGCTGTAGTCTTTTCATCAGGACAGCAGATCTGTTTCCAGTCACAACAAGGATGAGTTAATTAAATAAATAGTACTTGAAGGACTTCCTGATGCATTAGCTACAGCACAGATGGTAATAGAAAGTGATTTCACCTATCCTGAGAGAACTAGAAGCTGCGTGTGATGTTGAATTAGCAAAAACAAGACAGTTTTGTCTGGCAAGCTCATATTCATTCAATCTTTGTCTGAAGCAGGTATGGATGTTGGTGGCATCCATTCAGGTATTTTTCTGACTAAAGTAGTATTCAGGAAGCAAGATAATACAGATTCTTAAACTATGTCTTTGCTGTTCACACCAATGACAGTATCTCCAATGTCCTTACAGGTGTGAGTGTAGACAGGCATTCCCATAACCTTCCAGTTTCATCAGCATCATACAATGGCGATTGAGTCAATTGCCAATATTTAGCTCTTAATCTTAGCTCACGGTAATAACACTGAACAGTCTCACACCTGACATTTCACAAATGAGATTAAAGTAAAACTCTTCAGTTTAGGGGTTGAAAATGTCACTTTACAAACGAATCTATTAACACAGAATTATACTTTTATAAAGTGTGAACATCTGGCAACAATACAATCTTTGAATGTTGTGCAAACAATCATTACTGTATGTCAGTTCGTATCTGGGTAATGCTATATTAATATGTCATCAATATGTTCCACATTATAAAGCATATATTTACATATATCTAATTATATATCTAATTTACAAGCCCTGATCAAAAATATTACAGAGATGAACATACATATAAATGTGCTAGATAATAAATCACAATCACTAGCATCTGTTTTCAAAGGACTTTTGTTACATTATGTAATATATGTACAGCATTAGTGTGAAATATATGTATTAAAAATGTCCAGCCTGTTTTCAAAAAATATATATTTTAGATTTTTCAGTGATATTTAGAAACAACATTTATTGTAAAATTGTCTGTTTTGTAAAAAAATATAGTTTTATATATAAACATCTGCACCACCCATCAGTCTTCTAACAGGTGACTGTTACAGGGAGACAATTAACCTCAATATCACTCCCACAAACCATAACATGCAACATCTCATTTTATTCTTTTAATAGCAAGGTAATGTTTATTTATTTTTCGGCCTTCGTTAGAACATCAACATATGTTCAATCATTTTTCTTCACTGTGTAATTTTGAGTGTGAAGTTTTCATTAGAAAATGAACTTATATATATATATATATATATATATATATATATATATATATACACACACACAGGCTGTAAGGAGACAAAAGCCCAGACTAAATTAAAACTTTAAACTTCCTATAGGAAGGAACAAGAAAGAAGTGATATTTGATGCGAACAGTGAATAACACAGACCCTAACATTTCTGTATGAGGAGAAGATCAACCCTACACCGATTCAGTTCCTGAAGGAAACCATAAAAGCTTACAAAGAGCTTCTTTACCTTCATCTCTGTTGACTGCGGAAGTAGTACGTCTCAACTGACTGCCATAGCTGTCTCCTTGACAAAAAGATCTGAGTAGCTGTCAAATAAATTAAAGCTTGTTTCTGAGATAGGAAGAGACAGGGACTATCTATAAAGTAGTACAGACAAATCTTAAAAACTCCTCTGAACATCTGTCCAGTGGAAGAAATGTGAGCCTTTTCTTGTTGTTTATAAAAAGACAATATCAAGCAAAACACTGCTTTTACTATCTACATTCTCATTTGTACTCAAACTAAATGTGCTGTAACAATTATCATACATATATTATGGATCTCTAAAATGGATCTTACAATGGGGTGGGGGTGCATATGCCATACTGTTTTTTTTAAATATCTTTTAAAAAGAAAATACTGAAGGAACTGATCTAATTATTCTAAACAAAAGCAATTTGTGTTAATAATTGATTTAACTGAATCTCAAAACAATGTAAACACGTTCTTTGAAAACACACCTGTTTACATACAGGCTGGAACTAAAACAGGTCTAGCCTTCAAATGAATCTGTGAGCTCTGAATATGAATGTTTCAGACATGTCACTTGAAATGAATGGGTTTATCAAAGATGGACAGCAGAAGAAGAGGAACTTGGTGTAGGAATGCTGAGGGCTGGACAGGACATCAAATGAGTGTTATGAACAGACCGACATTAGTTGGGTGCACCCCCACTATTCTAGTCAACACCCCCAGAGAGAGAGGAGACGGAATCCAATATGGTAGAGTACCATCTTATACTATAATCAGATTTATCTGCATGTCTGGACAGTATGGGACAAGTCTATCTTACCTACCTCACTTACAGTGAGGGAAAAAAGTATTTGATCCCCTGCTGATTTTGTACGTTTGCCCACTGACAAAGAATGATCAGTCTATAATTTTAATGGTAGGTGTATTTTAACAGTGAGAGACAGAATAACAACAAAAAAATCCAGAAAAACGCATTTAAAAAAGTTATACATTGATTTGCATGTTAATGAGGGAAATAAGTATTTGACCCCTTCGACTTAGTACTTGGTGGCAAAACCCTTGTTGGCAATCACAGAGGTCAGACGTTTCTTGTAGTTGGCCACCAGGTTTGCACACATCTCAGGAGGGATTTTGTCCCACTCCTCTTTGCTGATCTTCTCTAAGTCATTAAGGTTTTGAGGCTGACGTTTGGCAACTCGAACCTTCAGCTCCCTCCACAGATTTTCTATGGGATTAAGGTCTGGAGACTGGCTAGGCCACTCCAGGACCTTAATGTGCTTCTTCTTGAGCCACTCCTTTGTTGCCTTGGCTGTGTGTTTTGGGTCATTGTCATGCTGGAATACCCATCCACGACCCATTTTCAATGCCCTGGCTGAGGGATGGAGGTTCTCACCCAAGATTTGACGGTACATGGCCCCGTCCATCGTCCCTTTGATGCGGTGCAGTTGTCCTGTCCCCTTAGCAGAAAAACACCCCCAAAGCATAATGTTTCCACCTCCATGTTTGACGGTGGGGATGGTGTTCTTGGGGTCATTCCTCCTCCTCCAAACACGGTGAGTTGAGTTGATGCCCAAGAGCTCGATTTTGGTCTCATCTGACCACAACACTTTCACCCAGTTCTCCTCTGAATCATTCAGATGTTCATTGGCAAACTTCAGACGGGCCTGTACATGTGCTTTCTTGAGCAGGGGGACCTTGCGGGCGCTGCAGGATTTCAGTCCTTCACGGCGTAGTGTGTTACCAATTGTTTTCTTGGTGACTATGGTCCCAGCTGCCTTGAGATCATTAACAAGATCCTCTCGTGTAGTTCTGGGCTGATTCCTCACCGTTCTCATGATCATTGAAACTCCACGAGGTGAGATCTTGCATGGAGCCCCAGACCGAGAGAGACTGACAGTTAATTTGTGTTTCTTCCATTTGCGAATAATCGCACCAACTGTTGTCACCTTCTCACCAAGCTGCTTGGTGATGGTCTTGTAGCTCATTCCAGCCTTGTGTAGGTCTACAGTCTTGTCCCTGACATCCTTGGACAGCTCTTTGGTCTTGGCCATGGTGGAGAGTTTGGAATCTGATTGATTGATTGCTTCTGTGGACAGGTGTCTCTTATACAGGTAATGAGCTGAGATTAGGAGCACTCCCTTTAAGAGAGTGCTCCTAATCTCAGCTCGTTACCTGTATAAAAGACACCTGGGAGCCAGAAATCTTGCTGATTGATAGGGGATCAAATACTTATTTCCCTCATTAACATGCAAATCAATTTATAACTTTTTTGAAATGCATTTTTCTGGATTTTTTTGTTGTTATTCTGTCTCTCACTGTTAAAATACACCTATCATTAAAATTATAGACTGATCATTTCTTTGTCAGTGGGCAAACGTACAAAATCAGTAGGGGATCAAATACTTTTTTCCCTCACTGTAAGTTCAGACTTTGGGACTGTTAACCTGCTTCTCGGATATTATCAGTTAATCTATGGCTGCGGAAATGTAAGCAATCAGAGGCCCTTTCTGTCGTGCAGGGGAGCATATAGTCAAGTAGGCCATCGTATGTTCATTAAGGAGCTGCTTCATGGTCTGTTTTGCTGCCACTGACATCACACCATACTTAATATTTCTCTCTGTACACTTCAAAAGACTGCCCCTAAAGATAAATTATAGTCGATCAACATGTGATGTGTCATGTAAATTCCAAATGAGCTCACGTTAATAGCTTCATCATACTTAAAACTAAGGGGTGTGTCACTAAAACTGGCAAGTGTGGGGTACTTATATGGAGAAAACACATTATTTTCCATTTTTATTTCCCCACATTATTCATTTAATAGACCAATCAATTTACTAAATGTCTTAACTCTGTGCACATGACTCATCTTTCTCTCTTCTTGTATTTATTTATAAATGAGGTTTCTCTTTCTCACTGAGGTGGTTTGAAGACAGTTTGATCACAAAAAGGTTATTTTAAAAGACCGGATGGCAGTAATCGCTGTGTAATTTGACCTGACATTTACGTATAATTGTGTTTCAATTGTCTGTTGTGGTTTTTGTGTATGATCAGACCTGGAACAAAAAAAAGTCAATCTCTTCATTATGAATTCAGTTAAGTGATTACATCAGCTCTTTTTGATGCTATTCCAGGACCATTTACTCCCATAACTAACTTCATTTTACACATGGAAGTAGGATTACATTATGGAGAATTTTATTTTCTAATTAGAATTGCCCAAAGACACTGTCTCTTGTGGAACAAGAAATGATGACTCTAATGTGTAATAAAACCAGCTAATATTCTTAGGCATCACTTAATTAATTAACAAATCAGACATCCCCATTCATTGTACATGAGAGGTTTCTGACCTAATAGATAATTGTTTTGAATCCAGCATAGTCTGGGGAAAACAGATGTGGCATATATATCTTCCTCCTCATATGTATTAAGACTTACCCTTGAGTCGAGGAATACAAAATGTAAATGCAGACAACCACTACTCAACAATAAAGATTAAATGAAGGAATAGGATCACTAACCCTGTACAATACTCCTATTTAACAAATCAGTTTGGAATCCTAATGCAGAGTGTATAAAGGGATAGTGTATGACATCTTTACACATTTTTCAGCCATGATGGTGCCACCTGGATCATTTTACCACATTCCTATGGAGGGAAAGCTATACCTAAGGTCTAATGGCCAGTTTTCCAAGAAACTAAATATAATCAGCTATGTATCAGCTGTCTTGTGATGCTTTAAGATTATAAGATCATATGTGCTATTTCACATACTGAAATTCAGTTTTGAATTATTGAATGTCAATAATAGCATGTCTCCCAGCCAATGGACTTTCATCTTGTTATACAACAGGGTTGGGGAGTAACAGAATACAAGTAGTGGCGTTACATAGTCAGATTACAACATTTCTGATTAGGTTACTCACTTGGAGTAACGTATTGGATTAGGTTACAGATTATTGTCAAAACAAGGTAATCAGTATTCTGTAATAGAATACTTTTTAAAAGTAACCCTCCCAACCCTGTTATACAACGAGCAAGAAAAACATCAGTGACCTTCAACCAGGGACGGACTGGGACTAAAAAACGGCGATGGACTTTGACTCAGACCGGCCCACCACAACTGACCTGCGGATACTCCACTGGCCCCGCCAATGCACATGTTCACATACCAGCCCTTATTACTACCACCTAGCTGCATCACGGATATTGCTGTACACCAGGATTGGCTAACCCTGGTCCTGGACAGCTGCAGGGTCTACAGGTTTTTGTTCTATCCAGATTGTTAATGGCTTAATTGAACCAATTGTGGGTTTTAATTAGGCAAAATGTACCTGTGTTCAAGGTATCCAATTATTTGGTAATTTAGAGTGACCTGGAAAACCTGCAGGATTGCGTCTCTCCAGGAACAGGGTTGGACACCCCTGCTGTACACTAATAAAGTACTATTGTCAGAGTGCTACACAACACATACACTCTGTAAACTTTTGTAAGAGTGAAACACAGCACATACTGAATTGTCAACATCCCATTTTTATGTGAACCCTAGTTTAGAAATGGTATAATAGTTAGAACAGCAGCAGCCCCTCCATTTGATCAAATGAATGAATGAAAATATGAATAATAAGAATAAGAAAATATTAAATATCACATAATGTAGTTCCTATTCAACAAAAAGTTGAATAGGGCTTGAAATGACTGGTATGGCTGGCATGTACAGTACTGTGCAAAAGTTTTAGGCAGGTGTGAAAAAATGCTGTAAAGTAAGAATGGTTTCAAAAATAGACATGTTAATAGATTATATTTATCAATTAACTAAATTCAAAGTGAGTGAACAGAAGAAACATCTAAATCAAATCCATATTTGGTGTGACCACCCTTTGCCTTCAAAACAGCATCAATTCTTCTAGGTAAACTTGCACACAGTTTTTGAAGGAACTCAGCAGGTAGGTTGGCCCAAACATCTTGGAGAACTAACCACAGTTCTACTGTAGGTTTAGGCAGCCTCCGTTGCTTCTCTCTCTTAATGTAATCCCAGACAGACTCGATGATGTTGAGATCAGGGCTCTGTGGGGGCCAAACCATCACTTCCAGAACTCCTTGTTCTTCTTTACGCTGAAGATAGTTCTTAATGACTGTCGCTGTATGTTTGGGGTCGTTGTCATGTTGCAGAATAAATTTGGGGCCAATCAGATGCCTCCCTGATGGTATTGGATGATGGATAAGTATCTGCCTGTACTTCTCAGTATTGAAGAGACCATTAATTCTGACCAAATCCCCAACTCCATTTGCAGAAATGCAGCCCCAAACTTGCAAGGAACCTCCACCATGCTTCACTGTTGCCTGTAGACACTCATTCGTGTACCGCTCTGCAGCCCTTCGGTGAACAAACAACTGTGTTCTGCTACAGCCAAATATTTCACATTTTGACTCATCAGTCCAGAACACCTGCTGCCATTGTTCTGCACCCCAGTTCCTGTGTTTTCATGCATAGTTGAGTCGCTTGGCCTTGTTTCCACGTTGGAGGTATGGCTTTTTGGCAGCAAGTCTTCCATGAAGGCCACTTCTGACCAGACTTCTCTGGACAGTAGATGGGTGTACCAGGGTCCCACTGTTTTCTGCCCATTCTGAGCTGATGGCACTGCTGGACATCTTCTGATTGTGAAGGGAAGTCAGCATGATGTGTCTTTCATCTGCTGCAGTAAGTTTCTTTGGCCAACCACTGCATCTACGGTCCTCAACGTTTCTTTGTGCTTCTTCAAAAGAGCTTGGACAGCACATCTGGAAACCCCTGTCTGCCTTGAAATGTCTGCCTGGGAGAGCCCTTGCTGATGCAGTACAACTACCTTGTGTCTTGTTGCTGTGCTCAGTCTTGCCATGGCGTTTGACTTTTGACAGTAAACTGTCTTCAACAGCCTCACCTTATTAGCTGAGTTTGGCTGTTCCTCACCCAGTTTTATTCCTCCTACACAGCTGTTTCTGTTTCAGTTAATGATTGTTTTTCAACCTACATATTGAATTGATGATCATTAGCACCTCTTTGGTATAATTGTTTAATTATATACCTGACTATATGCCTACAAAATCCCTGACTGTGTGCAAGTGTACCTAGAAGAATGATGCTGTTTTGAAGGCAAAGGGTGGTCACACCAAATATGGATTTGATTTAGATGTTTCTTCTGTTCACTCACTTTGCATTTTTTCACACCTGCCTAAAACTTTTGCACAGTACTGTTTATTAATCAACAAACTATCTGGCATCATCTTACTGGAACAGTTAGTTAACTGGTAAGGATGTTAAATGTAGTTAAATTATGGTAAGTGTTTAAACAATAGAAATAAAAGAGCTTAAATGTTTAAACTGTCATAGAACATGATCCTCCCCCTCCCCCCGCGGATGCTTGAAAAGTGTCCTTGTCATTTTTTTCATAAATGGTGATGAAGATGTGACATGTAGAAAGAGCCAAGCAATATTTTAACTAAATTACATTGGTTGCGGATTGATGTTATCCATGTTAAATATTGCTAAATTCTTATTGTGAATACATATGTTGCTTCCTTTAAACTCATATACCCAAAATCTCAATTTGTACACAAAAACAGCTGGAATGTTTCACTGTTCATTCCAGCATGAAAATGCAACTGCTATAAATGCTATTAATTGTGGGAATTAAAGATAAGGAAGATGATTGTACTATGTATTTTTCACTGTTACGGTATGTGTGTCAACCCATTTCATGTGCCCACAAGTACAGTTAATATCAAATATTACCAACACTGAATAGCATGCACAGCAATTACCCCATTCCTAATGTTCTCCAAATCCTGAAAACAACACACTACATTGAGACTCAAAGTACCCTCTTGAGTGTCTGCATATGTTAAAAGGACTTTTCAGTTATCAGATTAAATGGTGCACTGAACTGATGATGATAAGGTGCACAAAGGTAGAAAATGTATGATTCCATAAGCAGAATCTTAATCACAAGTCAAAACTAGTTTCAGCTAGTGCAATGAAATAAATACCATAGCCTTTAATTATACCAGAAAATGCAACATTAATAGACATCTTGTGTAGCCTTGTTAATTCAAAAAAGGTCAATGAAATATAATTTATATGTGAGGACAGTTATATTTGGGGCAAGAGCAAAAAAAGTAAAGTATACAAGTTGCATGAAGTTCATAATCATCTGAGGCAGGCTGAAATGAAGAAATGGCATGTATTGCAGGAATGTTAGCAGGAGCATCTCTACCCAGGGTCTAGCTTTGTGACTTTGCAGTCCCACATGCACACACAACTCCATAATTCTCCTTTCCCACTTCATGCAAATCAATGGCTTTGCATTATATGCATATGTAAGATCTCTGTTTCTCCTTTCATTACCAGTATAACATCAGCCCCACGTGCCACCTCATGCTAAAAAGATTCGACATGCAAGAAAAGTATTACCAAAGGAATTATTGCACAGGAGATTAAAATCACAATTAGCCTACTTTACACTGTGTTCCTTGTAAAGAGTATTTTATATCATGGAAAAAGTTCCACGTTCAAGGAAACTTAAATATTTTAAATTACACATGTTTCCTCTTTAGTTTGAGCATAGGCAAATGTATTTTTCATGTTATGACAAGTGAAAGCAGTCATGATTATTAACCCTAATCCTGTCTGCTGGGATATAAAATCACTCTGCCAGTATAGTATTGTATTCTTTGGCCCATATCACAGCAATGACCATATTGGGCAGAGATTGTTCCCAAACCCTGAATTAAGCAACAACTATATGGGTGTAATTACCATGATAACTTACTATTTATTTACTCTATGAGATTCCAATCAATTTTGTGATGTTACTATATAGAAAGGAAACTTAAACCAAACAACACAATCATGCGATGCAAAATATTTGAGAATTTGCAATGGGAAGAAAAAGGAGCTTATGTGAACAATGTACAAATTGCTGATGACATAATCATATTTACAAAAACACCTGAAAACCTGCAGATTCAATTTCAAAAACTGGCAGATGCAAGCAAGAAAACCGGACAGAAAATGAACGAGTAAAACCAAACAGCTATGTTAATTCTAAAAAAAAAAGAGTAAATGAACAGAAGCTTTAAGTCAAAAGTTATGTCTACCTTGACATAGATGGAGATATTGTCATGGATGTTGTTAATGAGCTCTTTAATCACTAATTGTTATTACATTTATATTTCACTTTCACTTTATGCAATATGGTTGTGTGTATTTTGTTTGGTAATTATACTGCCTTTACTTTGTGTTTTGATTCGATCCGCCGGCCCACGGATTACAGGCAGACGGAGGGGAGGCGGCAGAACAGGACAGCAGGAACCGGATCACCCCGGCACAGAAGAGTTTCTCTGGGCAGTCGGCAGGGTTGCTGGAAACCTGCAATGAGAGAAACCAGGAAGATTAACATTGTATCTCCCGTGCACAACTCATTTGAGAACGTGTCCTCTCACCTGACGAGAGCTCCTGTGACAGCAGCTATAAGGAGGAGGACAAGACCAAGTTATTCTACCTGATATAATCGTGGTTACCAGTGAATTTGTTCTGACAAACAAAGCATTATTATAGTAATAGGATTAATACTTACCCTGATTGTTTATCTGTCTAATGCCTGTGAAAAACATTCTTTTGCTTGCATTTATTTTTCATTAGGTAAGGGTTTTAGCTTCTTTTATCACCCCTTTTAAATAAAGGTGATTTTAGTTAGGTTTTATTGGTGGTCATTTTGCACACTATTTTATGATTGCAGACGTCATGCCCTGCTTTCATTTCTGTTATTGGAATAAATACAACTTACTTACCTGGGTCTATTGTGGTGTTCTGGGGTCCTGGCCCGAACCTGAGCATGGGGTGTGATTGGTGGCACAAGTTACCTCCCTCGTTAGACAGAGGGTGACGTGGTCAATAGTGCTCCAGATAAATTTGCCACCCTTAGCTGTGACATTTTTTGGCTTAGTCGTGGCAGGATCTCACAACACCCAATATGGAGGAGCAGGTGCGGCCCAGTAAGTGTGCCTCGTTTGGTTGGGGCTGTAGCCATGCCCTGGTACATGGGAGCGCCATGGATCCCTAAATTTAAAGGGGAGAGAAAGAGAATGATTATGAGGAATAGAAAGGGCAATTACAGGCCATGTTACGGGCACAGGATTTGAATGAATCCCAGAAAGTTGATGTCCTGTGTGGGGCATTGGTGAGAGATGTAAAACAGGAGGTCTTGTTTTTGGAAGTGGGGGAAAGGACCACCAGTCAATAGGTTTGGGGAGTGTTGGACGCACTGTACAAAGTCAGGGAGTCTAAAGCAGGGTTGAGGGCAAAATTCTTCCAGTGTGAACAACAGAGAGGGGAGACCGTGGGGGCATTCACTCTCCGGCTTCATGAGTTGTTTTCCAGGTGGGGCCGGGAGGAGCCCTGGGGGTCGTCCAAGGAAGAAGAGACTCTGAGAGACCAGTACACTGCCGGATTACTGAAGGGTCCCTGAAGCTCGGGCCTTGGAGGCAGAGGGTTGGGGGAAGGTAGAAGAGGTGTCCATCCAGGCCATTTCTTCAGCTGCCCCCGCCCACAAGGCGCCACCCAGCCCCACCGACTGAAAGTTGGCTCTTAGACTGGAATTACGTGAAGAACTAAAGTGGCAGATCATTGAGTTAGGCCAAACATTGAAGGAGGAGCTTGGCTGGTCAGAGCCTGGTGAAAGGTCAAGTCCAGGACCTGATGACGCGGGGGGACGAGTAGAGTCGTTTTCTCTCTGCAGGAGGCTGGAGATGGAGGCAGCGCATCTTGCTTTGTGTGGTACAGCGAGGCAGACAGGGCAGTCCCCTGTCCAGATTCCGCCCTGCAGCAAGATGGTGCTGTGGGCACAGGCGCCGGAGTTCCCCCATAAAGCGGAATACTGTGTCCTGGTTGAGGCTTGGGATGAAGAGCAAGAGTGGCAGGTGGCTTGGACCATCACGTGGGTATGCCAGGGTAGGTTCCATTGCGGGTGCTAAAACTTTCTTCCTACCCTGTTATGTGCCCCAATGCAGACCACTGGCTAGATTCTCCTGCACAGACCAGCAGGACATTTTCGCTGAGGATGAGGCCACGTTCCAGTTCCGATATCCAGATGTGGTCAATGTGGGGGTCCGTCCAGTCCAGACACAGGGGGAGATGGGGCCCATGGACTAGACAGGGGGAGCCACCGACTCTGTTATGGAAGTGGCATTGCATCTTCGCTTTGCACAATGAAGACTTTGGACGAACAGATTGGCCTGTGCGCCTTCGACTGTCCACCAGGTAAGGGCATTCCTGGGCTTTGCAGGTTATTATCAGCGTTTCGTTCCTGCTTTTTCTAAGGTGGCAGCCCCCCTACATGGGCTGCTGGTGGGAACTGCACCATCAAGTTTAAACGCTGATATAGTTTGGACTCCTCAGTGCCAGGCTGCATTTGAACAACTCTGGGACAGGTTAGTTAGTGCCCCTAACTTGGCTTACGCTGACTTTTCATTGCCCTTCAAGCTTTATATGGATGCTAGTTTGGAGGGGCTGGGAGCAGTATTATCCCAGGAACAGGATGGGAGGGAGAGGGTTATTGCTATCGCCAGACAGAGCTTACATCCTCCCGAGAAGAATGATAATAACTATGGTTCTTTTAAACTACAGTTGTTGGAGTTGTTGGCCCTGAAATGAGCCATTACTGAGAAGTTTAAGGATTACTTATGAGGTATGAAGTTTATGGTGTTCACAGATAATAACCCTTTGGTACACCTTAGCACAGCTCGGTTAGGGGCCACGGAGCAGCGGAGAGTGGCTCAGCTGGCCAACTTTACCTTCGAGATTAAGTATCAGCCAGGTGCCCAGAACTAGAATGCAGACCTATTGTCTAGGCCAGTGGTTCCCAAACCGGTCCTGGGGGACCCCCTACCCTGCTGGTTTTTGTTCCAACTGAGCTCTCAATTACTTAATTGAACCTTAATTGAAGTAACAATCTGCTTAGATTTTACTTTTTAAATTGTGTAAGAAAATAGTTGTTTCTTCAATACGTTTTTTTATATAATTCTATACTTAACTTAAAACCCCTACTGTTTAAAATAATTAAAAGTCTCCGATTTAAGAAATTATTAGTTCAATTAAGGGTTCAATTAAGTAATTAATTAAGTAACTGAGAGCTCAGACTTCATGCCCTGCTTTAATTTCTGTTATTGAAATAAATACAACTTACTGACCTGGGTCTATTGTGGTGTTCTGGGGTCCTGGCACAAACCTGAGTGCGGGGTGTGGTTGGTGGCACAAGTCCCCTCCCTCGTTAAATAGAGGGTGGTGTGGTCGATAGTGCTTTAGCTAAATTGGCCACCCTTAGCTGTGACAATATTATTGAAGAAATTAGCAGTGGGAATGGGTCATGAGTGAATTTGGAAGAAACAGCACACTGTTGAAAGGAAATCTACCCATTTGCCTGATGAGAGACGTATTTAATCGATGCATACGACCAGTGTTCACTTGTGGCTCTGAAACCTGGTCACT
This sequence comes from Amia ocellicauda, assembly GCF_036373705.1. Taxonomy (NCBI): domain Eukaryota; kingdom Metazoa; phylum Chordata; class Actinopteri; order Amiiformes; family Amiidae; genus Amia; species Amia ocellicauda. Next base: position 9,322,841 of record NC_089850.1, read on the forward strand.
TAATGCAAAAAGTTATGGAAATGACACAAAAAGGTATGGACAGATGTTTGGAATAACAGGACGAGATGGAACAATAAATTAATGGATGTGAGAACAAACTAAAATATGTTACATAATTGATAGAGTGCAAATGTTAAAATGGCAATGGATCAGAAGCTATTGAATGGATCCCTAGAGACCCCAAGACCTAGAAGACCACATACAAGATGGGAAGATGATATCATAAACTTGGCAGGCTTGACATGGATAAGAGAAACTGTAGATCGAAGCAAGAGGAAATTCTTGTGGAGGCCTTCATCTAGCACTGGATCGATATGAGCTGCTGCTGATGTTGATCTATAGGCTACATAAAAACATAGATAAGGATTGATAGACTAATAGGTCAAAATAGCAGCAAAATGACTATAATTTACCTGTTTATTTATATAGCCATGAACCTAGTGTTAATTTTATTTTATTTTCATGTTTTTTCATTTTAAATTATCACGGATTATTTTTATTTTCTCCCCCACAATGCACTTTAACTTTCTTCATGAGTGCATGATTGTTCTGGATGTGCTTGCACTTTCCTGAAGGAAAAATGAAATACCTTTCTGTTCAGGGTTAGATATGGGCTTACCATTTCCAGTGGAGGACAGGATGAGGTAAATACCTTTGTGCAGTGACATGGATAAAAATATTTCATATACTTCAGCTTTGATGAGTAAATGTGTAATAACAGGATTTCACTGATTTCATTAAATGGTCATTTCTCACTTTGGGGCCTCTAGCTTTGCAGGAAGATCAATGATTTAATCATGTTATCAGTCAGCCAATTGGCTTGAAAGTCTTTTGTGATATCCCTTTACTGTTTTAATGACTTTTGTTTCAGATTAAAATGATTTGAGGGGATGGGGATTAAGGAAAATCCTTTAAAGGTAAGGTTTTCTGATGCATAATTTATCGTGAAGTGAGGTTCAAGGCTGTGTGCTTTCCACTATAGCTATTCTGGACAATGAATATAAATGGACATGCTTTATCGCATTGAAATGAAAAATGAGCATCCTTTCAACTACATACACTCACCTAAAGGATTATTAGGAACACCATACTAATACTGTGTTTGACCCCCTTTCGCCTTCAGAACTGCCTTAATTCTACATGGCATTGATTCAACAAGGTGTTGAAAGCATTCTTTAGAAATGTTGGCCCATATTGATAGGATAGCATCTTGCAGTTGATTGAGATTCGTGGGATGCACATCCAGGGCACGAAGCTCCCGTTCCACCACATCCCAAAGATGCTCTATTGGGTTGAGATCTGGTGACTGTGGGGGCCAGTTTAGTACAGTGAACTCATTGTCATGTTCAAGAAACCAATTTCAAATGATTCGACCTTGTGACATGGTGCATTATCCTGCTGGAATTAGCCATCAGAGGATGGGTACTTGGTGGTCATAAAGGGATGGACATGGTCAGAAACAATGCTCAGGTAGGCCGTGGCATTTAAACGATGCCCAATTGGCACTAAGGGGCCTAAAGTGTGCCAAGAAAACATCCCCCACACCATTACACCACCACCACCAGCCTGCACAGTGGTAACAAGGCATGATGGATCCATGTTCTCATTCTGTTTACGCCAAAATCTGACTCTACCATCTGAATGTCTCAACAGAAATCGAGACTCATCAGACCAGGCAACATTTTTCCAGTCTTCAACTGTCCAATTTTGGTGAGCTTGTGCAAATTGTAGCCTCTTTTTCCTATTTGTAGTGGAGATGAGTGGTACCCGGTGGGGTCTTCTGCTGTTGTAGCCCATCCGCCTCAAGGTTGTACGTGTTGTGGCTTCACAAATGCTTTGCTGCATACCTCGGTTGTAACGAGTGGTTATTTCAGTCAAAGTTGCTCTTCTATCAGCTTGAATCAGTCGGCCCATTCTCCTCTGACCTCTAGCATCAACAAGGCATTTTCGCCCACAGGACTGCCGCATACTGGATGTTTTTCCCTTTTCACACCATTCTTTGTAAACCCTAGAAATGGTTGTGCGTGAAAATCCCAATTACTGAGCAGATTGTGAAATACTCAGACCGGCCCGTCTGGCACCAACAACCATGCCACGCTCAAAATTGCTTAAATCACCTTTCTTTCCCATTCAGACATTCAGTTTGGAGTTCAGGAGATTGTCTTGACCAGGACCACACCCCTAAATGCATTGAAGCAACTGCCATGTGATTGGTTGGTTAGATAATTGCATTAATGAGAAATTGAACAGGTGTTCCTAATAATCCTTTAGGTGAGTGTCTGAGTATTTCACAATCTGCTCAGTTACTGGGATTTTCACGCACAACCATTTCTAGGGTTTACAAAGAGTGGTGTGAAAAGGGAAAAACATCCAGTATGCGGCAGTCCTGTGGGCGAAAATGCCTTGTTGATGCTAGAGGTCAGAGGAGAATGGGCCGACTGATTCAAGCTGATAGAAGAGCAACTTTGACTGAAATAACCACTCGTTACAACCGAGGTATGCAGCAAAGCATTTGTGAAGCCACAACACGTACAACCTTGAGGCGGATGGGCTACAACAGCAGAAGACCCCACCGGGTACCACTCATCTCCACTACAAATAGGAAAAAGTGGCTACAATTTGCACAAGCTCACCAAAATTGGACAGTTGAAGACTGGAAAAATGTTGCCTGGTCTGATGAGTCTCGATTTCTGTTGAGACATTCAGATGGTAGAGTCAGAATTTGGCGTAAACAGAATGAGAACATGGATCCATCATGCCTTGTTACCACTGTGCAGGCTGGTGGTGGTGGTGTAATGGTGTGGGGGATGTTTTCTTGGCACACTTTAGGCCCCTTAGTGCCAATTGGGCATCGTTTAAATGCCACGGCCTACCTGAGCATTGTTTCTGACCATGTCCATCCCTTTATGACCACCATGTACCCATCCTCTGATGGCTACTTCCAGCAGGATAATGCACCATGTCACAAAGGTTGAATCATTTCAAATTGGTTTCTTGAACATGACAATGAGTTCACTGTACTAAACTGGCCCCCACAGTCACCAGATCTCAACCCAATAGAGCATCTTTGGGATGTGGTGGAACGGGAGCTTCGTGCCCTGGATGTGCATCTCACAAATCTCCATCAACTGCAAGATGCTATCCTATCAATATGGGCCAACATTTCTAAAGAATGCTTTCAGCACCTTGTTGAATCAATGCCACGTAGAATTAAGGCAGTTAGGGGGTCAAACACAGTATTAGTATGGTGTTCCTAATAATCCTTTAGGTGAGTGTATATGTGCACTTTATTCCGCTAATCTCACAATTTTCCAACACACGTGTCTGTGAGAGATAGGGACGGCTAACTTTGTTTACCTGCTAACTGCACCCTAGAATGTCAAATAACAATAATACAACTTTTTATTATTTTCATAAATATGGTATCCATGGTATATATCAAGAAGTCACTCATCTCATTGTGAGTCTTCCGTTTTCAGAACACATAATATGTTTAGATGATTGCCCAATCAATTGCAAAACAACACAAGAATTGCATGTAGGTTTATTGAAACTAGAAAAAAATTATACACAGTTATAGAAACATACACTTTTTGGGATTTAATTTATACAAAATAATGGTAAATGAAAATATAAAGCCTGCATTTTCTAAATAGCAGCATAAGCACATTCTACAAAAACAAATACACCATAATATATAGTTCCTATGTATTTAGAGTATTTGGAATAAATGGACAGTATATCAGTAGATTTCAAACAATAGAGTGTTTCCCTGCATTTTGTAATATTTCTGTTCTGTAAAGGATTTAACATATAACTTTAAGAATGAAATGGAAGCATATGTTAATAATGTCAATGAAAAGCATTTTTATTTCAGAAAGAGGGAGCAATTAGACCTGTTACTTGTTACCAATAAGGTGCTCTTCATATTACCTACAAGTCAGTTCAATAATTATGAAAATGTGATGTTTCAATCTAAACAAGCTAGTAATTATTTCAGGTTTAATTTAAGTGAGATTGATATTGACATCAAATCATTACACACTGATTTGTTATGATGGAACAGAAGTGGGTGTCATGTAGATACAGAACAGCACATCTTTAAAGATAATTAATTTTCCATCACTGAATGTGTCCATTTCTATTTCTCGTTAAATCTAAATTGTTATAAACTAATGCTAATTGTCATTCAGGTAATTATATTTTTTCTAGAAACTCTATAGTTATTTGTTGCAAACTTAAACACTTGTTTATACTCCCGAATCCACGGTGGAAGTAAATTTTACCCGAAACATATTATAACTAAACATAACCTATAACTATATTTTTTCCAGTGCTAAATAGTATAATTTAGTTACTTCTATCGATTGCCCAAAATGTTACTTGGCTATTGATATAGAGAAACAGATTTATGTTCAAGTACAATAATTTGTACTAATGTATTTATTTATTTTATAAGCCTGGACAATTGCTTAATATGTATATCTTAGTATAACATAATGGGACTTTAAAGGTTCACATCTGAATAGTATACCTGCATCAAAGTAAATGTAGGGAACAGGAAAATGATCAAGCACTAAACCCTCTATATGGTCCTGTATTAAGCGCTTAATTGTTAATCAAAACAACACAATTAACAATGCAACAATCTACTATATTATTACAATACATATATGTTAATCTAGTAAAAAGTTAAAATACATCAACAAAAAAATCTTGATCTTGATCTTAATTTACTAGCTAGTGTTTTTGCTTAAATACTTTTTTTCCCCATCAGAGAGTAGCCTATAAGTGTTTTCATGTGAAAAATCTCCACTCCCTATAATAACATGGCTTAGGCAGAGAAACCTGCTCTGAAAGCTCCCCTCCCAGGTATAGTGTATAACTGTGGTTTTTCACACTGTGGCGTCGACTGGTGAATTTTATTGCAATTCCCTCAGGCTATAAACTCTTGAATCATTAGTACTTCACCTGGTTTCTGTGCAAGCCATTGGGATTCTATCAGCAGCTATGGGCTGACTCACTTTATCCCGACTGACTGTGACTAAAAATAGGATCCTGGTTTGTTTACTCTGGTTTCTGCACAGGTTTCCCCATGTAGAACCTAACAACATGACCCACGGCGAAACAGGAAATTAAATTGAAGGCAGTCTGTTGTTTCATGGCATTGAGTGGAAGGGTGTGAGAGAGCTATAGCTGGGTTAGGATGAGTAGGTATGATCTGATAATGAGTAACAGGAAACTGAGACTAATCATCTCAGGTAGGAGGACTGTAATCTCTGTGTGGCTTGGTCATTTCCTTTGTGCTTTAGAAGTCCATTCCTCCATGTCTGGTGTGACTTTTTCTCAGCAAAGGAAAGAGATGACATGGATGGGTCAATTCACTTCTTGAACTTCCTGCCAATTAAAAGTAATATAAAAGCAAAGCCTTTGGTATTTAAAGTTCAAATTTCAATTGGGAGAAGATGGAAGATCGCACGATGAATGATTTAGCACTGTGAGCACGAAATCTGAATGTAAAAAACATACAATTCTGTGATTAGGACAGAGCACTCATTTCAAAGCATTGCACAGATGTTTCTGAGCTAGACCCATCTGAATACAGAACTCTGTCAGAATATATTAAATAACAAACCCTATCAAAAGTAGAGAATGCATTTATACTACTTAATTTTTATTTTTTTCATTTATATATTTCACTTACACCAAAATCTGCAACTGTTCTTAACACTTTCTGAAAACCTGTATATCATTTTAGGATCTAATATCTAATAAAGGCAACTGGACTAGACCAAAACAAAACTATATATATATATATATATATATATATATATACACACTTTGTTTTCCCTTTCTGCATCTGAGACACATTTTAGAACTGATGCTTTTGACAGTCTTGGAGTATAATATATATTTTAATAAATTATGTTTTTATTTTAAGCAAAACAGTGTGTGTTCTATAGAATTATCTGGATATTATTATTATTATTATTATTATTATTATTATTATTATTATTATTAGTATTATTAAGATGATGATTATAATGATAATAATTATTATTAGTAGTATCATTATTTTTCAGTAATAAAATAAATATATAAAAATTAAGAATACAAGAAAAGAATGTCTGACAAAAATTGTAGAAATTCTACATTCAACCCCTTGCTGGGTATACATTAATGTATTTCATGGGCAATGTCTTAAGTGTTACATTACTGAATTATTCAAATCAAATGCTAATTGTGACTGTTTATGACATGGTGTCATGCCTTGCTAATCTGGCCAAATGTACCCTTCCCCTGCATTGTAAATATAATATTGATAACTATTAAAAAATCAACATTTTAAAATTATCTCTGTATGACTGTCCGCTCCTGTGAATTAAAATCTACACCTATGGCTTTGAACAGTATATAATATATAATAATAATAATAATAATAATAATAATAATAATAATAATAATAATAATATTTTGTACATGTGAGTTATTTGATTACTCATTGTACCAAGATTGACACCAATGCAGCAGATTCTAAACATCACAGGGTGATAGCAACAGAAGTGGTATGCGTTCTTGAATAAATTTAAATTATTTCATTTCTCAATTGAAAAAGAAATAGGATGCAAACTGTGCTCAGCTAATTAAATTCTATTGCAAACAAGCTGAGAAATGTTTCCTTGTTTGTTTCAAATCTGCTCCCACTACACATATGAAGAGGTTATAAATACATTAGCCATCTAACTCGATTGACATAATTTGCACTCAGGGGTGATTGTGTACCTGACAAGGCTTAGCAGTTCTAGGTTGATATACAATGATAAAGCTGTGTAGGAAATTATTAATATTAATTATTATTGTTGTTGTTATTTTAATCATTATACTGTATATCATTAAAATCAGATCGTGTAGACTCATTAACTAATATATTATCAATTTGACTAAATTATATATAATGATAAACAATTTAAACGTATTTTGATATCAACTGCCGTGAGTGAAAAAACAAACCACTCTGAAAAAGTAATTTTTGGACTGTGATACATAGCTAGATAGACATTCAACAATTCAGTTTATGGATGCATTTTAATGTATGTGTGTTCATTGCATGAGGAATAAAACACTTGTAAAAACTGGATTTCTTTCAATTAAAATATATTTTTTTTAACAAAACCCATTCTCACTTGCTCCATATGTTATTTATACAGTCACAGTACTGCTACATAAATCATCAGGCGCTTTTAATTTTTCAGGTGTTTGAAGCTCAATGTGTTTTCTTTTTTTTCTTCATCCTCTCAGCCTGGCATCCTCTACCCGGCATCTCTCCTTCAATCAAAATGGGCTGGGGCCCTTACTCCTAAGGGGCTTTGGATTGAAATTCAGTCATGCTGTTATTCTTGGGCTACATACACTTGACACTAGGCAGATTTTAGCATTAGTTGGGAAAAAGAAGAAGAAAAAAAAAATCTGCTCCTACTCATCACTCAGATTATTCATGCAGTGCTCTAATGTGAAACCCTGCTGGCTGCAATGTGCAATAAGAATGGGGAATAAATAAATAAATAAAACATAATTTTACCTTTAAAGAAAGTGACAGAGAGTGACAGCGTTGAAACATACAATGTTTTTTTATTTTTTTCTGAAAGCAGTGCATTAGAAAGCAGCAGATTTTCCCTTTTTTAATTTTGTTGCCTATTGACAGTGAAAAATCACTTTCAGAGCAGAAACTGCACTAAATATGGGTGGGTGGGTGGGTGGCTGCATCTCTGTGTAAATGCAGTAATTAGAAAGTATAAAGATAAAATGCGAATCATTGGTGAATTTCTAATCAGGAGGCGGAAACCGGAGACTGGCCTAGTCTGCCACACTGTTCTCCTGAGGGGCCTGAGGGAGAGATAGGCCTGAACTTGTCCTACACTGGGGAGCAAATCAAATCCTGGTGCATTTTCATCAGCTGTCAGCGGCAGACAGATATTTCTGCAGGGCCAGGCAGGAAATTAGGCTATTAAATTACAGCTTTTTCACAGACCTCTTGTCATTCTTCCCTGCTTTACTACAGATGTTCTATCAAAGTAAGTCATTGTAACCATTTATCTTTCTGAACTTAAATACCGTCTTCCAAACTATTTTTCCTTCTCAGTTCTCGAGGTCTTTGTAGTCTGTGTCTAGCTTCCCTGATCTTCTGCCGATCTTAGATTAATTTGCACCAGCTTGGAGTTCAACAACAAAATCAATTTCAATTGGGTCAGTCAGGGTCACCGCCGACTGTAGTGCAAGGAAAGAAATAGATTATTATCATTCCAGCAATGTGTCTTGCGAATGAGGGAGATAACAAATATCTACAAATGAGATTTAAAATTATTCCAAACTCATTCAGAGCAAAGATAGAAAATTGTACCAGTCCCCTCTTTGCTTGCCTAAGAAAATGTGTTATGAATACACCCGTGATTTGTATGATATATACTAATCAGCATTGCCAGTAAGATTTGACAGATAATTGTGAACATTATTTTTGCTTATTCAATATTTGACATGATGTTGGGAGGAATGTCTTATGGGAAATTCAAAGGTAACAGAATTCTTTCAGATATTCCCTTGGAATTTTCATTTTTATACATGTATTTTTTGACTTGTGTCTGTTTTGCATATGAATATGCATGTTTTTTCACCCATGAAGGTTGATTCCTCTATTCGTTTGCATGTGTAGCTTAATCACTGGTCATCTCTAGAAAGACCAAAAAAAAAAAAATAGAAACCAAATGCACCTAATTAGCTTTAAAAACTCCCACACTTGAAAGGAATTCTGCCTCCTGAGGATAAGCACTTAAATAATTGGCTGGGGTCGGGGTGTGGTGGCTTAGGACTGATATTGGTTGCAGTGGGTTCAGAGAGGTGTTACTTGATGGGTGATTGGATTCACCTTGGCTTCATTTGCACCTCTCTGGACTATTCACAGCATAAAAGCACTGTTAGGGGGGCGAGAAGTAGGTGTAAAGTGACTGGTATTAATTCTTCTTTTGCGTGTGCGTGTGGTTTGTTTCTTGTTTTTCTTCTTCCCCTCTTTGATTAGATAGAAAAAATATAAAATGCTCATGCATGGAGATATTATTTTATATTAACAATATAACTTATTGTTGTTGTCTGATGTTTGCTAAATGAGTAGAAGATGGAAAGAGTCCAGTGGAAACTAAGAAGAGGGTTTTTTGTTTTCTGTTCTTCTATGTTATATTTCCTTGGTTGTAATAAACTATCCCCAAACAGTAGGCATTCAACATGCTACTGGTTGCAATTTCCTACATCATAAACTGGGAACATAACAGCTGTCTCCTTGGTGTCTAGGCCCAAGCATAGAGAATTTTCCCCAATCTCTCTCTCTCTCTCTCTCTCTCTCTCTCTCTCTCTCTCTCTCTCTCTCTCTCTCTCAGTATATATATTGGACAGATGTTCTGATTGCTCCAATAGTTCCTGCTGTATGGAATGTATTTATATATTATAAATGTGATAATGAGGTATTATTTCTTTTTAAGTTTGAACGACAGTGCAGGGAATTTTTTCAATTGTTACTGTCCACATTTGAGTCACTTATTTGACTACAGAAATGCCAAAACAGGACATGAACTAACATACTATTTCAAAAGCTGCATTAAACAGCACATTTATTTGGAGTTGATGCACCAGACGTCGCAAAGTCTTGGATCTGCGCTCATTTTTAAAATTCATTTATTATCATGCATCTACCCTTTAACTCAACTTTAACTCAACAGCACTATTAAAAGGAAACAAAATCTCATTATTTCAGACTCTCCATTTCCTTCTTCTCTTGATCATTATCCACGGAGTCTTTTAGAAATAAGACATCATGATTTAAAAAACAAAATTAAGTGATATTGTTTTATATGATCAAAGACTCTTTTTTTTCCCCCTACTACTCCTCAATAAACCGCACTTTTCATCATTTTTTCAAAGACCAACATATCAAGCGCAATGCAACCTTTTATTATGTGTATGTCACAACAGCTTTAATTACAATAACTGCAGAATAACTTAATAACAATTAGATTCATATTTAATAACATTTACATACAAACTATTGAAGCAGGTCAATAATTGGCTAGTTTTTATATCTTTAATGTTATTTTAAAAATATTCTGAGAAATAAAATGTATATGTGTACATGGGAGAACAATCGTCTGAGCATTTTTGTGTCAATATTTGGGAAAAAAAAAACCTGGTACAACAGACATGCACTAAATTCACATCCTATAAAGCAAAAAAAAGAAATGTGACCTTTTCTCTTCTTATATTAAAGTTTCTATGTAGCAATCAAGATATATCAGTCTTTTTTTATCCTTTTCTGTGTATATCACTGTAACTCTCTTCACAGGCTACACAAAGGTGTAATAAATGTATTGTACAAGATGATACTACAACAGATACCAGTATTTCAAATAAATATAATTAACCCAAAAACAAGTTTGCATGAAAGGTCTAAATGCAAGGTATATTAAAGTTCAATTGTTATTAGTTATTTTCTAGGATATACTGGAAAATGGCAAAATAAACATGATTGCAATACCAATAAGACTTTAACAGGAATTTACAATCAGAGCGGTAATGAGGGCTAATGTTCAGTAGCTCTGAGTAGTTTAGAAAAAGAGTTTTGAGTACAATTCAGTATAGCTAGTGTTGGTGAGGCAGGTGAGGGGTAACATGTTTGTACTGCTTTGGTACCAGTTACAATTCTGGCTGCCTTATTTTGTACCAGATGGAGCTTGTTAATGGAGCGTCAAGGGAGTCTAGTAAATAGAGCATTGCAGTAACCTAGGCAGAAGGGGACAAAGGCATGACAGAGGATAACAGTGTTTGCAAGAGACAGAGAGAGAGGGGAACCCTGGCAACGTTTCAGGGGTGGCAGAAGGAAGACTTAACATAAGATGAGTTGTGTTTGTCGGAGTTGAGGGCACGGTCCAAGTGAACTCCTAGGTGTCTGACTAAAGGGGAAGGCAGCAGTGGACCATTTACAAAGTAGAGAGACAGAGGCCTAGTCCAGAAATTGTGATTTTGAGCCCACCAGGAACCTTACTGGCATGGAGCTAAAGAACGAGGCTAGATGGCCAGTCTGCTATATCTTCAAGGCATGTGGTATATTGTTAGCTGACAGAGCAACAGTCAGCAATAATCTGCATCAAGAGCTGGGTGTGATAGCAACTGGAGATTGTGCTGTTTAATCATATTGTCTAGGGCCAATTTCAAATGTTTAATGAGAAAAAGTCCAAAGACCAATTCTCTGTGAATTCCCACAAGTAACTCTGTTCTGTGAATTACTGTTTCCAACCAGACATATAAAAGTCTGACATCACCCAGGGATGTGTAGAAACAGATCTATGATAGATTGTGTCAATAGTTCCCAATAAGCTGCTTTAAGAACGTCATGATCAATCGTGACTGCACTGTACAGTTCCATTTTACCAAATGATGTTGGTATAGAATATATAATAAAGTTGCCCATCTTTGTCGACTGAAAACATTGCTATTATCTTCACTGATGTAACACATATGCTTAATGGTTTAGTGCCACCTATTTGATATTCATTTCTCCTGTCTGCATGCAATTCTATGAACTTTGCAACACAAAATTGCATATGCCAGGTGTCTGCCCAGTTCTGAAAGGTAAGTCCTTTTGTATTTCCTTTGCTACTGCTACACTGTTAGCTATTCCATCTACTTCTGTGTCACCTGCAAATTGACCTCTAAGTCCATGTCCATACATTTCCTTAAATCCGTGCACTTTTCAGTTTGAATGGACCAGCCTTCCCTTAATCCATACTGCCTATTTATCATGATCCGGTTCCCATATGAATAATCTTTTAGTTTAAATCTCTTTAATGTCTCCATATATTTGCAGGCGATTAAAGTATAAATTAATCTGTCTCAGCATTATCCACTGTTTTGTAATATCCCAAACAGTGAGAATAGCACAGCTCCTGTATTAAGTGTCTGTGAAACAATACCAATTGTCTAAAGTGGTGTTCTTCAGATCTGGTCCTCAAAGGCCAGAGTTCACCTGCTTTTGATTCCACCTGAGCACTTTATTTATTTAATTGAACTAACCATTCACTCAACTGAAGCCATTAAAACTCCTTCCTAGGTCAAAAATGGCTGGATTTTAGCACTTGAGGTCTACATTTTGAAGTACATTGGTCTACGAGTAACATCCCTAATTTCTTTGGGTACATTTGGGAAAAAAACTAAAACTTTTAGAAACCGGAAACTTGTTTAAGTGTTCCTAGTCCCTATAATACTTCAGTGTCTAAAAGGTAAAGATTATTTTAAATTGTGCCCGTTCTCTCTTTAACCTCAGGCATGTTATTAGATTCTTTTTAGGTGAATTACTGGGTAAATTATTAATTCAGTATATTTTCCATTTCCTTTTCACCATCTACAATCGATCTGGTGTTATCTCATAGATATTTAACTTTTCGTTTCTTTCTGTTCTTTAGCTGTTGAAGTACTGGTGAAACCAGCTTTGTCTTAGTTTGTAATTTCCCATTTTAACCCGGTCATATTCCATTTTACTTTCCATATGAAATGCTTAATTGCTCCTTCTTGATTGAACCATTAGTTATCTTCCATACCAGTATTAAACTAAAAATGTGTACAAATGGCAACAACCTCAAGAATTTAAAGGATTCAAATGATCAATTAATGTAGATATTTATGTGTACATTATACATTGCCAGAATACATTCATTTATATAGGTTTCATCATAAAAACAAGTTTTAATGGGAATAATATGTATTTATTATTATTAATAAAACTACTACTACTAATAATAATACAACTACTAATTATATTCATTTACATATTTGTGAACTGTCAAATGTACTTACAAATATTGGACATTTTGTTTGTGAATGGGCAGAAGTGTATACTATAAATTAAACTAAACAAATATAGAAATTTGACTTTTTTGTTTTGTTATACAAAAGAAAAACTTAAAAAAGACCAGATTTGATTGAGTTGTCTCACTGCACACAGATGCACTGAATACTTAAAGCAGTTGTTTGTTTTGGAGCAGACTGTATTCTGTAACAGACTTTCTTACAATGCATGCCAGATATGACTTTAAATCTCTCTAAGTCTGGATGGTTTTATAGTAATGTATCAAAGTGAATGGGAGTTTTTCAGATTTTCTGAATGTGCAATTGCATGGGGTGATATGGTTGAGTTTGTTAAAGCTAATATATGAGGAAGGGGTGCTATTCCAGAGAGAAGTGTTCTTTCACTTCACCCCATATACTCAGAACTCTTGTTCAAGAGACAACATGTAATTCTGTTTTTATTGTGCTCACTATGATAACAGCCACTACTGTTTATAAATACACTTTTTTTTTCATTAAGCCACATTTGACGTTTATGAAGAATCAAAATATAATGAAAACCTTCGGTGTTGTTTATGGGGTTATAAACACCTATCAATTCCCATTATGGACTTGTATGCACATATGATGTTTCTGCACACTGTAAAGTTATCTTGGACAAGTACAACAAGGATAAAATAATTGGAGCAATATCACAGAGATAGACTGAGATATTATTCTTTGTATCCTATTCTTTCACTCTATGCTGGATGTACAATTTGTCCCTTACAATTCATTCTGGCAAGAATCCATCCCCTCAACAATTTGTCCTCCAAACAATTTGTCTCCCAATATTAGGTAGACATATTGCAGGAGTCATAATACAAGAATAATGTATATAGTCTCTTAAGATAATTGATACACATTTCTATTTGATTTATGTTTTCAGCAAGCTAATGGTCTTAATTATTTGCATGCACAGAGGGAGGGCATGGGTTTATGTGTGTGTGGAGGGGAGGGGTTAGTGAGTACTTTATAAATGTTACTGTTTAGTACTTGATAGCTGACTGTAACAAAATTTTGGAAATTGTGTTTTGTTGAAGTTGGGAGTTAGGTAGATAATAGATAATTTGATGCTGGGAAACTATTCCCAATGTTAATGTTGCTTGTAAATGACTGTTTGTGTGTTGACTCTTGAGTGTTCAAAGCCAATTTAAACAAGGTGCAAGGGTAATAAGTACAAATTAAAAACAGGTGCATTTGGAACTGACATCAGGACACACTTTGGTTTGATTAATTACTAAAAAAGCAATGCCCCTCTGTCTCAGGTTACTCTTCATAAATTGTTAAATCCTTATGATTCGGACTGAAGGGGTGATTGGGGTGGTATCCTTCTGCTGTGTTGTGAAGTGGTTGGGATTCACAGACAGCCCATTTCTTCTTGATCTACCATGAGTCTCCCAGATCTGCATACCACTCACCCTCCTTCCACAACTGATGAAAATTCCCCAGAGGGAGAAGTAGATGAAACGTATTACATTGATGTGTGTTGAAATACAATATCAAACAGTTCAGTATTCATACTTTCCCTTTGTCTAACCAAGGAACTCTTCTCCCATTCTAACAGACCCTTATTCCAGTAATCAATTTCTTACGTCGGGGCTTTCTGGATGTTTTGCTATCACTGCTGTGCTGTGAGGTCTATTTTTTATGTATTTTTTCTTGTCAATTGTTCTCTTCTTCTTTATTTTTTTTTCCAGAATTGATGCAAAGCATTGATGATGTCCACGGAAAGCTACACATTTGGGTTGGTGTTTCTTTTGGGGATTTATTGAAGCCAAGATCAATTGTGGTGGAGAGAAGGGCCAACTGTCATGGGAACAAATTGTCAGGGTGATATTTTCCTGGGGATAAATTGTCACGATGATGAATTGTTGCCAGGATTAATTGTCAGGAGTGAATTGTCATGGTAAATGTTGTTGGGAATTCATCTTCATGGACCCCTATACTACTTCATAAATTGGCAAACTCGTAGAGTAGAAAACAACATGGATAGGTTCACAGATACATGCGGGACATCAAGACTTGTTGCCAAAATGCATTAATTAATCATCATGCATCAACTTTTCTTTATTGAGCTGATTCTGTAATATTTCTAGTTTAATATCACATGCATTGCAATAATAGTGACAACTGTTTTAGCATTTACTTTGATATAGTAAAAATTTTAAAAATTATAGCTTGCTGTTAACTCTAAGATAAAGAATACCATGAAGGTGCATATGGCAAGCCAAATTATCATTTAGAGATATCTTTAATTCATTTAACTGAGTGTTAATGTTTCTTACAGTATATTCTTACTGCTGATAGTAATTATAGTTTCCAACCATTCCATACAAGAGCACCTGGATACTATTTCAATGAACAAATGAGCAACCCGTGGAGATCCAAATAAATTGTTCAATGTGGGTATAATTGAGTCTTGATATCTTCAAATTATCAGGGACAATATTGTATAAAACTATCAGTGAACACATAATATCCAGATTAATAACTCCTTTTGCTAAAAATCTATTGCCAATATGAGAAAACATGAGTCAATTCATGTGCGTCTCGCATGATAAGAAACCGACAGACCAGTCCATCCATAAAACAATAACATATAAATGAATAAATGATCTTTAACTTGTTAATGCACTCAATTATTCCTCTCATGGAGTGATGGTAAATAAGCCTGTGAGAGTGATTACAGATCAATAACGTGATGAATCTGTGTTTTTGGAGTCTTGTCCCGACTGCCACAGGCTGTGACACCCCATGGTTATGAATCTCCTCTGGGGTCTCTGAGTCATGCTGGTCGGGATCTTGGCAGTTACTGAAATGCCAGAGGAAACTAGCTATTCAAGATTCGAGACACAGCTCTTTTAAACAACAGTGATTGCCTGTTTCTTGGTGCTTCATTTGAATACATTGCACTACAGCATAAAAAAAAATCCTCCTTCCTTTATATTTTCATGTAAAGGACCCCCCCCCAATTGTTTCAGCCTGGAGAAAATCGTAGATTACAATTGATTGGGCTGACTTAATATAGGGGGTATGTAACAGGTTCTGCTGCTCCTTCATTGATATTGAGCTTTTAAAGGTTTACACACCCCATCTTACTATCACCTACACCTGCATCATATCATAAATAATTGTTTTATGCATAAAAGCCATTTACCATTAGTAATACCACTCTTGGCAACATTAGAATAACACACCTTGGACCCACTCAGGTCCGGCACAATGCCCCCTCAGCTGGAATATTGTGCCCACTCAGTTTTGTATCCCTATTCTGTCCTACAATTTGCCCCCTCAGTCATGCCCACCCAATGTGTTTTGTTGATGTGTAGCGGCTTAGAATAACATCAAACCTAAGTTTTCAGGGGCACACAGCGCACTTCCGGTAGCTCATTAATATTAACATTAAACCATCTATATGCTTCATTCATTCACTCCATAGCACCATTCATATGTCAGTCACACACATTTTACCAGTTGGAAAGTAAATCAAATTTTGATAGGCCTTCACACAGTAGAAGGGTGGGGTCAATTTGCTTTCAAAGCTACGTATGCCTACAACAACAACAAAAATAAGTTCCACCGCGCAACTGGATGAAAAAAATATATCTAATGTTAATAATTAGTAGGCAAAATGTATAGTTTAGCAGTGCTCATAATTGCGTGGAAAAACTGAGAAGCGACAGTAAGTTCGACGAGTTGTGGGAGAAACAAGGACACAGACACCCCTGTTCAAGCCTATGGCAAAGAGAAGTGAGTAGTGATCTGAAAGACTCTGTACCTGCATCCAAGCTGCATACAGATAAGTCATGGTAGTACAGTACAGTACAGTATTGTTTTCTTTCCGCAATTGGAACTGCATTGTATTGGCATGGGGAAGTGTTATGATAATTAGCAACTGTTTTGCATTGCATAGATGGGGATTGTGCATGTAGCTGTGTCGCCTTGTCATAACTTGCATTTCTTCGAGACGGTTATGAATTGTCCATGTTGGAAAGCAGTGCAGTAGCCTTTATTCTTGTGACTAAAACTAAAACACATTGATAAAGGATTGTTTATCAACATTAGAATGATATTTAATTGTGGCATAAAATACTACGTTGCTGAAAAGCAATTCAGCAGGGATGAAACACATAATTTAGCGGGTTGCAGGCCAGGCTACTGTTACAGAGAGGAATACTGTGAGAAAGCAAACAGCTGTACTGTAGATCAGTAATGTTAGCTTAGGTTTTATTGTACTCTTTTTGGAAACTCTAATTATCCTTATTATTGTTTGTTTATTCTTCCAGACTTTGCGTCTATTACTGTCTATTGTTGTGTGGTGTGAAATTGTAATAAAATAATTTGTAACTTACCTGTGGTCTGACTTGGTGTGCTCAGATCTGAAGGTCCGGTGCAGGGAGGGTGTGGGAGTTCATCAACTCAGTAAATTGAGGTGGCGTAGTCCTTTTGGTTGGTGTCCTGAACTATACACAACCAATAGGTAACAATGTTATCCTGGTGTTTTCTTTCATGTGTGTACAGTGAGTACAAATTTCTGTAAGTCTATAGTCCTACACTAGGCTAAGGCTACCACACTTATGCTGCCACTTATATTGTATTGTATTTATACGTAAATTTTTGTTATGCCCTTAATATTATACCAGTGCTTATTGCTTCATCTATTGTAGGCCTATTATGCTAATGTGATAATATACACATTTCCCTTTTCTGCTGTGTTCGTAGTTTTGTTTTCTGTTTAAAATGTTTGTTATGAACAGCAAATTGTTTGCCATTTTTGTTCTTTTATAATTGCACACAACAATGACTTGAGTAAAGTTATTCTAGTGTTGGGTATTTTATTCTGAATGAAAATGTGATTTGAGAGACAGGTGTGATATTAAGCTACATGTAATGTGGACAATGGATCCAATTTAAATAATAAAACTATGTCTGGGACCCTTTGGGACACACGGCAGTTTCGGCATTAAAGTTAAAAACACGGTACTGTTTTTCATAACAGGATCCTTTGAAAGAACCGGTTTAGGTTAACTCAGTTGTCTATTTCTCAACATCTGTAGCAATTCACATTTGCCAAAGAAAGCTTCTGAATATATACAGATTCCACAGACAAGAGGAGCAATAGCTTTCTATAATGATTTGAATTGACAGGCCTTCCACAAAGTCCTTGGAGTTCTGAATTGTGCACATGTTGCCATTTCGGCACCGGCACAAAATGAGGCTGTCTAAATTAATTACAAAACATACAATTGATGAACAACAACATTTTGTAATACCTAACATGAAATAATTGATGTTCATAGAAACTTATGAGAACGTCATAAGAATTATCGGTAACACTTTATAATAAGGTGCTGCTTATGAATGC
The DNA here is from genome assembly GCF_036373705.1 of Amia ocellicauda. Taxonomy (NCBI): domain Eukaryota; kingdom Metazoa; phylum Chordata; class Actinopteri; order Amiiformes; family Amiidae; genus Amia; species Amia ocellicauda. The sequence continues at coordinate 9,341,130 of NC_089850.1, forward strand.
ATTATTAATGATTTTTACATGTTTATTCACATATACCTTATAAAACATTAATAATGCATTTTATATAAGTTACAACTCAGTTATTGCAATACATGGAATGGCGACAAAGTCAAACAGGTATCTTGAAAGTATCCCTCTTATAAATGATTTATTATGTAAAATAATCCATTATGAATGTGTCAAAGCAGTAGTGAAGTTGGCTGATCCCCTGCTGATTTTATACGTTTGCCCACTGACAAAGAAATGATCAGTCTATAATTTTAATGGTAGGTGTATTTTAACAGTGAAAGACAGAATAACAACAAAAAAATCCAGAAAAACGCATTTCAAAAAAGTTATAAATTGATTTGCATGTTAATGAGGGAAATAAGTATTTGACCCCTTCGACTTAGTACTTGGTGGCAAAACCCTTGTTGGCAATCACAGAGGTCAGATGTTTCTTGTAGTTGGCCACCAGGTTTGCACACATCTCAGGAAGGTTTTTGTCTCACTCCTCTTTGCAGATCCTCTCCAAGTCATTAAGGTTTTGAGGCTGATGCAGATTTTCTATGGGATTAAGGTCTGGAGACTGGCTAGGCCACTCCAGGACCTTAATGTGCTTCTTCTTGAGCCACTCCTTTGTTGCCTTGGCTGTGTGTTTTGGGTCATTGTCATGCTGGAATACCCATCCACGACCCATTTTCAATGCCCTGGCTGAGGGAAGGAGGTTCTCACCCAAGATTTGACGGTACATGGCCCCGTCCACCGTCCCTTTGATGCGGTGCAGTTGTCCTGTCCCCTTAGCAGAAAAACACCCCCAAAGCATAATGTTTCCACCTCCATGTTTGACGGTGGGGATGGTGTTCTTGGGGTCATTCCTCCTTCTCCTCCAAACACGGCGAGTTGAGTTGATGCCAAAGAGCTCGATTTTGGTCTCATCTGACCACAACACTTTCACCCACTTCTCCTCTGAATCATTCAGATGTTCATTGGCAAACTTCAGACGGGCCTGTACATGTGCTTTCTTGAGCAGGGGGACCTTGCGGGTGCTGCAGGATTTCAGTCCTTCAAGGCGTAGTGTGTTACCAATTGTTTTCTTGGTGACTATGGTCCCAGCTGCCTTGAGATCATTAACAAGATCCTCCCGTTTAGTTCTGGGATGATTCCTCACTGTTCTCATGATCATTGAAACTCCACGAGGTGAGATCTTGCATGGAGCCCCAGACCGAGGGAGACTGACAGTTATTTTGTGTTTCTTCCATTTGCGAATAATCGCACCAACTGTTGTCACCTTCTCACCAAGCTGCTTGGCGATGGTCTTGTAGCCCATTCCAGCCTTGTGTAGGTCTACAATCTTGTCCCTGACATCCTTGGACAGCTCTTTGGTCTTGGCCATGGTGGAGAGTTTGGAATCTGATTGAATGATTGCTTCTGTGGACAGGTGTCTTTTATACAGGTAACGAGCTGAGATTAGGAGCACTCCCTTTAAGAGAGTGCTCCTAATCTCAGCTCGTTACCTGTATAAAAGACACCTGGGAGCCAGAAATCTTGCTGATTGATAGGGGATCAAATACTTATTTCCCTCATTAACATGCAAATCAATTTATAACTTTTTTGAAATGCGTTTTTCTGGATTTTTTTGCTGTTATTCTGTCTTTCACTGTTAAAATAAACCTACCATTAAAATTATAGACTGATCATTTCTTTGTCAGTGGGCAAACGTACAAAATCAGCAGGGGATCAAATACTTTTTTCTTTGCTTTGCATTAACGTTCTTTAGCTGTTTTTTTTTTTCATTTTTCCATTTTGAAATGAAAATTGAAATATTTCATGAAGGCTAGGTACCTGTCATATTTACATGCATACAACATTGCTTATGAAAGCATAGACACATCCAGTTCAACACATGCACCTACACATCCTCAAACATGCTGGCAGACTCTACTTCAGAGAGCAACTGAGATCCAGTTTCTCAAGATTACACAACATTACATCCTTACACCTCTTAATGAAGGCAAGCAGCTGCTTATTGTAAAGAAAAAGTTTTACAGCTCAGAGGGTGTTGTCATATTTATATAAAGTCAGCACATCTTTATCCCAGAGGCCTGCATTTACAAATAGAATAAAAATGAATGTCTGACATCAGCTTTAATTTTCTAATGCAGTGACCCATTCCAGCACAGTGTAATAGTTGGTCCCAGTGTGACAATTAAAATAAATCACTCCTGAACAGAATTCACCATTAGATGCATTCATGCCTCATCAGTAACTGAATTGTCTTACATGATTTATCCTAAGGAACTAAAGTACTATTTCTTCTTCCCAGCAAAAGCGGTAAGTGGTTATTTTCATTTGAAGATATGTGGCACTACAGGAAAGAAAATATAATGTATTTAAATAATGCACTTACATGTTCATGTTTTCATATGTCTTTTATTCAAGTATTAGATTTATTTATTCATTTCAACACCTAATTTTAACCCATTTTACCTGCCTTAACCCATTTTACCTGGAGACTTAACACTGCAATTTATTTTCTCTATGTATTTTAAAATCAGAACAGTTTTCTTATAACAAGGACACCTTAAAATTACATGCAGCATTTAGTAAAATATACATTCCTATAACAATTTTCCCCCTGAACATTATTACATTATCTAGTGTGCTGTGGCTACCCATTAGATACGCACAGCCTAAAGCTAGTGTCTCGTTAAAATGGCAACATCATTAAAAATAAAATAAAACATAAAACAAAGAAAAACACTTTCAGGAATGACTTTACACAGTAAATTAATATTGAAACTAAATAGCCATACAATTCACATTTACCAGTCCTACTACTCCCCCTTGCTTAAAAAAACAAACACAAAAATAACAACATTATTTTAAGTATAGTGATATATAATTACAATTCAGCACAATTAATTTTGAGCCATGTTAAAAATCAGGTATTCAACAGTAATCCTCATTACTTACCAATAATTAATATAAAGCATAATACAATTGCTTTATCAGAATGCGTATGTGTCTGTTCAATTAAGAGTCTTTTTTTTAACAGAATGAGGAGGATAAACAAGCTGCTGTGACTTCCCTTCTCATTCTGAAACCTACAATGAAATTCATGTCATATACAATGTATACTATTGTTGTCCTTTTTAACATTTATCACAGAAAAAAATAAGTAAGCATTGTACCACAGTTTTGTAAAGATAACAGTCAGAAACACTGATAATAAATGACAAATTCAATGAATGGCTCAACATTACTAGATTCTTTAGCCTGAATAAGATAGTGTTGTTATAATAGGGTATTAAGTTATCTAACCTTCCACTGAAGGCTCCAATGAAGCAATACAGCTTCCTGAAAGCCCTTTACCAATGCACTTATAGACCATCTAGAAGGTTTGTGCATCTGATCTTCAAACCTTGATTTTGATATTTAAAATGACAGTGATTTGCACTAGCATTTTTGTATCTGCCTATCTGTCAATTGCTCTATCTATATCTATATATATATTTACATTCTACAGAAAATTCTAAATGAAAAAACAAATAATCTATAGCCTACATTTGTAGAAAATGTATAAGAAATAATAACAGAAATAGCTTGGTCCAAACCTCTTTTAATAATAATCCTAAATTAGCACAGGTGTAAAAAATTGCCTTCAAAATCAGCGTCCTTGTGACTCACAAAAAGTCAGCAGATCCTGTAGGTTCCCACTGCTGAGGAGTGCATCTCAAAGCAAAGACTCAAGCACCAAGGAGCTTTCAAGAGAACTCCAGGACAAAGTTGTTGAAGGCACAGATCAGGGGAGGGGTAAAAGAACATAGGTCTACGTCTTTTCATCATGGGGTACATTTCATCACCAGTCAGTTCATCCCGAATTTGCATATTCATCCGCATTTTGCATATTCAATTACGCAAACTACACAAGCGAACAATACAAAAATAGTACGAGTGATAATATATATTGGTAATTCTGTATTTATACTATGCTAGGCAAATCCAACACCCTCACGCATGGTTAATGTATATTTGTTATCCGGTTGGGATGTAAATCTCAAATCACTTTTGATTTACATTGAATATTCTTTAATCATGTACGATTCCAAAACAGACTTTTATCAGATCCTACAGTTAAGGCAGTTTAAGTTCTTGTGTTTTTCAACACTTTAATTTCTCCCCTTTTTATTGATATAATGCATAACTCAGTCAGCTTGTTTACATGGGGTGCAGACTTTCTGCTGTAAGTGTGAAGGAAGCTGTTTACATGATCTAATATTACAGTAATACATATTGGGAGGAATACTTACAGAAACAGCATGTAAACAATGTGCAGTACACCTGTTTTTAGTTCATTATATTTTGTAAGTCAGCCTGGATAAGCGCATCTGCTAAGAAATGATTACATAAATAATAATAATAATAATAATAATAATAATGATAATAATAATAATAATAATAACTAGTCGTGAGAGATATACTTCTTTTACTTTTTACTTTACACAATGTGAAGCACTTTGAAATGGCTCTGTCTGTCTATTACAACTTTGTACATCAATGCAGAATACATACAGGGCTGTTTGTGTTTCATGTAATAACCTGGCAGTGTTATTATTTTAATAGTTGAATGTTTCAACCATTGCTTTGCTGTGCAGATCAGGCTTTGGTTTTATAAAATGGTTTTGCCCACATTATTTAAATCTCATTAATGAGATTTTTATTTTATGTTTTACTATTTTGCAGCTGCCATCAACTTAGATCAGACGATTCGGTTCAGATATTGGAAAACAATGGCTATACTGGCATCATGCAATTTAATTACTTGCTAAGTGCAATAATACTGACTGGAATTCAATATGCAATCAATGTGTAAAAATGTATGCATATTTTACTAATTGGGTCTTGATAGCACAATTGTTTTTCTTGTTAATGATTTCATTACTGGGTAGAAAATGAAGTTTCTGACTGATAGAATGCTTAACACTCTGTTGGAGGCACCTCCCATTAGCACCCTATTTATGAACAGAACATTTGAAAAAATAGAAGTATTCATGAAATAGAAATAGAAGCTCATAATGAACTCATAAATACATAACATTCCTTGTATTTTCCTGCTATGTCTCCATGAAGACCATAAATACTATATTATCACACACTGTAGATTCATTGTACAATTTTCGTATTGTTCATCCCCAACACTTATAATGTTGCTATATCATGATACTGATACCTATTCTGCAGTTGTTCTGATCATCAATTATAGACATTGAATACAATACAGACGTGATACAGCTGATAACACCAATTTTGTGTACTAACAGTGTGGATATAGTATGCTTTAAACAAATCATAGCAATAACTACTGCACAAATATACATAAAAGACTACCGCCTGTGTAAATGCTGAAAGAATAGTCAAATCTGATTTCAGAGATTACAAGACAGTCAGCTCAGATTTAAACAGGATTTAAATTGGGTAATCCAGTTTCAATACAAATCCAATTACCTGGAACAGCAATATCATTGCCCCAAACCCGATCGCAGAATTTACATGACAGGATTCCTGAAACTGATTACTCTGTAATGGTATTTGAATAGGATGTAAACATGCGTGTCATTCATTTTTCATCTTTGAAGATGCTGTATATTTGGAGGCAGTAGTGAGTGTCCTTTGTTTCTCACTTCCCTTCGGTTCTTGAAGGCATTGCTTGACTTGGATCTGCTCTACCCAGCTACTTCATCCAACCGAGCTTGTGAACATACGCATTTGTTTTTCACAGGACTACAATATTATACTTGCTCTAATAACATGCCCTGAGTGTACATTTATAAGAAATTAAAATGGCTGCTTGCCATGGAAAAGATTATTGTGTTGTTCTTGAATGAAACTGTGTGGAAACCATTTGTTTCAGGAAACCAACTCTGTGTACCTATCAAATTTTAAGATAGCCTGATAAGAAATGTGCTCCTCTATAGAGTGCCACTTCTCAGTGGTTTAGACCAAATTGTCTACAAATTATTAATAATCCTTATTCTCAATGGTAATTGTAATGACCCATCCAATATTTTAGACATGACAAGATACATTTTGCATTTGAAAATGGCTAGAGTGGTGAAATGCAAAACTTTTTTCCATAAAACACTGTAAAGTTGGTAGCTGTTGTTTAGTTATGTTATTTAAAGGGCAGCAGTTAAATACTAGACAAAGATATATTAAAAAAATATTAATCACTACCTTTCTGAACCTTTCAATTGGAACCAATTACACTTTTCACACGTTTCTGTTGCTCTCTAAAACCTTTCCACCTGAAAGACATAAAATAAAATGATGAAGAATGGATAAAGTTAGTAAAACCAGTTAGTCCTTTGCAGATCTGAAAAAAAAAAAAAAAAAACATTGGCTATTATTGTTGTTAAACAAGAAGAAGAAGGTGCCAACCATTGAGGAGGTGACTGTATATGTACATAAAGATATATAATATCTTAAGATCACAGAGCAGAGCTTCATGTGTTGCCATGGAGATTTCAATATTGTGTGTGTGCCTGTGTTTTGGTATGGCTTTTCTGTTGTGAAGTAACATGAGGTATCTTGACTTGGTATCTCATGAGACTCAAATAAGATTCCTTTTCTAGATTAGACTGCATTTTATAGCTATTTTGAAAAAGCAATCGACCCTGCCCTTGGAGACATCCTGAGGGACGTTCTTCTGATATATATTGAGCATCATCTGTGCATGCAACATCAGAAAGTGGTGGCAGTGGAGGCGATTTTCAATTGCATCCTAATTCGACCAATTACAACTTTGTGGCTCACCCTGGACTACGATACCAACCTGCCAATGACAGACATGCTCCAAATCAAGCCATTTATATAGTCAAGCAGGACTGTCCTCTACTGTTATCTCAAGGTATTGTGCAACCAGGGATGGGTATAGGGTTGAAATCAAGTGTTTCCTAGCTGCTGACATATGTTCAACTGAGATGCACTCAGTGGCCAGACTGTCACATATTATAGAACATGGCATGGCACTGTGGGAGACTGAGCTCACGGAAGCATTCTTGGTGTCTTGCCTCTTTCTCCCATTGCCATGCTGTGTACACGTGCTATGGCAAAATACACCGTTTTTGCTTCTGTAAAATGTAATGGAACTACTACCGGAAATATTGTTTCAAAACCAGGGTTGCTAGGTGTTTCATTGACAACAAGTCCTATTTGTTCCCAACACAAACGATCCCTATAACAACCAATCAAAGAGAGGGGGCGGGGCGGCTGCTGCATCAACACTTGATGACCATTAGAGGGTGCATTCATGACATGCAGACTTGTTTAATTTAGCCAATGGTTTTAGGAGAATATCCTGAATCTGCCAATTCTGGACAGAATTGTGATAGTCTGCAGACTTGTCACATGGGTGCTCTGATTGCACCCGTAGAAAGCACTAGTATTAATTAAGGCCATTGAACACTGGATCCGATGATGCATCCGATTTTACCTGATAAAAATAAAAAAAACAAGTGTGTGAATTCCCTATCCCACATATCCTCCTGAAACTGAAATAGAGAGATCAGAAGTTGAGGAGGAGGAGAGAAAGAAGAGAGAACCCATTTGGAGAGATTAAGCTTGGGATGATGTGAGTGCATCCAAGGAGAGATAATAGAAAGACAGGAAGAAATATGATAGGGGGTGACAGGCTCAGAAGATGGAAAAGAAAGATGAAGATCTGGGCATCATCTGCATAGAAGTGGTAAAATAACCCATGGGATGTGATGAAGGGTCCCAGAGAAGTGTAGAGACAGAACAGGAGGGAGTTCAGGAGAGATCCTTGGTTCTTCACCTGTTAAGATATGTAGTAGTGTGGATGAAGATCTGTGCAATGTCATCTGGTAAGTTCAAAAAGTGAGGTAGAGAAGAACCAGCCAAGAGTGGTGCCAGAGATTCCAAGGTCAACAAAGGAGGAGAGGAGAATGGAGTGTTTGACAGTGACAAAGGCTGCAGAGAGATCAAGGGAGATTAGGATAGAAGAGAGCCAGATGAACAGAGTTAAGTGAGTCAGTGACAGATAGAAGCAGTTTCAGTGGAATGAGCAGTGTGAACGCCAGATTGCAGAGGGTAAAGAAGTGATTTTGAAATTTAGAGAGCTGATGGTGAATTGCCCACTAAAGGATTTTATAAAGGAAGGGGAGAAGGGAGACATGACGATCATTCTAAAGTGAGTTTTTTAAGAAGTGGAATTACTGAAGCTTGTTTAAAGGAAAACAGAAGGGAAATAGCTAGAGAGGAGTGTGGTGTTGAGAGAGAGAAGATGAAGGGGAGTAGAGCAGGAGCAGTAGGGAAGGCATCGATGGCGTACGTGGTTGGTTTGAAGGAGAGAGGAGAGCTCAGAGCCAGAGAGAGGTGAAAATGAAGCGAAAGATGGTAGGTCAGTAGGAGACCTTGAGGAAGCTGATGCTTCAGTGGAGAGAAGTGAAGAAGAAGGAGGGCTGTTGAGAAGCTTGCAGATTTTAGAGATTTTAGAAGAGAAAAAATCATGAGAGAAACAGAAGTAGGGGGAGGAATGGGGGGCGGGCAAAAAGGGAGGAGAAGGTGGAGAAGAGTTTGTCCGGCTTCTTGGCCAAGGATTCAGAGAGTGATTGAAAGTAAGATTCTTAGCCTAAGTGAGTGAGGAAGAGAATGTAGACAGAAGAAAACAGTAGAGGGCACATGCTGCAGGCGGTGTGGTCCTCCTCCATTTATTTTCAGCAGACTGCAGAGTGAATCTGAACAGAGAATAGAGGTTGAGGAGCTGAGGAGGGGAGCAACAGGCAGGTCAAGAGGCAAGAGGGCAGAGAATCAAGAGAGGAGGTGAGGGAGGAGAAAAAGGTGGACGTAGCACAGTTGACAGAGATGGGAAATGGAGTCAATAGAAGTTAGGAGATAGAAAGCACTGGAGATTAAGGAGGAGAGAGAGAGAGCAGATATTCTGTCAGAAAGTGAGAGTAGGAGTGGGTGGGGTGACGAAAAAGGGGAGTGAAAGAGAGAACGAGATGAAGTGGTGATACAAGATGTTGAGAGGAGTACAGAGAGAGTGGATTATATACATACATATATATTTTTATTTTAAGTTTCTTGGACAGTGTTGTTTCCTGTGTTCTGTTTTGCCTTGTATCATGTACAGACAAAATGATTGTCCATCCTCTAACAATACATGAATGCTTGTTTATTTGTTTGTTCTCTTCTATGTGTTTTTCAGGCTTTGCTCTTGTATTGCGTTATGTTTGGCTTTTTTCATCTGGACCACAGAAATTCACTTTTTTCCATTTTAAAAATACACTGACTGCACACAGAATTGAGCTGGGAATCATTCATCAAACAATGCTGACACTTTTAAAACAGGTTTTAGTTCAGGGGAAAGCATCATCTGTTTACATTTTTTGGAAAACACTTCAATGCCATTCTTTTGTATCTCTGGAGGTTTATGATGTATCATGGTCATTCCAAGCCAACATTACTGGATGTTCATCTCCTGACAAAAAACTGAAATATCTATAGGCTAGAATGTATTTTCCTTTATTCTGACATTCTGGTCATTTCAGTCCATGGTTGCCTGAAAGGATGGAGGTAAACCCCAGTGGACAAACTTTAATGAAAGCTTAGGATATGTTAAACATATGCAAGTAGATAAAGATAGAAACTGGATTAAATAATTCTGCAGTTTCCCTATTAAAGCTGAGATTTCAACCTACCTTTATAGATTGCTCACTTGACAGGAAACATGAGAAATGTATAGCTATTTACTGAAGTGTTGTTTAAACAGGGTAAAGTGGTGAAGGCACTCTGGTTTTACAATGAGATAGTCTTCTGTATCATGAGTTGTGTTCAAAGAGCTTAAAGATATTCGAGTAACAGCTTCCAAACATGACAAGTTCACCTTTTACCAGCATTTGCATTCATCATGCTTTTGTAGAGGAGCATTTAGGTGGTGACATACCTATCTGGCTGATCTTGATTTTATGAATACGGTTACATTGGGGAATTCAAACTGAAACCAAACAAAAATGAATATATATGTGAAGCTAATGCTTCTTATATATATATATATATATATATATATATATATATATATATATATATATATATATATATATATATATATATATATTTACAACATTTTCTGTTACTTTTCACCACAAGAAAATACAATATAAATCTATACTTGACTGTCTGTGGTATCTGTGCCTTATTTCTGTTTTTTAAAGTAACATGAATAAGTATTGCTTACTAATCAATCAATTGAAACATACTGATATGTTATTATTTACACAAAGTCAAAATGAAAGTAGTTATAACATTGGCTTGGGAAATCTAACATGATATATATATATATATATATATATATATATATATATATATATATATATGAGAGAGAGAGAGAGAATACTGATAATGTGAAATATATCAGACGCTGGCATGTGGATTACTGTAGTATATACATTTTAAATGCATAAGATAATGTGATATTGCTGCTTTTAGCAGCCCAAATGTAAGATGGATTATATTTGAAAGCTTTGCCTATGCCTTGTAACCTACAAGTTATCATTCACAACAGGCGGCATCACAAACAGATGTCATGTCTTCTGAATTATGTCTTCTGAAGTATGATAACACTTCTGCTGATGAAAATATTAAATTGTTTGAAACATGGTTCAATGAAGCAATATACTATTTTTTTTAATCAACAATTATATTGTGAATTCTTCTCAAAGGAGAGATGCACATTCTTATCTCTTGAGACCTACCACTGAAAATGGAAAGTTTTATTGTGGAATTCTAAGCAATGTTTTTTGTTACAGTTTTCATAGGGCTGTTATTTTTCAGTAATTTAAAATACCTTGCAGTAAACTCTTGCAACCAAACACACACTATATATATATATATATATATATATATATATATATATATATATATATATATATATATAGCATTGCAACAATGTAATTCCTGAAGTGCACTGTTGGAATCATTGGGAAAGATTATAGGACATGCTTCAGTGGCATCCAGTCAAGGTAGTCCAAAAATCATGACAGAGCAGGCACAGCACACAGTATAAATGTAAAACGTAAACCCTATCAGTGTAGAAAAGATAAACTCTATCAGCCAGTTTCACAGAACGTGATTAGCACTAATCTTAGCCTACCTAATGTTATTTTAAGCAAGGAAGTCCAAGACTAGTGCTAATCTGGATCTGTGAAACCAGCTGTAAATCTACCCTAGGAGATCAGTGACCCCTAAGGTGTATTTGCAAGTGTGTTGAATGAACATCAGGCCTCTGCTGATTCAGGACAACCACCCACAAGCCAGTGGTAACATGTGAATGAACAAAGACTGCTTCAGTACCAGAATCTCAAAAAATGCAGAGTTAAAATACTCTGAAAACATTTCATGCCCTGCAACATGATCTGGACCTCTTTTGCTCAAAACACACTGAATAAATGAGTGCAGGAACATAACGAATGCAGATGCCTCCAATCAGGTGTACTGCATGATACAATTAATAAGGGGGCATTATTGGGGCACAAAGGGCAGGAGCTTCAGTCACAAAGATGCTCAACTGGGTAGTGTTTCAATAGGAACAGTGACTAAAGTTACATCTGCATTTAGATCTATGGGAAAGACATCAGTAAATAGGGTTGGAAATTGTGGTCGAAAGCGCAAATTTGATGACCGCTATATGTAAGGAAAAACAGAAGAGCAACTCTTACCCAGGTGACTGAGAATGTCAATGCAGGTTGTGATCAAACTGTGTCAGTAACAGTCCATCGAGAACGACACAGAGAGGGATATTATAGCAGGGCTACAGTGCATAAACCCCTCATTACAAAGACAAATGCACATGTGAGAGTTCAATGGTGCAAAAACCATAGGCACTGGTCTACAGAGATGTGGTCAGATGAGTAATCCTTCACCATATTCTCGACAAGTGTGTGAGTGCATGTGTGGCGACACCAAGAGAACGGTACAGGCCTGACTGCTTGACCTCTACAGTGAGGGGGTCCGGAGGCTCTGTTATGCTGTGGGGGGCATTTTCCTGGCACGGTTTGAGTCCACTTGTCCCCTTAGAGGGAAGGGTCACTGCAAATCATTACAAAGTTATTCTGAGTGATCACCTTTATCCTATGGTGAAACATTTCTATCCTGATGGGAGTGTCTCTTCCAGGATGACAATGCCCCATCCACAGGGCACGAGGGCTCATTGAGTGGTGTGATGAGTATGAAAATGATGTGAATCATATGCTATGGCTTTCGCAGTCACCAGATCTCAACCCAATTGAACACCTATAGGAGATTCTGGACTGACGTGTTAGACAGCGCTCTCCACCATCATCATCAAAACACCAGATGAGGGAATATCTTTTGGAAGAATGGTGTTCATCCCTCCAGTAGAGTCCAGAGACTCGTACAATCTGTGCCAAGAGCATTGAAGCTGTTCTGAGACACTTTATGTTGGTTTAATTTAATTTGTTACCCGTCTGTATATATATGACCTCTGTTTCTTTAGATGATTAGATTTGAAAAATGTATGTTTTTATTTATCACAATAACAATTATTAAATTTGTACTTTGGAAATATTCTGAGGATTGCAAAACATTTCTTACACCACTTCTCAGAGCCTCATTAAAATAGTGAGCTTCTCTCTTTTACTGGTACAATTTGTGTTTTGACAAAGTAATTATTGTGTTGTGAAGAATACCACCCATTCACTGAGATAGAAATGTTTACTAGGAAGGTAACATGGGACTGGAGGCTTGAGACTTTCTTGAACAAACTGTTTACTGACCTACTTTGTTTAAAAACTAATCTCTCTCCCATGTGACTTTCAGTTGGGATTCTAGATTTACACGGAGATGTTTTCTTTTCATCAGCTAATGGCAATGTGTATTATCATGTTTGCAAACAGCCTCCTAAGGTTTATCCAAATTAGCCAGAGCCGTCTACAGTGCTCTGCTTTAGATCCTCTCATAATAAAATGTTTCAGAAAATACTCCAGAATTCCAGTCAATCCTGCTTCCGTTACTTATCAAAGAATGCTGATCTGCTTAAACTCTTTACAGAGCTAGTAGTTCTGTCATAGAATGAGTCACTCTGTCATTATCTATTAATCACAGTGAAAGATTACATCACCCATATTAGCCTTTAGTCATGAGTGAGCTGCTGTACAAACAGCTTCCCTGCTCCTCTTTTTATCATCTTCAATGTAATCATGCCACAAGAAGGTAAACAGCCAGACAGTTCTAGATAAGCATTACAAACACACTTCTTATGCTTTTATATTTAAGTGTGATTGTTCTCCTGTAGCTAATAATACATATGTAAAGATACCTTGAGCTAAATGTTATCAAATCATGAGCCAAACTGTATTATGATTTTGTGTTGGTATCTTCAAAATCAGGAGTCTAGTCGGTATATTGGTACATATCGATAAGGCAAAATCCTGAAATATGTAGTTTACACAGGATTTTAAATCAGTTCCTTATGTTGCCCTCTAGTGTTATAATATACAAAATAATGATCTGTATTCAATGTCATCTTCGTCACATAAGATGCACATGGGACCTGATGTCCCCAAACAACTTGCCATTATTATTATTATTTTTTCCCCAAAGGGATTTATATATTATTATTAGTTAATATGAGAAATAGGTGTTTTCTGTAGGAAAATGTCATATGAAACATTTGTAACTAAGAATGGACACGGTCAGGTTGAGAAGAATCATGAAAATAAGTAGGTCCAAAAAAATTATTGAAAGTATGAAAAGTTCTGGAAATTAAGAAACTGAACAGACATTACTTTAAAAGTCTCATTGTGCTTTCTTTATTTTTTATGGAAAACAATTGCTAGGGGAAAGGAAAATAATTAAAGTCGAGGCAATATACTACTATTGTAACTAATGGAATCAATAAACCGAACCCTTGAAACTATTCATTTATTTTCATACATCATTGCATATTTTTAAATCAGTCTCAGTTTGCTTCAGTTGCATATGCACTGTGTTCATTGTAAGGACTTTGGCTAAAGCAAGTGATTTGATTTTGCTCATGGCAGTGGAATTTTGTTTATTTGTGTTCTATATGATATTGCTTCTCTTGCAGTAACCTGCTGAAAACCCACTGGCAAAAATGCAATTTGTTTCCAGTACTGCAAAAGATAGTGAAATCTGATAATGACAGGGAAAAATGAACATTGAACAAATGTGAGAGAAAAAACAAAACAAACTAAAGCACAACACAGAGAACAACAAAAATGTTAATTTATGGAATATGAATAAAATATCTGAATCCATTCTATGCTAATATTTATATACCTGCAGGAAAATCACTTTAGTTTGTGCGTGTGTGTGATATATATATATATATGTATATATATATATGTAGAGAGTGTGTGTGTGAGAGAGAGACAGAGAGAGAGAGAGAGAGAGAGAGAGAGAGAGAGAGAGAGAGAGAGAAAGAGATAAATAAATAAAATCATCAGCCTTAATTGATCCACTGCTGGATGAAGGCCTCCCCAAGATGTTTCCACTTGTTTCAATATACAACATCTCTTTTCTACATCATGCCAGTAAAGTCTCTTCCCATCTTATTATTCTATTTTAACCTCTTGGAAACCATTTTATAGCTTATTTTGGCCATCTTTGCTGTGTTCTTTTTTTTGTGTCCAGCCCGTTTTAACATTTTCACTCTTTCAATTATATCACTTTTAGATCCATTTCTATGTCTCCTTGTTCCACATATATATATATATATATATATATATATATATATATATATATATATATATATATATATACTATATTAAAAACAAATGTTGGATATTAAGTGCATAAATATAGTTAATATATCATCTTCTTGATAAATTAAATACATAAACATGTGATACTACAACACATTTTACCTTTTCTTAACAATAAACACTAATAATTTCTAATGTTTCCTTTAAATTAGTTATGGGTGTAAATCAGTTACTGAAACAAAAATGTCACTGACACAACATAATGTACATTACTTTGAGTCTCATATATGACTATAACAATAATATTTAGTCTTTTTGACAAAGCATTCTATTTCAGATCCCAATTAAATTGTCTCCGATTAGATTATTTAGCCCGTCTGGTTTATTGATCCCACATCCTTGGCTTCTATATGCTTGCTGCTTCGGGTTCTCATTATTATGGGGGTGACAGTGCTACATGCATTGACAGGACAGAGATTTAGTACAGGAGTGAGGTCAGGGAGACAAAACCTTTTTTCCAAGTGGTTTTCTTTAGGGAAATGGATGCGCTCATACTGATCAACATTAGATTGATATCTCAGACTGTGTCAAAAGCTTCAAAATTAGTTACTCCACAGAAGCAAAGGTAAGTTTACTGGGATATTCTCAAAGGTGTTAATGTCAGACTGTCTTCAACTCTGCCTTCTGGAAATGGATATAAAGTATAAATATGAAATTATTGCTAAATTATAAAAATCATTTATTTGTCTTCATTATAAATATATTAAAGAGAGAAAGAAATTAAATGTATTAGACACACATTGTAGCTGGTATAATTCAAACAGCAATTTCAAGAGTGCCTGAACAACTCCACCAGCAGACCAGCAATGCCAAAAGATCAGTCCCCTGACATCGGGTAGTTTGTATGCTCTACCAAATTCAGAGATAACGATAATGAGCTAAACAAAATAAATTGGAAGAATAAATGCATTGCTTTCAATTTATTTAGAATTTAAGTATAATGTTCACCCAGAAGTGATTTGTTTTACATAGGAAATACAAAACTAAATCAATTATATGGGTGATCTACTTAAAAGATCCTTATATTTTGTTTCCTATTAAACTTACTACATTTCCAAGCTGCAGGAGTGATATATTGAAAAGTATTAAAATGATTTTGTCCTGAAGGAAACCTCTGTTTGAAATCAATGATGTCAATGTCAAAATAGTCAACAGCAATTCTTTACAGGTAGATCTTTTAAAGGTCTTATGGTTGCCCAGTAGAGAACAGGACAAATAATGGTCTACTATAAATGAACATCCAATGCTGTTTGCTACTATTCACTACTGAGTGCTACAATTCACAATGTCAGAACTAAGGTTTCGTAATGCATTCAGAATTTGTCAATTCCATGATGGGCACAGGGGTTTTGCAATGAACATTTGTCAAAAGAAAATGTATTTTTCAACAACATGGTTGGGTAATTTGTCCTAGACTGCCACAACCTTCTGTGTAAAGAAGAGCATCTTAATTTAAATCTTAACGGCACTTCATTTTAAACCTAGAGTCTTTCGTATAGTGTTGGTTTTCCATTCAGTTCCCTTGTAACCATGTCAGTTCTAGAATAAAGACATTACATTTCTATACGCTGTCTGTGTAGGACAATCCTTTTAAACCAGGAAGAAACATAGTTGTTCTTCTTTGAACCAATTCAAGAGCAGCAATGTTTTTTAGTTTTGTTTTTCGACTGACCAGACAATACTGAAAATGAGGCCTGATTACCAGTTTTCTCTTTTGTATTTTAGCATAACCTCATGTAATTTAAATTCTACACTTTTAACAATATATCTTAACTTTTTGTTTGCATTTTATATTGCTTACCTGCACCAAAACTACAGGTTACAGGTTAAGAAAGGCTCCACTATACATTTATAAGTGTTTAAGTGTAGTGGCAAACTCAAATATGGAATCAAATGTGGAAACTGAAATGCAACTATTGAAATTTTGGGGGAAGTGTTCTAGGCACCACTGTGCTGTCTGACATTTCAAAGATGATACAATAACTTAGAGCTAACTCTTTTCCCATTAAAAAAAAAAAAAACATCAAATCTTAAGTGCTTACCTGTGAGGGCCTTCATAAAATATCGATAAAATAGACAAGTACTACCAGGGCACTTTTAAATCTCTGGGAATTTGATGTTACAGTAGATTTTAGTTCATAAAAAATGTAAAGCTATTGAATGATAGAACTGTATTTGGGTTTATCCCTTAATCTGCAGTCCAAATGTATTTATTTATTTATATATGTATGTATTTATTTATTTAGCCAATAAAGGCACATATTTGTATAAGCTTATTTGTCAGACTAAGTAAGTAAATAGATACACATGTGGACAACATTCCTTACATAATGTAAATGTAAATATAAAAAATTATTCTGTTTACAAAAAAACTAAAAAACCTCTGAACAAAATCAAAAACAACCATTCAATCTGTGTACAAAAACTATTAGCTGTACAAAACTGTGCTAAAACTAAAAATGTGTGCACAGAAAATAAGATGTATGCAACAAAAGCACCCACTGTGTATGGTTATTCTACATGTATGTATATTATGTTATTGATCTTCTACAAACCTTTGTATTCTTTTTTTAAAGGATCAGAATCCAATGCCACAGATGTAAATGTATAGATAAGCACATTTTTTAACATTTTTATCACATAGTTGTTATAATTGTTATAATATGTACTTTTATATATATATATATATATATATATATATATATATATAAATAATATCCTAAAAGATAAGTGTGCATAGCAATTTTTCTCAATATATGGTTCTATTGATCTATTTATTAATTACGGTGTTGAAACCTAAAAGACCACTCTACTCTGCCAAGTTGCAGAATGTTTTTTAGTTAATTGAAATTCTCATTTGCATAAGCAAAATTGAACAATCTAATTTACATATACAAATTAAAATCTGGATAGCCTGGAATGTTTGTCAATTTTGATCCAAACACGCTTTGTAATTGGTTAATGGTACAAATAAGACCAATGGAAACTGGGATTAGTATTGGTAAGGGGTTTAAAATTACAAATGCTACCTTGCAGTTTCCAAGTTTGGTATAATATAATGTTTAGCAGGTGGCTTCACACAGTAGTTATCCATTTACATTTTTTAAGTAATTTCTCTTGAATTAGTCAATTACACTTAATGCTCAGTCAAACAAAACACCATATGCTTATCTCCTGAACACAAGAACACAACACACATCCTCCTATTACTGCTCTGCATTTACTACAACATTTACTGCTAATAAAAATATCATTATACAATGCATACGAGTTTGGTTATGAACAGAATACAAACTGTATAAACTGGAACAATATGGTCTGGGATTTCACTTGTTCACTTATTACAAGTGATGTATTATATTCACTTATTCACTTTCAACACTACAATGCAACAAATGAAAAACTAAATTATCAAGTCTATTTTATTGTTGACAGATACATTTAAATACTATATATTTCTTCAACATGCTTTCCCAAGAACCTAGCATACCTTGCTGATTTGTTACAATGATTCAGGAGGATTCCTAAAGGACACCATTACAGCTCTCCTTTTGGATTCCCTTTAGCCTGTCTGTCCTACATGTGTCTAATTAATGCATGTTCCTACTGTATGGCAACCAAGAGATTTCCATGCACTTCTTTTACTATCTCGTTTTAAGCACATGATGAATGTTCTTTATTTAGGCAGTGTGCACAGGGTAAAAACCAGGCCATGTATGTATTTGTAGGGATTGACATCATTTTATTTGATGGAAAACATCAGCACGAATGGGTGTCATGAAATAGCAATGCAATTGTGCAATTAAGAGGTGGTATCATGTGTCATGAGATTCAGATAATGCACAAGGAAAGCGGTTAGGTTTTTATGCACGTGCAATTGCAGTTGTAAAGTACTGTGTATATACTTACACAAACATTAATTTATTTATTTTTCATCATTTGTTTTAAAGTTATTGCAGCGCAGATGTCACGGATGGTAGCAACACCTAAACCCCAAATTCCAGACTATGTCCACCCCGAAAGTTCGCCAAACTTGCCATCCAGGGTAGCCCCAGGAAACAAGGCAAGATAATTGCCGCCGCCATAAAGGGAGCCTGGGGACTTGGATGCTGGATGCGTCTGAGCGTCCTGCCAACTGCCAATATTTGGCAGGTGCCATGGGTGGTAGCAACACTTAAATCCCAAATTTGACTACACCACCCCTGAAAGATTGTATGAGGGGGAACCTCAGGGCTATAAAACACACCTAAAAAACGATGAAAAAGGAAACAATTGGACATATGTTCAAACGTCCCTAATCCTAAAACTAATACAAAATCTTTCCCCAAATCTCTGTTAATAATCCCCCCAACTCCCCCACAGTCTCAGATCAAAAACATAAAAATAGTTGGCTGTTAGAGTCAATAGCTTATCCTCTGACTGACAGAGCCTGCATGTCTGTCCAGGGCTGACCCCTTTGAACCGGCATCATACTCTGAGCAAGCCTTGGGGAGAGAGGAGGCAGGAGAGGACACTGTAATCCACCGGGTGTGCAGGTAAGCTACTCGGTGCTCTGGTTATGAGCTTTCTCAGCTACATCCATTCCCCACTGTCTTTTTCTGTTTCTCTCTCTCTCGTTCTCCACACCCCGGAGAAGATCGGACAGCTGAAGAACTGTGAAATACACTAAAAAAAGAAAGGTAGATGCAAGAACTAGTATAATAACTCTCAAAGCTCTTAAAGTTCCACTTCCCATTTCTCTCTCACATGTATGGAGGAGAAGGCTACATTCAACCAATCAGTGGGACGACAAGGAGACAACAGCAGCAGACCTCAGCACAATCTGAGCTATAAACAAAGTCTTACTTTAATCATTAATCCGTCTCAGATATCTTTATTCACAAACACATATCTCATCACTGGTTTGCTCTTTTGCATATGAGTCTCTAAACTTTCCATTCGCTCTCGGCACAGCTGGTGATGCTCGACCTAGCACAGGTGTGTCCATTCTGGTGATTAGGCTCAATTCAACAAAGACACGTGGAACAGCCAAAACACCAATTAAGTTAAAATAATCATTAAATAATCAAGTGAATACAAGTGAAACAAAATAAATATTATAACTCAAGACAGTGAAATAAAACAAAATGAATAGTGAAATACAAATACCTATAGTCAACTCTGTGACACAAGTAAGCAAACTCTTCCTCAAGATCCCTAAACCCATCGTATATTACTGCTGCAAGCTAATAAGCAGAAATTCAGCTTCTTTAGTGCATCTTTCCAAGAAAATATCCTAGTTTAAAAACCTACTGGGTCATGCAGTAGCTATGACCTCCTGATTTTGTAATTCACTGTAAAACCCAAGCAAAAATAAGTGTCACAAATATACTATAATACACTGCTACTGGTACTTTGTAGCCCAGCCATCTCTATAACCCTACACACCAGTAATTTGGAAAGATCTGGCCAAACCCAGCAATGGCAGTCAGGATTACAGACCACTTCACTCTCACCTGTTGAGATTCAATTTGCACTACAGACAAGGCTTTAACCAGCGTGAGGAAATCAATATTTAAAGATGAACATGGAAAAAATATGGAGTAACTACAGTGGAAAATATAAACAAATAACAATTAGACTTTCATCAAGTGCCGGATTTTACAATGAGATCTATATTGATAATGTTTATTAAAATGTAAAGGCCATCTTATACATAGAAGACATAAAGCGTGTAGACTGACCTGTGCATTGCACAATAGCAATATTTGACGAATACAGTACAGGTAATGGAAAAGCATTACTCAGTGAAGTATTTGTAGTTATTCATACAATAAACTACAATTACATCCTTTGGTAGCAAGGAGATTGGAACAGTAACCTGATAGAAATTTCACATTAACTAGCATGTTTCAACACTCCCAATGTCAGAGGGCTACCTGGATACACAATGTTTCCTACATAGAGTCGTGTTTGCATCTTTGTTTTATGTTGGGTGTTTAGTCTCATTTGTATTACGTCAATGAGAAGTCAAAATGATAGGGCCACTTGCCAATTTTACTGCTATTACGCAAAATAAATAGCCTTGCTACTTTGAATAAATGCTGCAGTGTTTATTTGAAATAATTACAGTGGCTCTGGTGCTCATTCAAGGCATTATTCATGATTGGTGTTTAGTAAAGTTGCAGGTTTTGAAAGGCACAGCCTATTACAGTTTGTATGGTATTTGAAGGAAAATTCTTTTCTGTGTATTGCATACCTACAGGTACACACAATGCCAGATTAGGCGGATGAAGAGAAGCTACAATTGAGGTTTTTAGCAAGAATCTTGCAGATTAGAAGGTAATCTTGCTTTGTTCAAGATCTTGGAGATTAATTTGTATGCAGATGTGTATTTGTATTTGAAATACAGTTTATTTAAAAAAAATGTTAATTTTGATGTCTGTTTGTAAAGTTAGGAATATGGAAATCAAACAGAATTTTATCCACCCAGTTTTAAGTTAGTATTAAATATATTCATAATTTGGAATTGAGCTTGCACACTTGTAATTAATTCAGTTATGGCCACAGGTCAGGGAAATCTATTTGGGAACTGTTATTGATTCAGCAAAGTGACCGGTAAACACTGGCATTTTTTAAAACCAAAAATACACAAGTTCTCAAACGGTGGCCTGAAAAGAGGGGCACAATATTAGTTTATCTTTCAATCAAAAAGTCTGATTTGTCAATTTTATTCTTATATAGTTTTTATTTTTCTGTCTTTTCATTCCATAGTTCCCTAAATCTCTCTGTCTGCCAACTGTGATATGCAATCCATGAAGTAAAACACTATTATTTTGCAATGTCCCTCACAAAATGACTACAGATATGCAAGTAGTACACTTATATAATCCTTCCTTGGAGCCATAATAAAATAATAAAATATACAGTCATATAAGGGATAATAGCTGCACGGATGTATAAGGTGAAAGTCAGCAATATCCAGTGTTATATTCATTTTCAAATTGAAATAATAATGCAATAAAATTGTGGTTTAAATGGTTTAAATATATTGCCCCCAGTTTATTTGAATTCAACCAGAATTACAGGTGGCCCTATGTTTTTGACCCCTCTCTGTTTCTTTCTCTCTCCTCTTTATATTTACACACACACACACACACACACATATATATATATATATATATATATATATATATATATATATATATATATAATATACACACACATGTTTGTGTGTGCATGCTCACATATACTTAGCTCATTCTGGTTCTAAATTAGACCAAGCAAATTGGAGACTGCACTGTGGCCTAATCCCACATGTAATATGCTGATAATTAAACCCCTCTGACAATTACATCATGCATTATCAGGCTTAGCCAGATCCATTACTCACAATCAATGTCATGGACAAAACAAGGCTGCTACACCAGGGATTGCCAGCTAAGCAGATGCTCCTATTGAGAAAAGCAAGTAAGTGGTGTTTATGTAATTCAATATGTATGTTAAAAGAAAATACTACTTTGGATTGCACAAAACCATGAAAGCTTATAAGAGAGGCATGGACATAATTAGAAGAAAAAACACCAAATATAAATTAAGGTGTTTCACAATTTGTGCACCCTCGCAAAGAAGCAAGCACCAGAGACCATCACTGTTTCAGCTGTGTATGGTCCATGCCGAGTGTAATCAAACCACAAGGTAATGATTCTGCAGATTTCTCAATTTCTTTTATGCTTTTCCTTTTGCAGGTAGATCAAAAAGGGGACGAGTTAAATAAAATAAAAGATTTTAGACATTATGAATTTATACTGAACTTTCTGCGTTAGGGTCCTGCATTAAGATTTAGAATAACTGTCCTATTTAAACATATGACGTTACAACGTATGTAAGTCATACATTAACCATTCTCAAATGTATAGCCAACATTCTGACAATTATAGCATTATACACTTACATGTAATAGCTAAAATGAGTGGTTGTGTTTCTTGTGGTAATAGGCACATTTTTCATAAACATCATGTGGAGTGTGCAGTCAGAAACCTCCAAGTTCCTGATCCTCACAGCCTCACATGCATGACAAACCCACTACTACAACAAACCAGGTCCTCTAATTTGGGGTGCTTGTACACCTTTTCTTACTCTAGGGGAGTGACATCAACATAACACAATGAGCCCTGCTATAATCGCATCTCTCATGCAGTGCCCACTATAACTAACATTGGGAAAGCATAGCAAATAGCTGAAAGAAAAAAATCCTCTAAATGAGGTAATGTTCATGTCAAACGAATAACCTCACATATAGTATTTAGTCTATCTTTGCATTCCCATATGCTTTCTTCATCTACCTGGTAGAGCTTGTTCAAGCAGTACATTTATATGAACACATATATTGCGTAATTATTTTGAATATTTGAGTATTTTGAATATTTAACCAGTGCTTCTGAAAAACAGTGCCATGAAATTGCACGTGACAAAGGAGAGGAAAACCAAGATAATGGTAAAACTGAAGAAATGCAAGGTGGAAAGAAACAAATAAAATCCAGCTTCAATCGCAAGTATGATTCGTATTATTTTAAATACAGATTAATTCCATCTGGCGATTCATACACGCCAAAGCCGCTGTGCGTTGTATGTGCAGAAATTCTTAGGAATGAGGCCGTGAAACCTTCCAAATATCTCGGGCAGCTCTAAAAGGAAAACCTGCCGATTTTTTTGAGAGAAAAATAGTTGAGTTTGAAGGCCAAAAATGTTTACTTTGTATCAGCACCCACCAAAACGTATCTGCATTGAAAGCATTATACCAAATTCCAAAAGCTTAAAAAACATTTGTGATTGGTGAAGAGCTTATTCTCCCTGCCCTTAAGGATATCTGCTGTGAGATGTTGTGAGAAACAGCAGCTAAAAAGGTCAGCCATGTTCCCCTCTGTGAAAACACGGTTGCCAGGAGAATTCACAACATTGCTGAAGACATCGAAGAGCTCTATTAGACAGAATAAAAGCATCTCTGTGGTTTGCTCTTCAGGTTGATGATGATGCTACAGATGTTGTAAACATGGCAATTGTTTTAGTCTATGTATGTTATGTGTATGAAGAGGACCTGCATGAAGATGTATTGTGTGTGCTTTCACTGCCTACAAACACTATGGGAGCCAAAATAATCAGAGTTTTGCGTGGGAGTCTGTACTGACAGAGTGGCTGTGATGACTGGAAGACTCTCTGGCCTCACAATGAGAATATAAGCAGTAGCACCAGAATGCAAATCTACCCACTGTCAATAATGCTGGCAAGTAGAAAATTATCACCTGAGCTTAACGATACTGAGTTTTGTGGTGAGTGTAAAAGTCAATCCACTGAATTCTCGTCTGTTTGAGTCACTGTGTGATGAAACCAGTGCCAATCACAGACAGCCTGTATACAGAAGTTCGCTGGCTATCCAGAGGTAAAGATCTAACCAGAATATTTGCGTTAAGAGAAGAGATTCCTCACACAGATTTCTCTGTCTGTGCACTAACCTTGCTTACCTGAGCGGTATTATTTCTCTTTTAAATGAACTCATCCTGTCAAGGGAAGATGGCACCTGTTTTCATACTGTCAGACAATATTGCAGCTTTCAAAACAAAGCTTTAAACTTGGAAGAATTGTGTGGAGTAAGGCATCTTTGACATGTTTCCTACTCTTGCCAAATTATCAGGAGACATCATGCAGGAACTTTCTTAGAACACCTGAAGTCGCTATGTTAAGCAATATTTCCCATCTGCAGAAAACCCAAGAACTGGGAAAGAATGGATTCATGATCCATTTTTAAACACATGTGAAGGACAGTCTTTGTCTGCACTGCAAGGCCTCAAAACATTTTTCAACACATCCACTTCTGAGCCTTCTTTCTGGATTAAAGTGAAGACAGAGCATCTTGAACTTAGCCTGGCTAACCTGGCTTTGGAAACCCTGCTATGCTGGTTAATAGAAAGGTTGGGAACCACAGGAATACCTGTGAGACAGTCCACAAGGCTTCCTCAGAAACTATACCTACAATCACCACTAACAATTTTAATGATTTCTAAATAGGAACATATTTCTTTCGGATGCACAGTACTACCTTAAAATCTAAGGAACAGTAATTGGCACAAACTATGCCATTAAAGTATGTAAGCATTCCTCATACCAGAGTTACTGCAAAATAGCAGTACTGATAGGGGAAAAAACACCTTGGCTTCTGAAGGAGATATACTGATTACATGTTTGGCATCAGGCAATGAATCAGGAAAGAGCTACTGGAATAATTATCCGGCTGAACAAAAATGAAATGATCTGGCTTGAATTCATCACGCTCAAAACCAACCTACAGTTCCTACATGCCAAGGCACGTCTGAAGAGTGGACTTATCAAATTAAGCCTTTATGTGAATCCTGCTGACAGCTTGCATTTTCAATCTCAACTTTCTAGATCAAAATGCACTTAAATTCCATATGGATAATAATTGGCTGTGCATAGAGTGACAACATACCAAGCACAATTATTCTGCAATGTATACTTTCGGTAATAGTGCCCATAGAAATATTCCATGAAAATAACATTGGGCAGAATGAAATATCAATGTAGGCATATCTGGATAACCAACGGGATGTATATTTTAAGTTGTAACTTATTGTGAATGGGAAAGGGAACATTTCTTCACATTCGCACTAGTCTGCAGTTTTGGTGTCGTGATTTTTGATAAAAAGGAATTTAAAGATCAAAAAGGTCAAGCAAAAGGTGCTGAAGTCTGTCCTCAAAGGGCTTAGGTAATGAATATGAATTAAATGCTTTTATATCCTTCAAGAGCTTCAGACCCTTCAAGCCTGAGTGATCAGATCCTTAGTAGTGATTACGCAGAAATTTGTTAAAGCTGATTTTTTTCTTTGCCATATATATATATATATATATATATATATATATATATATATATATATATATATATATATATATATATACATACATACATATATCTTCATCCCCTTTCACAATTTTTACATCTTGCTTTATAGCCAGACATTAAAATGCATTCAATAAATAAATACATTAAGTGAAAAAGAATGTTCTAGAATATTGTAGAAAAATTATTAAAAGTAAAAACTCAAATAGCTTGGTGTCCATTCCCCTTGTAATAGCAAAACTAAATTAACTCAGGTGTAAATAATCGCCTTCAAAAACACACACCAAGTTAAGTGCCCTCCACCTGTATTAAATTGTAGAGATTCACATGATTTCAGGACAAATTCAGTAGTTCCTGTAGGCTCTTTCTGCTGGGTAGTGCATTTCAAAGGAACAACTCAACCATGTGCACCAAGAAGTTTTCAAAAGAACTCCTGAACAAAGTTATTGAAAGGCACAGATCAGGACCTATTCAGGAGTGAAAGTTGTATGGCAACTGCCTAGATCGGGCTATCCCTTCAAACTGGATGAACAAATAAGAGGCTAATGGCAACTTTGCAGTATAGACTGTTCAAAGTGTGCATGTGACAGCAATGGGCCGGATTAAATCAAAACTTTGACCCACCTGCTAATAGAAAACTACAGAACTGTACTCTGTTGAGGCTTCATTTTTAGTAAGATGCCACTTTCTTCCAATCATGAATGTAACTGCTATGATGTACAGGTTTGTAGTTTGCTATTAACGGGTGGGTCAAAATTTTGATATAATCCGGCCCAATATCCCAAGCACTCCACAAATCTTGCCTATATGGTAGGGTGCCAAACAGGGCTGTATTAACAAATTCTGGGCCCCTGGCCATGATGCAGCCTCCTCCCCCTAACTCCACCACTGCTAGTTTTATATGTGTCAGTCGATTAAAATATTTGATCATTTAATCAATGGGCATCAGTTGGTTCATCGGTAGATGCAAATGAAACAGAAAACCTTTCTTTGTCTTCAATGTTTCCTTCCAAATCCAGTTTGAATCCAAAGCTCGACTGTAGTTTTCCTTTTAGCGGCTTGTAGCCCTCCATTTTGTGCGCAGATACTGTAGTGTAGCTCTTGTGATTTGATATCTTGCGTGATTCACTTATCTTAAAATCTCCATGAAATCAGGCATATTTAGACTCAAACATACCTTAAATCACCAGCGTAAAATCACATATCAACTGACATTATACATGCAAACTATACACAGTTTCTGGTACTTGTCAATCACACAGATCTATTTCGGTGGAGCTCTGTAATTATAACAGTTGAGGATGCACAATTTTCTATTTGTGCGCCTGCTAGAAATATGCATTTTCATTGGAAATAACCTGTTTCTACCATTGATGTAGGAGTTTCTAGGTGAATACAAGCTATGGCACTGTGAGGTCCCCCTCCCTGGTCGTGTGTGCACTTTTATATTTTGTAGGTGAGGTTGAAATATGTCCACACATAAAATGATCCGCAGTTTCTATTTATTTATAGAAATCAGGAAAACAAACAAACGTGTTTTTAACAAGTACAAAGTGCCCCAGTCCAGAATGTGTATAGAGACACCCAAACTGTGAATCTGTGAGCAATCAACTCACTAACAGGAACACAAACTCTATATAGGACATCCCATATTAATACGTAACATCCTATTGGCTAATAACCAGGGCTGCGTCCCAAATCACACACTTGTTCCCTCGTTCCCTTCCCTTGTGGGGCGGAGATACTACGGTGGCCATCTTAAGGGGTGTCCCAGTCCCTTAGGGAACGAGTGAAGGAACCTAATCAAGCTTTTTATGCCCTTCAATGCTCCCTTCGATGGAGTGTACAAAACAGTACACTGATGTGGAAGTGTTTTAGCGCTGAATTCCCAGAACTCTTTGCGTTAAAGGTGGAGTCAAGTGAATTGGGAAAATATGACAGTGGCTGGTGTGTATAAATGTCATGTAATGCTAGCTAGACAGTTGTATAAATTGTTAAATTATGTATCAAGGAAATTATAATACATAGATAGATAATATAACATTATTATATAATCATGATTTAATATATAATTAGAAAGTTCAGCCAAAAAACGTTTCAGCACCTATCAATTAATTCATTACTGAAGTAGTATCCTATAAAACTAGGAGGTGATATTAATGAACAATGTATTTCAAAATTATTATTATTATTATTATTATTATTATTATTATTATTATTATTATTATTATTTTAATTCAATACACAGAGATGACAAGAAAAGACTGCGTAGGTACTTTTTCGGTCAAAGGCAAAGGTGCTGAATGCTGGTGCTGAAGTGTGTCCCATTGAACATTTTTAGCAGCACAATGTCAGCATAACATCACACGGAATGTACACTTGTTGAAGGGTGTAGGGATCAAGCGTGCGATTTGATCCCCTGCTGATTTTGTACGTTTGCCCATTGACAAAGAAATGATCAGTCTATAATTTTAATGGTAGGTGTATTTTAACAGTGAGAGACAGAATAACAACAAAAAAATCCAGAAAAACACATTTCAAAAAAGTTATCAATTGATTTGCATGTTAATGAGGGAAATAAGTATTTGACCCCTTCGACTTAGTACTTGGTGGCGAAACCCTTGTTGGCAATCACAGAGGTCAGAAGTTTCTTGTAGTTGGCCACCAGGTTTGCACACATCTCAGGAGGGATTTTGTCCCACTCCTCTTTGCAGATCCTATCCAAGTCATTAAGGTTTCGAGGCTGACGTTTGGTAACTCGAACCTTCAGCTCCCTCCACAGATTTTCTATGGGATTAAGGTCTGGAGACTGGCTAGGCCACTCCAGGACCTTAATGTGCTTCTTCTTGAGCCACTCCTTTGTTGCCTTGCCTGTGTGTTTTGGGTCATTGTCATGCTGGAATACCCATCCACGACCCATTTTCAATGCCCTGGCTGAGGGAAGGAGGTTCTCACCCAAGATTTGACGGTACATGGCCCCGTCCATCGTCCCTTTGATGCGGTGCAGTTGTCCTGTCCCCTTAGCAGAAAAACACCCCCAAAGCATAATGTTTCCACCTCCATGTTTGACGGTGGGGATGGTGATCTTGGGGTCATAGGCAGCATTCCTCCTCCTCCAAACACGGCAAGTTGAGTTGATGCCTAAGAGCTCGATTTTGGTCTCATCTGACCACAACACTTTCACCCACTTCTCCTCTGAATCATTCAGATGTTGGCAAACTTCAGACGGGCCTGTACATGTGCTTTCTTGAGCAGGGGGACCTTGCAGGCGCTGCAGGATTTCAGTGCTTCACAGCGTAGTGTGTAACCAATTGTTTTCTTGGTGACTATGTCCCCAGCTGCCTTGAGATCATTAACAAGATCCTTCCGTGTAGTTCTGGGCTGATTCCTCACCGTTCTCATGATCATTGAAACTCCACGAGGTGAGATCTTGCATGGAGCCCCAGACCGAGGGAGACTGACAGTTATTTTGTGTTTCTTCCATTTGCAAATAATCGGACCAACTGTTGTCACCTTCTCACCAAGCTGCTTGGCGATGGTCTTGTAGCCCATTCCAGCCTTGTGTAGGTCTACAGTCTTGTCCCTGACATCCTTGGACAGCTCTTTGGTCTTGGCCATGGTGGAGAGTTTGGAATCTGATTGATTGATTGCTTCTGTGGACAGGTGTCTTTTATACAGGTAACGAGCTGAGATTAGGAGCACTCCCTTTAAGAGAGTGCTCCTAATCTCAGCTCATTACCTGTATAAAAGACACCTGGGAGCCAGAAATCTTGCTGATTGATAGGGGAACAAATACTTATTTCACTCATTAACATGCAAATCAATTTATAACTTTTTTGAAATGCGTTTTTCTGGATTTTTTTGTTGTTATTCTGTCTCTCACTGTTAAAATACACCTACCATTAAAATTATAGACTGATCATTTCTTTGTCAGTGGGCAAACGTACAAAATCAGCAGGGGATCAAATACTTTTTTCCCTCACTGTAGGTTCCACACAATAACAAGCACTGAGTACAACAAACCTCTGTAACAATACATTAAAAAAACAAAATCATGATAAGAAGTTAATTAAAATTATTCTCGCCGTCCATTCAAAAACTTCTGGCATTCTGGATTTAGCCCGCGGTCCACCTATTGACTACCCCTGGCTTATATATTAAACACAATCTACCACTTTCCCTTTACATCAAAAACACAAGCAAAATAAATGTATGTAGCGTATACTTACAAAAAGCATTGCTGCAATACATTATTCATACATAAATTATCCTCTATACATAAGTAAAAACTATATACAAAATACATCTGATTGTTTGGTAGGCTACAGCAGCCAATGGAAAATTTTCAGCACTGTGTCTACATTAGGACTGAACAACTGCGGCAACAACAAACCACCAGAACAACACACAACAACCTCAAGGATGCAAAGTGATGATCACAAGAAATCACTGCATAGCCTGTAAAGCCATCGCAGCACAAGCAATTTGCTATAGATACTTTATCCATTTATCAAGCGCCAATGAACACAAATAAGTACCGTGCCAGAGTAGCATTTACTAAGGAACTATTGAAACAGAACTAAAACTACAGGTGCACAGGATGAAAATCCTTATTTGTGGTATACTCCTCAACACAGTCTCCAAAAATGGCATTAAATCATACAGTGCATACCAGGCAGCGAGCATTACAGCATTTAAAACAGTGACCCTTAAAAAAAAAGGGTGTATAGTCGGTACACTTTGGAATAGAGCTGCCTTTCTCACCACTTTTTTGGTTTCGCTTGGAGTACCTGCTAGTGTTACATCGATCAATTGCTTTTTTCATTTTTAACAGCTACCGTGTTCCAGTGAGCAGCTAAACATTGCATGCTTGAGTTTCTCAATATAATTTATTTTGATGTTGCACAAATACATTATAACAGTGTGGTCGGAGGGCCCCTGGCAGTCAGAGGCCCCTGGGCAACTGCCCCTCTTGCCCGTGCGGTGATCCGGCCATGGTGGGAATAAGGAAGTCATTGCTCCAGAAAGCCCACCATGAACCATGTTTGAAATATGCACAAAAAAAAAGCCATGTGCTCTGACAAAACTAAAATAAAATGTTTTGGCATAAATGCAAATTGTTATGTTTGGCACAAACCCAACACAGCACATCACCCAAAGAACACCTTCCCTACTGTGAATCAGCATCATGTTATGGGGATGTTTCTCATTGGCAGGGACTGGGGCATTTGTCAGGATAGAAAGGGAAATGAATGGAGTAAAGTTTAAAAAAGTCCTTGAGGAAAACCTGCTGCCCTCTGCAAGAAAGCTGAAACTGGGACAGAAGTTCACCTTTCCACATGACAATGACCCAAAGCACATAGCCAAAGCTACACTGGAGTGGCGAAGCAACACAAAGAGCCCTGACTGAAAACTGTTGACTTGAAGAATGTTGTTCATCAACTCTCCACAAGGAATTTGACAGAGCTTGAACAATTTTGTAAAAAGAATGGTAAAATATTGTCAAATCTATTTATGCAAGTTGGTAGAGACCTATTCTAACATCTGTACTCACTGCCAAAGATGCTTTTAACAAGTATTACCTCAGAGGGTTTATACTTACCCAATTATAATATTTTAGTTTTGTATTTTTATTATATACACCGATCAGCCATAACATTATGACCACTGACAGGTGAAGTGAATAACACTGATAATCTCGTTATCATGGCACCTGTCAGTGGGTGGGATATATTAGGCAGCAAGTGAACATTTTGTCCTCAAAGTTGATGTGTCAGAAGCAGGAAAAATGGGCAAGCGTAAGGATCTGAGTGACTTTGACAAGGGCCAAACGAGCTACTGTAGCTCAAATTGCTGAAAAATTAATGCTGGTTCTGATAGAAAGGTGTCAGAACACACAGTGCATCGCAGTTTGTTGCGTATGGGGCTGCATAGCCGCAGACCAGTCAGGGTGCCCATGCTGACCCCTGTCCACTGCCAAAAGCGCCTACAATGGGCACGTGAGCATCAGAACTGGACCACGGAGCAATGGAGGAAGGTGGCCTGGTCTGATGAATCACGAGTTCAAGGTGTTGACTTGGCCTCCAAATTCCCCAGATCTCAATCCAATCGAGCATCTGTTTGATGTGCTGGACAAACAAGTCCGATCCATGGAGGCCCCACCTCGCAACTTACAGGACTTAAAGGATCTGCTGCTAACGTCTTGGTGCCAGATACCACAGCACACCTTCAGATGTCTAGTGGAGTCCATGCCTCGACGGGTCAGGGCTGTTTTGGCGGCAAAAGGGGGACCTACACAATATTAGGCAGGTGCTCATAATGTTATGGCTGATCGGTGTATATGTTTTGCACATTAAAACCTTTTCCCCTTAAGAGTCTGGAGTAAGGTGTATTGATAAGAAGAAACAAATCATAATTTAAATGCATGAAACTTTGAAGCACTGACACAGCAAAATATGAACAAAATCAAGGGGTGAAGACTCTCTATAAGCACACACTATATATATATATATATATATATATATATATATATATATATATATATATGTGTGTGTATACTCTATGTGCATATATCCTGATCCTATTATCTTTGCATCAAATAAACTTACAAAAATATACTGTCCCCTTTAGATTCATTGCTCATATATGCATATATGTTATTATATTTATCATATATATATATTTTTTACATGACATCTTTTTAATTTTAAGCAAGTCAAATTGAATCAATATTAGTTAATATTAGATTATGTAAATAAAAAGGAGTAAGTAACATGTAACTGATAAATTAGTACTGGAAAAAATGCAGATCTAGGATTCAAATGTAAAGTATGAGAAAATAAGTAAATTGCACTTTTGTTAAAAGACATACTGTGTCAAGGCAAAAAAATAAATAATAATAATAATAAATAAAGTTGGTCTGGTTTGGCCTGACAGTATTTTATCTCATTATTGAATAGATATTTTACAGCAGAAACATACATAAAATGTACTTTGCTGACTTTAAATGTACCTATCCTTCAAGTACACTTACAACTAGTTTTTTAAGGATTTTTTTAACATACAATATCCCCTTCCAAATACACAAGGGGAAACACTGAAACCCACTTGTGTTCAAGTAACCTAAGCAGGATCCTCAGAGAAAAAAGCTAATTCATAATTAGAGACACACAGCTTGCATTTCTAAAACAATCTTCAATGTCCTAATGTAACACCCTGTAATGACGTCTCTAACAAACAGGAGCAATGCCGGTGCAACATCTGCAATTATAAGGAGAATGAGATGCAAATGGATAACGCGTGAAACCCAAGCAATCACTCTAAATTTGTACATATCATCACTGCGCGTTGGCCCAATTTATATTGTATTTTGTAATGGACTGTAAGTTAAGTTGATAATCTCGCAGTGTTTGAAACTGCAATCTGGAAGTGCCCCCTGTGGTTATCCATCAGCTCTTCACTGTATGTTGTAAGATAATTAGACAGCATTCAGCAGAATGATCGCATGGAACCCAGACTTCAGGTTGAGTGTAATAATGTCATTACAGTGGTTTTTCTTATACATGTTCAGTGGCTGCAGATTATAGGTCAGCACTGTGGGAGTGACAGTGATTGATAGCAAGGCTCTCCATGATTGAGTATGCAGTTATAAACCTAAGATAAATGGTGGGATCCACTCTAACTGTGGGATGGAAAGCTGCGCACAAGCTGAAAGTCTTTCTGTTCCTCGAGAATTCATCTCTTTCCCACTGCAGAGGGGAGTTATTGAATGGACAGAGGTAGTGCAGACACATTCAGGTGATGCTATAAGTACAGACGGGGGGTGATTGACATTTTCCAGGGAAGTGTTTTATTTTTCTATATTGAATCATTATGTATGGGATTTTACAACAGTGTATACACATTAAAATAAACGTCTTGCATTGATAAGAAAGATAAAACGTTTCACTTCAGGGTCACTACAGCATTTGGCTTTCATTCTATATTACTTGAAATGATTGTGTTAAAGACTGTTTTTTTCTTTTCATGTGTTATTCTTTTATTTGTCCACAGCTTTCTTCCTACCATGATGTACTAGTATGTTGCAAAGCTTGGAAATCTGATGAATCTACACTGATATACATTCCCAAATATCACATCAGGGTGGTTTCCAGTTTAACTTAAGCAGTCTGCTTAACAAGATAAATGTAATTTGGTAAAAGCCATCCACGCATTAAATTACAATGATTAATTCAATTAAATCATCTACACTGTTTAAAGTAAATGTTTAGTTTATTTGTGTGTATATATATATACACACACACACATATATACAGCTCTGGAAAAAATTAAGAGACCACTCCAAGTTCAGAAATCTATGTTAAGTGGTCTCTTTTTTTTCCAGAGCTGTATAGTTAGAAAATATGCTTATTCACTTTAGCTATGTTATAAAATAGGAATGAAAATGCTACTTATGTCACAGATTAATATGTATTTGAAAAGGGTCAGGTTTAGGCAGGAAATACATGGGAAATATTAAGTAACGTATTAAGTTAGTAAACAATTTGCTGTTTTATGTATTTTATTTTAAATATTAACCAAGCCAGTCTTATTGCTATACAATACTATCAGTTGTATATAACAAAAGTGAAAGCAAGGAATATGAATGCCAAGTCGTGTATTCTATATTCAAAATTTGAAATCCTTAACAATAATTATTTTTTTACACTACAGGCATTGGAAGCTCACAAATATATTATTAAACATTTTCAACAATTCTTTTTTATTTGGGGAGTTCCAGCATTTGTTTGATTAACTGCAAAAGGCAAACCATAAGTAACAACAATCTGGTCTGCTGGAAATGAAAAATGGTTCCTGTTATGTTTTAATGTGTTTACATATAGGACTTTATATGTAGCCTATATATTTCAGCTAGATCACTTTAAATCACCCCCCCCACCCCCACCCCCTCTCTCTCTAAATATTTAGAGCAAGCATAACAAATGTAAAATACACGGGCCTGTTATCAGTAGTATGTTAATGGTGACAAAATAATAATTCTTAAGTATAACTTGATTATGGTCTTCCTCTCGTTTGTTTAAAGTTCTTGTTGAAATGTCTATTGTATCATTCAGTGACTTTTAAAATGTATTATGTCCAGCTGATGACAGATTTAGTCTGGTGAATATGAAAGACATAATGCTGAAATTTATCTCTCCCTTCATTCTCTACCAGTCGGGGTCTGAAAAAGGACCTCTTGGGGGTGTTATATATAATGCTCACAATAGAGTGTCTTGGATATTTATGCCCTTGCCTTGTACTTAAGCCTGTATTGATCCATCTTAATGTATGTTTAGTTGATCGATCCCTTCTAGTCTGCTTCTAGTAAACAGGATACAGTCAATATTGTCAAATAACACTTGACTATCACCTCCCAGCTTGCTAAACAGTGCTGGGCTTAAAATGGAGAAGGTATCCATCTGTAACTGGGTTAATATGAAGATGTTAATGGGGAAAGAGAGTTGAAATGTGCCATGTAACAGCATGCTCATACCATCTAAAACCGCTTGGCCTGTGCACCTGCTGTTGCTAGATTCATTATACATCTCTAATGGCTTTTTAGTTTTTAATAGCTTGTAGTTTTAGCGTTACATCTGTAATGCATAACTAGATGTCGTTCTGTAGGATAATGAGAAATGTAATGCTACTTAAAGCTTTAAATCTATAGGTTGTCCTATTCTATTTTTCACCCTGGTTTTGAATTAATTTCAGTTCACCAATGATTCAGTATTTTCCTGCCATGTCCACTTGCCTAAATCAATTAATAAATACATTTATATTCAAATTAGTTCCTTTCATGTAAAGATCTCCATGTACCTCTGGAACTGCTCTCGCCTGGCTTTCCTCCTACTTCAACAACCGCACCTACCAAGTGACATGGCGCAGGTTTTCGTCCACACTGCTACCTCTCCTCACAGGTGTGCCCCAAGGCTCTGTCCTGAGCCCCCTCCTGTTCTCTCTCTACACACGCTCTGTGCATCTCCTCACATCATGTGGTTTCTCTTACCATTTCTATACAGTAGATGCTCAGATCTTCCTGTCTTTTCCCTCTTCTGACCGCCTCATCCCCTCTCGCATCTCTTCCTGTCTGTCCGCTATCTCCTTCTGGATGCACTCACATCACCTCAAACTCAACCTCCGATCTCCTCTTATTTCCCTCCTCCTCACCTTCTTCTGATCCCTCCATCTCAATTGACTTGGAATCTATCACACTCTCCACCTCTTCTTCCACTAAGAATCTAGGAGTCACCCTTGATCCTGCTCTCCCACGCTAACACACACCTGCCTGTCGATTCTTCCTGAGGACAACATATGTACCAAATAGTTGATTTGGCCACACCTAATGTTTTTGCTATCTGTCTGATTGGTTTGTTTTGATTTCTATGGCAAAACTGAAGCAAAACGCCCCAAGAACAAGCAGGACCTAAAGACAGCTGCAGTGCAGGCCTGGCAGAGCAACACCAGGGAAGAAACCCAGCATCAGGTGATGTCTATGGGTTCCAGACTTCAGGCAGTCATTGACTGCAAAGGATTTGCCACCAAGTATTGAAATTCACAATTTAATTAATGATTATGGTAGTTTGTCCAATTACTTTTGAGACCCTAAAACTGGAGGGAGCACATATAAATATGGGTGTAATTCCTACACCATTCACCCAATTTGGATGTAACTACCCTCAAATTAAAGATGAACGTCTACACTTAATATTGATTGTTTCCTTTCAAATCCATTGAGGTGGCATACAGAGCCAAAATGATGACAATTGTGTCACTGTCCAAATATTTATGGACCTAACTGTGTGTATATATATATATACACACTTAGTCTGAACCCCTAGTTCAGAGCTTTCCCATCTACAATTATTTGATAATTGCATTTTATTCCAAATGTATGGGAATTAAATGTAAATAGCACTGAGGATAGTCACATACATACAATTAAACATTTGAACTAACATGTTAACACACTATAAACATGTTTTGAGGGAATAAATGCATTTTATAAATGTTGTGTTTGTTTTGTTTAATTCCTGTGCAGAGTGCACTTCCAACTTCTTATTTTTAGTATTAATAACACACTCCATAAGTATTATCTGGATTTACCTTTCAGAAATATGCCTCATTGTATGTAAGAATGTTTGTTTTACATGTGATCTACTTTTACCACCATTAAAGCAGTCCCTTTCCAGTCATACACATAACAGTGGGGTAAATATAGACAAAAAGAGGTGAATGTGAAACTACTGAGATTTAAAAGAGTATCCAGAATGTTTTGTTTGTGTAGGCATGATGCCTTTATAAGACATTGAGGTCTGAAGTAACAGAACAAACAGTTCTATGTCTTCTACCTCACAGTCTGTCCAGCAATTCAGGTGTAATTACATCATTGTGGAGGAGAGATTTATTTATTTTTTCTTTTGCCTTTCTTCCACTATAAAAGCACCATTGTGCAGTCTAAAGGGTCAAAGTGCTTGTAATGTTGGTATACAGTTCTGTGGGATGTGTCACTCAAGGGTTGTTAGCATTTTACCTCTTATTAAATACAGAAACTCAGACCTTAGGATAAACCATTTTGTTTATTTATTCAAGATGCCTCCTGAAGAAATGGGATAGCATTGTAGCAACACCTCTAGTTACATAGATATGCTTAAACTATACCAAACGCAGTGTAATGGGCTGTTTCAAAAGGATACTTTTACACACGTTTACACAGTGTTGAGGAATTGTGTCTTGGAAGCAGCTTAAACTTAAACTGCAAGCGATTTTGAAATGTATTATCTTAAACTAAACAAAAGGCATCAGGAGTATTTCAGATTGGCCTCTTGTTTAGCTAGAAACATATCTATAATTCCTAACCAGCATTTCAGTTACATTCATGCACAAAACTGTGATTGTGTAAGAAAACCTTAAAAAACAATCCCTGATACTAGCATAAAGATGGGGGAAATTCACAGGCCAGTGGCAGAGAAGCATTGAGGACTCTAACTGGTATCAACCACATTCCTCTTTACTAGCTATTGGTTTCAAATGTCATCCAGGATTCTTCTCCCCACCCACTGAAAACTACAACACTAGGCACTTTAACACTGCCATTTCTGATCTGGATTAAATGCATCAGTACATTTGATCAGGATCAGTGGTGTCATGTCTAAACTGCCATTTTATCAGGATCAACTGTCAGCAGCCCCATTAGCGCAAGTCCAAACTTAATTATGGTCACGTTCTTGCAACGTCAATTTCCGCAGTTTTGCGCAGAAATCTGTGATACACGAACGTGACCTATGTATATATACACAACGCTATATTAAAAACTGTAGTTTTACCTGTTTATGAATTATTCTATCACATAAAACCAATGCATTTTTTCTCAACCAAATCATTTTAAATAAAGATAAATTGCATTCATTTTTTTGTTAATATAAAATAAAAAGCCATTTAGCCTGTGTTAACTGCTCCACTGATGTGAATGGTGTTTTGTCTACCGCCTGCCTATCAAAATCAAATGCCGCAGCAGTGCAGTGCAGTTGAGTGTCCACACTGCCAGGATCAAATGCCACCGATGCATTTGATCAGGATCAGAAATGGCAGTGTAAATGTGCATATTAGCAGTGATCAACCTCTGACATGTTGCAAGGAGTCATTAGAAAGGGATTCACCATCATTAATGTAAGACATTGTTCCTATGTGGCAAATGCAATCTGAATCTGGAGCTATAACAAACTGATGTTACTTTTATATTTATTGTAATTTAGGGCCGGATTAAATCAAAACTTTGACCCACCCGCTAATAGCAAACAACAAACCTGTACATCATAGCAGTTACATTTATCATTAGAAGAAAGTGTCATCTTACTAAAACTGAAGTCACAACTGAGTATAGTTCTGTAGGGTTTTTTATATATGTTTTTGTTTATTATGACAACCATCTTGAAGCACTTGATAAAGAATAAAGTTACAATAACACATGGCAAAAATGCAACCGAAGAGAAACACTAAAGGCCTTGGGCTCAAGAAAATATGAATCACACTAAACACTGCGGAATTCTACTTGTAGCTAAGGTTACAAGATGGGGAAATTGAAGAAAGGGACCTGTGCATTGTTGAGAGTTACCAAAGTGACTCCTTAGTGACACTAAATAGGAGATAGGATAGGAGTACATGGATCCTGCAGCCACTCACAAGATAACTTTTTACTCTGTTTACTGTGGCTGTGTGGTATGATCTCTAAATCATATTTCATCCTGCCGACTGAGGGGACTTGTCAATTGAAGTTCTGATAATTAGTAAGGATCGCTTAATAATAATTATTTTTTAAATGATAAATGATGAACATATGAATAAATAAATAACGTGACCAACACAATTGTCATTGCTCGTATTCTCTCTTGCTCTTCCCCAAGCCCTTCCAATGCTACTCAAATGTCTTTTTTATTGCTGAACCGCCCATTAGTGTTGTCCTTGGCAACGTTTATATCAGAGGATTGATAATTAGAATTCCCCTCAGATATCCAGGCAAACCACAGATGTCAAGAGAAGCTAGTAGATCGTCCCAGACTTGGCTGTGGGAGGCCGGGGAAGGGGGGGCAAGGGAAGGGAAGACAGAGAAAGAGGGACACCTAAGGGTTGCCCAAATGAACGACAATGTCCATTTTATGAAGCCTGTAAGCAGCTGTTAGGGGATAACCACTGACAAAATATGCAATGGGTCTTGTGCAGTCTTGTTCAGACTGTGATGC
The DNA here is from genome assembly GCF_036373705.1 of Amia ocellicauda. Classification (NCBI taxonomy): domain Eukaryota; kingdom Metazoa; phylum Chordata; class Actinopteri; order Amiiformes; family Amiidae; genus Amia; species Amia ocellicauda. The sequence continues at coordinate 9,380,603 of NC_089850.1, forward strand.
ACTTAGGACTGCACTTGGGAGATTAAGTAAGCTCTATGCCTGTTTATAAATACCTAGAAGTCACAAAAAAACAGGACAAAAAATGTTTTATGACACACCTAAACATTTCATTTTAAGCACTGAAACTGATGTACAAAAGCGGCTCCGTTTGGTCTTGAACTTGACAAACAGCGCAGAAATTACATCTAGGAGTTAATGTAACATTTATTTGAATCATTTTTGGTTTCAGTAAAAGAGCAGAGGTGACCACCAACTGCTTTTCTGTTTATTTTGGAAAGTTTCAGCTTTACACCTTTTCCAGTGGATTAAATTAATTATTATTATTAAATTATTTCATTCAGATTGTTGCAGTATTCTGGTTTGTTGTAATTTGGGGATTAAATGGTTTTGTAATTGATTTAACCTAAGAATATAATTGAATAATATGTTTAAAGACGACTTTTATTTTCTGTGAAAAAAAGTATATATTTGTTTTCTGTTGATATTATGGCCCAAATTAATTCAAAACTTTGACACAACAGCAAATTACAAACTCAATACTTGATGACAGATTTCAATTTGGCATAAAAGCTACCAGTGTGTACTTCTTTTTTTTAATTGATGATTGTCATGTGAGTTGAAATTCTTATTTAATCCTGGCCTATAATATTGTTATGATGTTCTCTTTTCATTATTTGTGTGACAAAGTTAAATTTGTTACATTTTATGAAATGTGGGAAAGTAGGCTAGCAACACAACATATGTCTAATGTTTGGTATGTGTCTGCACATTGCATTATAAAAAGTGTAGAGAAAAAGTGATCACACAAAAAACATCCCTTGAAACAGATAACCCGTTCAGTCCTGAGAACTTTACCCAGGAAGGTTGAAAGTCGATTTCAAAAGGAATGTATTGTCATTCGTTTACGGTTGAGAATGAAAGGAATACCAGGAAACATAGTGTGCAGAGCAGAGATCTGACAAGTCAGCAACAACCAATCTACACACTGCTAATTATTCATGTCACCTCAGAGAGAAGGGAAAATTAATGCAATGTCCCTTTAAAACCATAGCTGCACAAAACAGAATAATTCATGTCTATTAGAGACTGGTAAATTATTCATTTGCTTGGGTAATGAAAATATGCTAATTAGAGACTTGCTGTAAAAAAAAAAAAAAAAATACGCACCTAAAGTAATTAGAATAAGTAATTATTTAAACATTAATTTCTGAAGTTGAATTATTATCAGTAGTCAAATTCCGAAGCAAGATAAAAAAGACCAAATTACATTTAGTTTATAGAGAATCATGATGTCTTATTCATGACAGGCATTATTGTTTGGATGTTTGTTCAAAGAAAACTCTGAAGTGTTGTTTCTTGCTAGAAATAACATTTTCCCCAAATCAAATGATTTTATAACAACCATGACAATGCATTGTGGATTGGGGTTTTGACAAAATGTCAAGTATGGAATTGATTTGGTTTGGAATCAAGAATGGGTTTTCCAAAGGAGTCCTCTATGATTAAGTAAAGCTATATGTTGAATTCATAATGGCACTTTAAGAAAATATTTTAAAAATCCTCTTTAGTTAAGTACAAGGAATGAAAAGACTTATTAAGAGGAGGTCAGATTAAGTCAGGGCTGTAATAGCCATTATAAAGTAGATCTGTTGCATTGTCATAACTCTTGATTTAATATAAGTCAACCTGTAACCCTGAAACATAATAAATACTGAAGTACCTAAAAGACCTATCAAGTAGAAGGAGTAATATCACAATAATGCAAATAAAACCAACTGGGTAAAATGAAATGAAGTATATGCAAGTGGCTTCAAAAAGTATTATAAAGCTGGTGTATCTGTACTGTCTGCACTGTATAAGTGAATTACGCATGCTCCTTCACTCTCAGAATGCCCGGCTGATCAGAAATAAAGAATTTAGAAATTAAAATAAACAGCATTTGTTCCAGGCCAACATCCTTCACTCAGCTGCAAATGATTAGGCAAAGCAAGGTCTTCAGAAGATGTAGTTTTATGACACAGGTTTCGGGGAAGCCAACAGAGAACTATTCTGAAAGTTTATCAACAGCTCCTAGTCAGTCCTCGTGCCTCTTTGTGTGTTTTTATTTTTTTCCAGCACTTGCAGAAAGAGAAGCTCTGTCCCATCTGGGATAAAATAGCAGAATTCATCTTCTGGTGTGTTGGAGATAACACTTCGAGTGAGACATCCCATCTCAGATTACAAGCAAAGAATTCATTCCTTGCATTCTCCTTGTCACTGTGCCTTCAATAGTTGCATTAAGCAATTTGCTCTAGAATAATGAGGGCTATCATGAAGAGACTAGTCTTTAAATACTAGACCTCTATGCTATAACATCGAGCTGTGACATCTATGCAGTTTTGTTCCTATATCCATAAATTCAGCCTTCAGTTATTCATTTTGTTAGTGGCAATAAAACAAACATTGGAGTCTGACAAATGATTCAGCATGTATTTGTAGCTTTTATACAAACTGTATTCATGTCTATTTTTGAAATGATTAGTATTTTGTATTTAAGTGGGAGGAAAGTACATCTTACACTCTAGTAAACATCTATTACATACTTTTATACATTACAATCTGTGTTGCATAATAATATTCTTAAAATAAAAAAATAAAAAAATATCAGCACAATAATAACATGCTATGTAATACATAATATAATAAAATGCCCGCCCTGTGTCAAAAATCAACAGTGGCTTCTGCAATATCGATTTTTGATATTCTGACTATATTCTACATCCTGGTAGAAGCTTACATTCAATGAATATGTATAACTTTAAACTTAAGAATAAATATTCTGGGGGTTATTTCCACATGTACATGCATACCTTTGTACCTTGCAAAATTGCTCAGTCTCTCTCTCTCTGTACATATCTATCTATATATATATCTATATATCTATCTATATATCTATCTATATATATATATATATATATATATATATATATATATATAGATATATATATGGAATGCCAAAAGGCCTAATAACACATGATAAGGGCATTAGCCAATCAGCATCCTGTTTGGATAAACTGTTTATGCTTCACATGGGAATCCTCTCACATTAGAGTCACACATAATGGCATTCAAAGGCTCAAACTTCTCATAAAGGCTGTCCGACGGCTTCCAATGATGAACACCATACCAGCCAAGATCACAGAATTTTGAGGATATTTTACAAATGGAAGGGATGTCAAAATAAGGCAAATACCAGCACCACAGAAAATTATATTAGTTTTTTTTTTTTTGTAGTGTTTATAGTGCTTGTGCATACATACATACATTCATACATACATACATACATAAAAATAATATTGTTGATGGCAAATTACCTTTTCTATTTGCATTTTGCACAAATGAGTAGTCCATAAAGAGCTTAATATTAAGGTTTTTAACTTTCATCCATACCATTCAAGTAACAGTCACTCTCCCCATTGTTGTTTCATAGTGTTAGAGAGTACCTGGATGATCAATGTCTTTTTCATGATGGCAAAATAAGAAGCAGTAACCGATAGATAGCACTGAATGGCAGCCCAGATATTGTTGATAAAAACATGTCTCACTCTCACACTTTTATTGGATTCTACAAAGTCATAAATACATGCTTCAGTAAAAACTAAACTCAGGGTTTGAACCTGGCGCTCCTATCCCTCATCAATGCTTACTGAGATTTGACTATCGCAGCTCAATGAAGTTGGTCTTAGACTGAACAAAGTTCTATATTAAACACTGGGATACACATAAATCACATGAGTTATAGAAGGAACACAAATGCTAAATCTCATTAGCCGACTAAGACAAGCATTCAATAATTTGTTCTTGCACAGTAATCCCAAAGCAAGGGATATCCATGTATAAATGTATCTATTTCATAGCAAGTTGTGTCATGCTATAGTTCCACAATGAATAATAGTGTTTAACGCAGACAGCTTCAGTTGTAAAAATGGTTCTCACTTTTATGTACAATATGTATGCTAATGTTCTGGATCCATATTAAAAATATATATAATAAAACATAAATCAAAATGAAAATAATGATGATAATGATAATGTTGGGGGTATAAACTTGCATGTGCATTATAGAGTGTGTGCAGAGATTTGAATGACTTTCAAATTTCTAAAACTTAAAAGTCTAAGTTGTTATCATTCTGTGTTGTGTAAAGCAGTACCCCAAGTCATTATTTCCTGAATACAACCTTTAAAGGCCTGTTATAAATGCAGTTATCTTTCAAGTAAAAAAATACTATGCAAAGGGGATGGGGTAAATTATACCCAAGCTGTCGTGAGGGAAGCTGGCATTGGCAAATAAGGAAGTTAACCCCAAGGCCTGGGCCTGCTAAGGGAAGGCCTCAACTTATAGTTTGAAAAGAAGAAGGTGGTCCGGGCATTAACAGAGACCCGTACGCTCAGACCCAAGAAAACAGGAGCAGAGGCCAAAGGCTGACGAAAAGAAAAGGGAGGGGGGTAGGAGCAACAGAGGCTGCACACCACCCATGGGGACACGACCAGGAGTGGGTCAGATCACGCTCTACTAGAGCATGAGCAGCACTTACACGGGGCCACCAAGCACCTGTACAGCATCAACCAAAAACAGGAACAGGGCTGAACAGACTCTACTGGGGAGATGCTGTGTGTATATGCTCTTCACTTTTCTTTTTCCCTTGGCATCGAGGGGGGAAGGTCTGTCTGCATGATGCTCACGACAGCCTATAGGCAGCTTTGTTAGACAACTGCATTCACTGAGTTCTCATAGAAATGATAATATCCCATCCCCTTTGGGTAGTATTCTCATTTTATTTATTTTCAGATTGTGCTGAATGCTGATTCAACCTACAAAAAACTCCAGCTGATTGAACTGATGTAAGACAGTAAGTGTATAGCATTGTTCAGTCCTATTATTAACAAGATCACCTCTAGTTATTTCTAACAGAAAATTAAATGCAATTGAAAAGAATAAAAACAGATACAAAATCAGGTTAAAAATGATTAAAAATGTAAATACGAACACAAGGAAGTAATAACTGCAGCCAATGAGAGAAAAGAAAAAGAAAAAGTGAGGCTATGACAGCATGTCTTCATTTTGAATGCACCGCAAGTCTTTAACATTAACACTAAGCTAAAATAAAGAACTATATGTTTCTCAGTTGTTTCATATTAAAACTTTCCAATAACCCAAGTTCAACTGTTTTCACTTACAATTTCGCTTCCTACTGATTTTTTTATTCGTATTACTATTTTGGTGAAAAACATTTGTACTATAAGCACAAGCACAGGGCTTTTCTTTGTGTTTTTCTCCTGGGTACAGACTTAATGAAAAGAAAAAGAAGTGAACTGAAGTTTGTCAGACTGCAAACGCGCATGGAAGGAGAGAAGACGTAAAAGATGTGAATATCCCCTTTCAATCCTATAGAAACAATATCATTAAAATGTGTTATTGTGACAGTAGGTTTCTATTCACTAGCAGCTTCTGCTTTTAATTGCTTTACAAGAACTCTCTGTTGTGACCCCACCATAACCCCTGAGTGTCATCTTGTTATCTATCAATGGCAAAGGAAAACCCCCTTTCTCTGAGATGACCTATTGGCAGTAGTGAGGTAAATAACCTGGGCTTTGCTAATTCATAAGCTTCACAAAGACATCATTCTAAACTAAAGACAAGTTAATGAGTCAGACATTTGAAAATGACAGGCAATATTCGCCAACAATGAGCCAACTCTGGAATAAATAACGAGATAGATCCGATTAGCCTGATTACCTCATCATTATGTACTGCTATGGATTTTAGAGTTCATTTTAGCATTTTACTGTGAGCTTTCTTGCGGAAGGCTAATCAATTAATAGACTTTGGCACTGGTGTTATGCTCTGCAGAAAAAGAAAAAAAACAACAACCTCAAAATAAACTAAATAAAGTGTTATGTGGCATGATCTTTTAACTTCACTTGACATTTAATAGCATGCTAAAAGGAAGCAAATTATAATGCAGTAGTGTCTTAACCACTATATGAAATCCGAACTATTAGTGCAGTGTTGACATCACCACTCTAAATACAGTCTTGTTTTAATAAAGACAATATGTAGAATCTATCAAATGTGCTTAAACCAAATTAGCAGTGGCTTTTTTGTATGCTTATAATGGTACCAAAAATATTACAGAAGTGAATTAAACAAAACAGGCATGATACAGTACAATATTCATTTTATTTTTTTAACTATTAGTATTGTTTTAGTTTGGTATGAACTCAGTTAGTTCATTTACCTAAATTGTTTAATCTAATTCCTATATGATATTGGATTACATATGAATGTGCTCCTAACTAATAAAACATAAAATTAGGCCAGAGGACATATGAGATACATGCATTGCTCTAGAGATTAGATACAGTTTATGATTGTAAACAGCAAGTGAAAATAAATAAATGTGTTAAATGTGAATTTATTGGTGTCTTCACAGCTAAGAAGGAGTAAAGGAAAAAATAATAATCACCTGTCTTAATGAACAAATGAAGAAACACTGAATATTAAAATTGTCTGGCATGTAAAATAGGTGACATACACGTTGAAATTAAGTATAAAGTCTACATAATCAAGCATATGTCATTTTGGAAAAGTATGTTGCTTTCAATCCGAAAGACATTAAAGCAGATATTATTATATTATTTGTAGTGAAACAACACATATATTTTTTTCTGTAATGAAGAACACACACACACAAAACATTTAAATTCCAATGAGGATAAAGGGAAAATAAGCATAAATAGAACTGAAAGCTAGTTGTGTCACACATCATTTAAGAATGTGTTATTTAACAGGCTTACTGAACTTGTGGGAGTGTTAAGGATTTGTATAAACTAGTGCTAAAATGAATTCAATGTCTAATAATGTAATATGAAGTCATAGGAACTTAATTCAATATTCGTTTTGTTAATTAAGTAATCTTAGTCATAATGAACTCATAAAAGCAAAAAACTGAAATGCAAATAAACAAATATTACTGAATTTTATGAAACAATGATACTGAGATATTCTTAAAACCGTCAAGGCATATTTGTGAATGGATACTCTTCCCTTTTGTAGGTCGAGATGGTCTTGCAGTTGTAAGCTGAAATGTGAGCACTGAGCTTCTCCAGGAGATACCTCAGAGGCTGCACACGAACTCTACAGACAGACATGAGAAAGGGCTTGGAACTGCATGTAATAGTCTGCATTGAATTAAAGGGACCACAACCAAAGAAAGACACATTTGCTGAATCTTAAACAGAGGCAAACATATTTGTTCATTCCTAACTAGGACAAATCTGCTCAGGGAGGTAAATAGAGTATTTCCCCTCAAAAAATGTATCAATAATTTGTTGTTGTTGATAATGCATAGGCCTATACATTTCTATTGTTTGATATTCATGTATAGATATTTTTTCATTTATTTGTATATTCCCACGTTGTAATCAGTAATTGTAAGTACAGGGGAGATGAGACAACATACACAACTTGGCCATCTGCTTATTTTCACCCTGAAAGCCTACACCACCAACAGTGGAGACAGGATTAGAATGGATGAGTGACACAGCTTTTACTAGCTGGGTTTACGTGCACTTAAAAATTACTTCAACGGTTATACTTTGTGGCATAGCACGTAACATATCATACACATTCTTCGAGATAAAGCAAAAGCACATCCCTTCGGTGGCACATCTTTAAAGGTAGGGTCAGTCTCTTTCTCATGTTTAAAATAGCTTGAGTGCTTGGGTCTCACAAAATTGATATCCAGAGTTTCTGCTTTCTTTTCATTTAAAATTTCACACTTGCAAACAAACGTTTGTTTTGTGTTTTGGCAGAACTGTGCATGATCCACTTTATTACAAAAGAGAAGCTGTGGATATACCTAAATGTTGCAAAATCCCCCCCACCCCTAAACAATGATGTCTGTAATGAAAGGTAACAAATCCAGAAATGTATAAATAAGAAACGTATTCATATTTTATGTGTATTCTTATTTGTACTTCTTGAAATATGGTAATATGTTAAGTGGAATACAAAAGACACATATTTGTGTATCAGTAAGTCTTCCTGCATTACATTAGGTTAAAATAAAGACAAAACTAGTATGTTTCTCTTCTGCGCTTCAAGGGAGCAATGCTGAAACTTTGAGTATGGAGTTGGCTAAAAGCCAGCTTGTGCTCCTGTTTTGGTCAAATTAAAGTTAACCAACCGACACAGACCTGAGTACAATAATGTTCAGGTTGGTTTCCTTTAGACTAAAACAAATTAAACCTAAAAACACCATTTGCTCCATGGTGGCAGCCATTGAAAAACTAATTTGATCCTGTTTCTCCGGATAAAAAAGGAAAAAATATGAACACAATGTAACGATGTTTTACAGAAACAGTATAATTTGAATCAACTCGGGTTCCTTATTTCTCCTTTTGTGCTCATTTCTTAATGAATGACAGCACCAAAATGCCAGCACTTACCTTGTCACCACCAAGGAGCCTCAATTAAATAACCCCTTAAAGAGATGACAAGAGACGAAAGGGGTGTCAGCGAAGGTCATGGATATCTATTGCTCCTATTCCCACTGAGCATTACTGTACATTTTCATTTGCCACTGCAGGCCCTCCCAGACGAATACCTTCCCATCATTCCTTCACAGTCCAGTCATAGACGTATAGGGTTACAGACTTTATGTTATTAAATGGACTCTTTCCCTCTTCCTGGCCTATGATTTCAATTTTGATCCTCAACACCATGAATTGTATGTTTCATTGCAGAGATATTCTATAAGTCATTATTAATCTCTCTCTCTCTTTTCTTTTCTGTTGGCCATGTGAGAACACACCACAGAGCTGTAGACTGTGATGTGTTATATAGTAAGGAGCCACTGGAGGATTTTAATTGATATTATTTTCAATTATTTCTAAATCTTAATATTGGTGCTATTACTGTACTTAAAGGGGTGAGTCAACTACTGACTGAAATATAAATTTCTGCTTTTTAGACTTTTAATACTTCTATATATATAATGCAGGGAATTCTAAGAACCCATGTATCTCAACTGCTTAGAATTAGGATTTTATAACATACTTGTCAGGGTCATAATATTCAGTGATAAAGAGAGCAGTGAAAGTGGCAATGGAGTTCATTACAAAATCCCAGCAGCTTCTCCTTTCATAATAATATGACTGATTAGTGTAATTCTGATTTCTCCTTGTGTCGTTTTGGTGTAAGATTAAGTCAAAGATAACACATTCACTGTGAAGCTGATAGAAGTCTTTGAGCTTAGTATTTCTACAGCCTTTTCTAGGAAAGATATACAAATTGTTTGAGTTTGATCATCTTACAGCATCTTAACATAGAAACGTAGATCCTCACACTTTCTACTATCACTGTTACTATTTTTTGGCGGTTAGTTCAATAATATTGAAGAAAACATATATTGTTTTCAGGTTGTGTTATTAATGCTTGTCAGTATACATTGCATATTAACAGAGCATATTGTTCCTCACTATATCTCATGGGTGGACAGATCAAGTGAGATCAACAGCTTATCTTTGAGAGTGAACAGATATGTCATCTTTTTGTGGCGGCATTATTCCGCCCAATAATGCGACAATAATGTGAACTGTTCCCACACAAGACAACATGGAAAAATGTTTCATTTGTGGGAGCTCCTGTTTGGTGCTGTACTGTTTCATAATGCATAGTGATTATAGAGGTGAGTGAGACAAATATAAAAAAGAAGTGCAGATAACATTTTTGAGTAAATACATGAACTACCAGAAGAAATGTGCTCTTTTTGTAGAAATGTCACTAAGAATGTATAATCTTTAAACACTATTATATCAATCCATCCTGTTTAACTCTGAAGTAAAAAAAAAAAACTGACCTGACTTTATTCAGGAGAGTAATGTCTTGACTCTGTGATCAGATATAAGTACTAATGACAGAGTTCTACTGATATGGTAATGTAAGGAAAGCCAATCTTTTTTCTCAGTTATGAAATGATCTATGCCAACAATTTCATGCCTTTTTTCTGCTAATCTCAGATCATCACATCAAGCCTGTCATATTGATTTCTTGGGAAAGTAGTGCTAAGGTGGCCTTTCTTTGTCAATCCGTTGCTTGTTACTAGGCAACACAGTGACCCAGCTCAATGTGGATCATTCTCTTATCTGACAAAAATGCTCCATAAAGTAACCTGAGATTTCTGTAAGAATTCGGTTGTGAAACGTTTGATTATTCTAGTTATAAGCTCCATTTGTTGTGTAACTACGGTTTTCTGCTTACATAGCACATATGATTCCTTACAAAAGTACTATAACCTCTAAATTCATGATTATTTAACACATAGTTGTCAGCTCTGTTGAATCCCCAAGATATATAAAATGCTTTAATGTAATTTCTCCTGGGTAAAAGGACTATTTCCTATTGTTTCTACCTTATCTAAGCTTTGGAAAATTACTATTTTTGCCAAAGAGCCATTGGACTTTACAAATTTAATGTTACACATGAACTTGACAGAAGTTTTTACTTTGTGTGTGTGTGTGTGTGTGTGTGTGTGTGTGTGTGTGTGGGGATAACTAAAAATATTTATGGTTACATTAATGTGTCTCCCTTGATGTGTGTACTTCCAGTGATGGGTCACTGTTGCTCAGTGATGAAGAGTAGCTCATTAAAGGTAGTTTGTTACTTTTTTCAGTAACGAGTTACTTTAATTTGAGTGTAGCTTTTAACACTAGTCAGCAACTTTTTCCATTGAAAAATCGCTGAATCTACAGCTACTTACAAACCTACTGTTTTTGAGGGAGGGATTGAAACAACTCAGCTGACATTGCATCACTGGCCTGTGCATTATACAGCTTGGGTGCCAAACAGTAGTAATGGGGTAAAGATCAACGCTCCATTAATTTGATAAGCACAAAATTGATTATTTTAGCTATAAAGTACACATTGCTAAGAAAGGGCTTCTAAACTGTTTTAACTCTACACTAAATGTTTGACCCACCTATTGTCCCGTGTTTGTGCTGTCAAAATGTAGAAAAATCTATTGCATGAATCATATATGCTAAATACTGTATTTTGCAGGTTTTGTGTATAACTAGAGGTGCAAAAATGCATAACACTGTTGCCTATCGTAGGTGGGTCTGTGGAAGCTGCTATCTGGACAGTTTATCAAAATCCACTTTGCCGGTGCCTGTTTAATGGAAACTGATGCTGCAAGTAGGCTACAATAATCTTTCTTCCTCATTAACTTTCCTAATTAATTTAAAATTAAGCAAAGGTAAAGTAGGAACATTTGCAATATGAAATACTAGTAGGCCACAGTGGCTGAAAGCGCCAATGAAGAACTGGGAATCACATCATCAAACCTTGCCTTTATTGAAATTAAAAACGCTTCACAAAATGTTAGTGTGCAACGGAGAAGGGTCATGTTTTTGCCTGTGAGCTTAACAAATGAAAAAATTATCTGCAAATCACAAAACTATTTAAACAAATTATGGTGTGTTAGGCCTATTTAAATACATTTCTGAATTCTGACTTAAAAACACGTTTGAAAAGAGTGTACTGTGATTTATTGCAATTCCATATTTGTATTTTATTTAAAGGCTCGATAATACCAAAATGATGGTAATCTATTGAGTTTGTAGCCTTTTAACATTTTTAATACTAAATACTATTAATTACTTAATTATATGCAAATTGAAGACTCAGTAGTGTATTAATACTTCATGTTTTTGGAACTAAGGTAGCATGCACTGCCCAGCTATGGTGCAGAAGATGTAATTGCAAAGATCTAAATTCAATTATATGGTTTTAATTAACATAAACCTGTATACATATATACTGAGAGCAGAATATTATCATCAAGTTCAACACATTTCTGCATGCCAATGCAGTCTCTGAACGCCCACTTTAAAATGTTATGTCGCATCAACAAGAGTTTAAGAGGCTAGATTTTGAATCTCTTTACAGTTGAAGTCGTGAGACAAGTGACTATGTGGTTGCATTTTAAGTATATCTGACATTTCACAACTCCTCCTGTCGTACGTTTTTGTCAGACAGTGTCTTATTATAATAATAATAATAATAATAATAATCATAATACAAATCTGTCAGACTCAGAGCCCCTGAAAATAAACGCCATTCTTTGTGTGAAGGATTCAACTACCTAATGAAAACACTGTTTAATACCTCCTCTTGTTTTCTGTTTGATTTTTGATTTTGAATGCATATGTATATATTAAAAAAATTAAATTTGCTTTGAAAGTAGCTTTGACTTTAGTTAACTACACCCCTATTGTAGCTAGCTACTTTTTAAAAGTTGCTTCCCCAACACTGTGGATTCTTGTTTCTGTAGTGGGCTGAGTCTTCTTCAATCTATCCTTGTGTCTGTCATTTTCAGATTTCTTCTCTGTGTTTCCTATGCCTCTGAATCTGCAGTATTATACTACTTTAATACAGAGAAGGGTTTAGAACATTAAACATGAACATGTATTTTAAAATACAGGAGCTTACAAATATTTTGCATTTTAAGATACAAAGCCCAAATTATACTGTCCAGCATCTAGTTGCTTCTAGCGAATTGTGTGTGGAGTCCTTGTTATGTGATTCTCACCAGGCAATTGGCTGCTCGCTGTATCAATCACAGCTGTTTTTTACTGTCTTGGTAGTCAACCTATTATATGTACACAATGTCAAGTTGCTTTGACTAGACTACTTGAAGCAACTGCTTGAGATGTAACATAGCAAACAGATGCCTCATAATCTAAATCCTAATAAGGAAATAGTAGTTGGTGTTCATAGTGATTATTTGATTAACTACTGATCAGTAAACCTTTAAAACCTTCATCAAATGGATTGAGTCATTTTACATATTAGTAAGATAATGAATCTTAGATCACAAAGTTGTACTGATGCACAAAGGACATAGAATTGAAAAAAGGGTTTATTCACATGGTCACACTACAGTGTATCCTTATGTACAGTACCTTTAAGTATCGATAGGTTGATACCTTCCCTGTTTGTTTTGGTGATTGTTCACGCATGCTGTTATTTAGTTTAACTAAGGGAGAACGTAAACTGTATAACTTACCTTACTGTAGTGTACTGAACCCTTCATTCTTTCTGCCTGTGCTGATAAGGAATATGTTATGTTTGTTACAAGTTCTGTTGACTGCTGAAATAATCCCTTAAAATGTCCATGAAACTTTAGAAAATATCTTTCAAAAACCCATTAGGAATTTCATGCACTAAATTAATAATACTCCTCCGTGGTTTGCTTCACTAAATTTAATCAGAGCATTCAAAATGAATGCCCTCCAGGATATATGTATGTATACATATAACATATCTCTTGTTAAAATATTTTAACTGTACTGAGGAACATTTTAAAACTGTAATTTATCACACAAAGATTTTAGAAGATGTCAAAGTAATTGGGAATGAGGACAATGATTTACTGACGACAAATAGACAAAGGATGGGAAAAAAGCAAAATAGCCCCATCAAATTAAAAAAAACCTTATCTGGACTTGGGATCCCAATAAATTGTACAATGCTTCTTATCAGAAAATGAAACTAATTTATTTATCTAGTGCTTCTTGAATTCATATCTCATTACTTTTCAGCCACAATATTTTTTATTAGTTTTGAAAAGGCCACAAATGGGAGGGTCATTACAAATTGCCAAGTTCATAAAGGAGACCACACTTCTATAAAACAAAATAAGAACAGGGGTAGTATTCAATACTTTGTACAGTCTCTTTATTTGTATGGTCTTTCTTTCCTTAAAATAAATAGAATACAATAAAATAAAGGTTGTGAGGTATCGCAAGAAACATTGAGAAGTTAACAAACTCTTTATTCTTTATGAATATACCCTGGATGTTAGGTTAATACAACGCCTATTCCACATTCATATTTTATCATATTGATTGTCAACTGGGGGGGTTGCCATCTTGCCCAATAAACTCTGAAAACTGTAAGACAACTGTAAAAGGTTCTTAAAGTTGGCCCTTAACTGACTGAAATGAAAATGAACAGTACGTAAAGGCCTAGGCCAAATCAACACTTTGAACTTCCCACGAATGGCAAAGCACAAAACCTGTATCCTTTTTGCATTTTAATGTATTGTCAGAAGCCATGATCTAATACCTATACATCAAAACAGGATTTGAAATAAAATATACATTTGTGACAGTTATAATTGAAAAATCGGATTTGTCTAATAATAATAATAATAATAATAATAATAATAATAATAAAATTGACAGGATTCCCTTGGTATCTTTTCCTTCTGCCACACAGGCCTATAAATATTCTGAACTGGATGACCAAATGAGATGACACAGGAGTAAACTGCTGCTGACAAAGACAAGACTCCAGGCAATGTTATTTGACTAGACTCAGACAGTGACTCAAACGTCATCCTTGAAAAAAGGGTCGACAAAACCATATGACTATATCGGTTGACTAGACTGAGATATTGACTTAATGAGACCACCAGACAAACTGCACATCAGTTCCAGAACTTTTCTCGTTGACTTGACTAAGGCCTTATTCACACTAGTTGCCACATCAAGCTATGCCACCGAGAGCTACCCCTAGCTATGCCATGCCAAGCTACACCGCTCTTGTGCTCACAGTGGGAAGTGACATAAAGTTGGGAGATCATGCTTCTGCAAAGAGTCAACCAATCCTCAGGACTACATCATTGAGGGTTTAGTTATAATGCCTATGCAGATGTATTCAGTACAACTGTTCACTTGTTCTGTTACCAAGAACCTCTCCTCTCTTACCTAGAACAAGTATGTGCCTTCTCCTTTTGTGGGTACAGCATGTCCTTCTTATGTGGGTAAGGTTTTAAAAATTTTTTGAGTGTTTTTGTTTTCCTACTGTGTTGCTTTTTGAACTGTAGTTTGGATTGAACTTATACTTTTGACTGTGTTCATGCGACAATTAAATGTTGTTTGATTATTCTTACTATTCTTCTTGATATTCAAGATCATTACTTGATTATTGTAGTTCTTCACCATTTTACTTAAAACTATTTTATATAGAAATGGACTAGTCGGATCCAAAATATGCACTGGTTACTAGTCCCTTCTGATCAGCTGCAGTATTCTGTGTAAAAGGCTGCTATGCCCAACCTGTGTAGAAGTGTTTCTTTCTGTGTCTTTGTTCAAATTGCAGGTAAATACAAATTAAGATTAAATTGCCAATTTAACGGGCTGAGGATCATTTCAACATGAATGTGTCTTTCTTTTTAAACTATAATTATACGTAAATGTTGTCACCTGTGTAACTAATTGGCATCAGCCGTATACTGATAGGTGATAATTGAGCATTTATGAAAATTATTGTTCCACAGGAAGACAGCCGCAAATAGTCACACATACTCAACCTGCTTGAGAGATCAAATAACATATTAATATATCTATACACTCACACTTGAATCAGTGTTTAATTTTTTTTATTTATGTATCTATTTCTCTCTCGCTGTCTCTCTCGCATATATATATATATATAACACAAAGAATAATAGCAGTTTTAAGATTTTCTTTTTCTGTTTTCATCAAATTCCTTAATAGTTCTTGCTGTAAAAAATGTAAAAATATACACAAATCACAATACTGTTAATTTTCCCATTGTACTCTTGCAAAATAATCCCCCAGCTGGGCTGTTTGTCTCATTGTGTTCCATTTTATTTTTCACAATCTGAGAAAGTTATTATAGTGTACACGTATTTTTAACTTCTGTACGATATAAAAAGACTAAGAACCATTTACTGCAGTTCATAGTTATAGAATTGGTTTCCTTTCCACCTGAACCCAAAATATAACTTCCTTTCAGAAAAAACATGTGATTGCCTTAGGCCGTACCTTAATATCTGATCCATGTATAATGAAGCATAAAGCTGGCAATTGCAAGGAGCATCTGCAGTGTCACAGACTGATAGGCATTTCATTTACTTGGTTCCCATGGGCTCTCACACATCTGAAGACTCATGCACTATTTATTCAGAGTACTCATGTTTCTCATTGGTGAAGTTCACACCATATGTACAATGTGTAATGGTACTCTACAGACAGAAACTCTCCAGCTAGTATTAAATATGAGCTAAGAGACTGCCTGCAAGTGGAAAGCTATTCAAGCTATTTCTTTCTAACTGCACTGCATTGAAACTCCAATTTTCTTAGGTAAAAGTGTAGTGCAGCTTCTAATATATGGTTTGAGTTATTTTTTGTTGAGAAGAAAATTCAAATTTCTTGATTTATCTAATATATTCAACTTTGCAGGCGTGACATGGAAAAGAGAAGCTATGTATCAAAGCAAGTGGAAACATCTTGGGGATGCCCTCATCCTTCAACTGGATCGATATAGGCTGATAGTGATGATTTATAATAATAATAATAATTGATATAGGCTGATGGCGATGATTCATAAACATAATAATAATAATAATAATAATAATAATAATAATAATAATAATAATATAGTTTAGCAGCCAGCTTTATTCAAGGCTGCTTACAAGGTTAACAAACATGAACATACAGTAATTTACATTTACAATATTTTAGAATATTACAACATCACTATAAAAAAATATCTACATATTATAGTGAATACTTTCAGGGTATAAGAGAAAATTACAATGGTGTAAAGGTGTGTGTATATATACCCTGCTATTTGATCAATGCATACTCCAAGTGTTCACTTATGGTTGTGAAACCTGGTCACTTAATGTAAAAATCTTATCGTAAAAATCTTATCCATTTTCTTTGCAAGTCAGCATTAGCAAGATGGCAACGACCAAGCGCAAGTGCACTCATAATTAAAACAAGATAATCGAAGCCTATGTCATTAATAGCAGCATGGTAACCAAAGAAGCTGCCCAGCCATTACTTTCTAATAATATCTGTCACCCCAGAGCTTTGATGTGTGGAAACAGTCGAATTTGCAGATATACACGTTTTATTTAAAATTTGCCATATTGATCATGATGATTATCTGATGGCTAATGATAGTTCCTCGATACTGAAAATGCTTGGAAAAAATAAAATATAATATACTACAGGTTTTTTGGTTTTAAACATTCTGATTAATCTTCCATTTGAGTGTGCTCTAACATGTTGGCTATGCTTTGAGGGTATGCACAATGACCTTCTTGGGGAGAATAAAAATACAGTATGGTAGTAAAGGCTACATGAATTAAAAATATCCATTGATAAGGAGGACATTCTAAAATTAATGTATTTATCACTCTAAAAAGAATGTAGTTCAGTATACATACACTACATGGCCAAAAGTATGTGGACACTCCTTCAAATTAGTAGATTTGGCTATTTCAGTCACACCCATTGACGACAGGTGTATAAAATCAAGAAATCTCCTTAGACAAACATTGGCAGTAGAATGAGCCGTTCTGAAGAGCTCAGTGACTTTCAACGTGGCACCGTAATAGGATGCCACCTTTCCAAAAAGTCAGTAAATCAAATTTCTGCCCTGCTAGAGCCCTGCTGGTATTGTGAAATGGTAATGTCTAGGAGCAACAACAGCTCAGCCGTGAAGTGGAAGCCATACAAGCTCACAGAATGGTACCGCCAATCGTCTGTCCTCGGTTGCAACAAACAATACCGATTTCGGAACTGCCTCTGGAAGCAACGTCAGCACAAGAGCTGTTCGCCTGGAGCTTCATGAAATGGGTTTCCACAGCCGAGCAGCCGCACACAATCCTAAGATCACCAGTGACTTGACTTGAGTCAGATGCATTTTTTAATTATTATTATTATTATTATTATTATTATTATTATTAATAATTGCAGTGGACATGCCCCCCTAATATTGAGAGCACCGCCCCCCCACCCCAATATGAATGCTGACAAGCTTTCTGCTCCATTCGAGAACAACGTGCCCCCCACTACTCAACAACTACATGCACCCCCCAAATTCTGAAAGCAAACCTATGCCCTTGCACACACATACTGATACACACACACATTAGCATATATTCAGCATATCTTATCTACATTTGTTAGCTGTTAAAACTAGGATGTAGGACTTTAGTATTTTATATTAATTGTATATTTACCTATGCATTTCTGTAATTTTGAACCTGTCATTGTATTATGTTTAATTTGTAATTTTCTACAGTATTATTGCACTTTGCACAATTAATTCCAGTGAGGCATAATTAGTTGAATCATTTTAAATTCTGCAACCTATTGATTGAGCAGCTGTAGGAAGTGACCAAGTCATGCGGCCTACCAATATCTTGTGCCATTCTGAACTATTACAACAATATTCTCCACATGTTGACTAGAAAGTAAAGGATGCTTTTGGGTTGATGGCTTTTGTAATATTTGTGCCTGTTATTAAAAAGGATGAGTAATATAATATTTATTTGTTAAACAATGTGACTGCTTTACCTCTGAATTATTTTTTTTTTAGAATACATCACTGTATTTAGCTGTGGACAAGAAAAGGAAAGTCTTTCCCTAGGCAAACGCAATTATAATTGTTAATAAGTTTATGGTTTCCCTCATGAAAAGTTCTGAAATTAGTTTCCACAGGTTTTGTTTTCCATTATTTATACTTTCATGTTGACACTTTCCAATTTCCAAGCTCTGGAGTTGATTAAATTAAGCCATTAATATGTACGCAGCCCCACCAATAACCCATGTGCATATACACTGCGATAGATCTAAATATAGATTTAATAAGTGTGGCTGTGGAGAGTGGAACGGATTTTTTTCATCTGTGGTTTAAAGTGCTTAGTGTGCACAAGAGAACTGCACATGGAAACACCAGAAAAACTTTGCTGAAAACACAGAGGTTTTATTCATTATGAATGGGAAAGCCTACATTAACAAGAAGGTGATTCTGAAAATATAGTATTATACACCACTGTGTGTTGCTTCTACTTTATAAGTGCTGCTAGTTTTTTTTTTTTTTTTGTATTGCTCACTTCGTATCGTATCGGCCTTTGAGACAAACCATGATACAACAGAAACCAAGTCCCACTATTTTTATTATTAACATAATTTATTTGGCTGACATTTTTATCCAACATGACTTACAAGGGTACCCATTTATACAGTAGGGTTTTTACTGGAATACCTTGCTGAAGACTACAACAGCAGTGTCTTAACTAAAATTTAAAACCATGACCCGTTGGTAACAATTTAAAGAAACCTCAAGAATACACCACACTGCTGTTCAACAATAGAAAGTCAGATTTTTTTTCCATAGAGGCATAGGTTGATAATATGTGTCAAAATTGAAAGCACTTCTAGCAGCCCATTATAGCTGCAAGAAGAAAGGCCAGATATTGTTGATTAGAGCAAGTGCTAGGCTGAGCACAATTAATTTAAATGTGACAGAAATTGAAGCCAGACAGCTTGAACACAATTCAGTTAAGTAAGTCTATGTCAATTGCAAAAGATATGGATATACTCTGTGAGGTAACTTTCATCACAATCAAAAAGAGAGCTTCTGTGAGATTTGACTCAATGATTCAAAATCCTGAAGGGACACAGTCAATCATAGACACTATCTGAGATAATAGAGAAGGAAATAAAAGTCAGAGTAGATGTATTCCTGATGTTGGGAGGAATGAGCACTAATGAATTCAAAACAAGCTATAGAGTGATTTTTTAGTTTTTTGATGTATTTATTTATTTATATCAGAAAATAGGTAGATTCAATATTTTGATGACAAGCATTGATGGGCTAAACACAGATTTCTGGCTCCCAGGTGTCTTTTATACAGGTAACGAGCTGAGATTAGGAGCACTCTCTTAAAGGGAGTGCTCCTAATCTCAGCTCGTTACCTGTATAAAAGACACCTGTCCACAGAAGCAATCAATCAATCAGATTCCAAACTCTCCACCATGGCCAAGACCAAAGAGCTGTCCAAGGATGTCAGGGACAAGATTGTAGACCTACACAAGGCTGGAATGAGCTACAAGACCATCGCCAAGCAGTTGGTGAGAAGGTGACAACAGTTGGTGCGATTATTCGCAAATGGAAGAAACACAAAATAACTGTCAGTCTCCCTCGGTCTGGGGCTCCATGCAAGATCTCACCTCGTGGAGTTTCAATGATCATGAGAACGGTGAGGAATCAGCCCAGAACTACACAGGAGCATCTTGATAATGATCTCAAGGCAGCTGGGACCATAGTCACCAAGGAAACAATTGGTAACACACTACGCCGTGAAGGACTGAAATCCTGCAGCGCCCGCAAGGTCCCCCTGCTCAAGAAAGCACATGTACAGGCCCGTCTGAAGTTTGCCAATGAACATCTGAATGATTCAGAGGAGAACTGGGTGAAAGTGTTGTGGTCAGATGAGACCAAAATCGAGCTCTTTGGCATCAACTCAACTCGCCGTGTTTGGAGGAGGAGGAATGACCCCAAGAACACCATCCCCACCGTCAAACATGGAGGTGGAAACATTATGTTTTGGGGGTGTTTTTCTGCTAAGGGGACAGGACAACTGCACCACATCAAAGGGACGATGGACGGGGCCATGTACCGTCAAATCTTGGGTGAGAACCTCCTTCCCTCAGCCAGGGCATTGAAAATGGGTCGTGGATGGGTATTCCAGCATGATAATGACCCAAAACACACAGCCAAGGCAACAAAGGAGTGGCTCAAGAAGAAGCACATTAAGGTCCTGGAGTGGCCTAGCCAGTCTCCAGACCTTAATCCCATAGAAAATCTGTGGAGGGAGCTGAAGGTTCGAGTTGCCAAACATCAGCCTCGAAACCTTAATGACTTGGAGAGGATCTGCAAAGAGGAGTGGGACAAAATCCCTCCTGAGATGTGTGCAAACCTGGTGGCCAACTACAAGAAACGTCTGACCTCTGTGATTGCCAACAAGGGTTTTGCCACCAAGTACTAAGTCGAAGGGGTCAAATATTTATTTCCCTCATTAACATGCAAATCAATTTATAACTTTTTTGAAATGCGTTTTTCTGGATTTTTTTGTTGTTATTCTGTCTCTCACTGTTAAAATACACCTACCATTAAAATTATAGACAGATCATTTCTTTGTCAGTGGGCAAACGTACAAAATCAGCAGGGGATCAAATACTTTTTTCCCTCACTGTATCTATTTTTATTTGATTATCATATTTGTTTTATGAATTAGCTGGAAATACATTTAAATACATTTTAAGATATTTTGCACATCGATCATTAGTTAGTTTATATCAAATTGACATTAACCTTTTCAAAATGTCTTCCATATAATTGCTCAGTATATATGTGTAAGGCCCTGCAGTTTATGTGACCTGCATTCTTAGGCTTTCCATTCCTCCCAGTGCAAGGTAGTCATGTAGTCTGCTTAATTAAACAAACTTATTGATTAATAATTTCTCGATTATTTTAATAATCTCAATTTGTCATTTTTTAAATACATGTTCTTAGCTGCTGCTAAAGGGACATACATCTAACTGTTTCTAGTACATCTTATTCAATAGTGTTTCTTAGAATGTTTACATAAATAATTTGCATGTTACAGTTTACTAGTAGAAAAGCAACTGTTTCCACAACAATTTATATAAAATACTGAAATAAAATACTGATATCATAATAACACCAATGTTGTAACATATATTAAAAAGATAATAATAATGCAAGGTTGTTTGCAAGTAGAACAATGTCACTTACAGTTTCATAAAAACAAATTACCCATGCATTACATTTTTCTATTACATTCAAGCATTGTCAGTTGGTTAACCCTGCCTTCTTTATGGGTTATACCTGCCCCCTTGGTTAACCCTGCAACTTTATGGTTAAAATACAGCCTTCTTGTTGGATTGCTTCTGTCAGGAGGTATTTTAAATGTAGTTTTCTGCTTGGGCAATGTTTGAACTTTTTAAAAGCAGTTTCAACTAGCTTGTCTGATTTTGGAAAATGATTTTACCCAGATAATGCTGGCTATTGTGTGGGCATTACAAGTCAAATGTAGGCCTACTTCATTTTTAGGTAAACTTCGAAGAATGTCATTGTATGCTTTGATTGTGTTACTGCCAATATCGGAAACAAAAACGTCACATTAATAAAATTAACTTCAACTGCGTCTAACCATTTCACAGTGCCCTATTTTTCGGTGAGTAATTATCACATTGCAGATTAACTAAATCAGCTAATAATACTTTCAGTTCAGAAGATACAATAGTTCTTGGAGAACAACCAAAATGTAAAAAAAATACTGATCTTTAGCATCTTTGCGTCAGACATCTTTATCAGTTTTACAATTTTAGTCTTGTTCAAATCAGCAATTTGTGGTGGATATTCATATGTAATAGGAAGGTCCTGATGTAAACTATGATCATGAGATGACAAAGAACATTTTTTCTGGTCATCTGGTCATTCTTCAAGCCCATATATTATGGCTTGAAGAATTAACTGTAAAAGACAATGAAACACTTTAATAATCAGACCACTTGTATATAGAGCATGTAGTTATGGCAACACTCATTACACAACTGCTTTGTATAATGGAAACATACTTTTGCGTTAATGTCAGCATGATTGGCAAAACATTGCCAGCTGATCCTCTCCTGTACTTAATACAGCTTAAACATACTGCAAATGTAATATCTTCCTCTTGGCATTGTTTATTTTTATTTTATTTTAATAAGACAGTACATCACTTGTATTCCATTAAATGGAGGTTAACTGCTATAACCTCACTGAATCAAGTTTTAAATGTATTATTGGACCATGAACACACTTCTGCTAGATAGAGTTCTACTTTAATAGGCTGTTTTACCATATGCTTTCCCATGGCAAGATTGCATAATGCTGATCCAATTTATGCAAAGGCATTGTGTGAGTTGGAATTTATTATATTTCAATTACTTGTAACCTATCATATTAATCTGTCTGCCAGCAACTAGCTACCAATAAAATCAGAACAAAATATAGAGCTGTCAGCAAAAGAAAGATAATATTCACTATTAAAATTGCATTAATTGAATCCCATTTAGGGATGTATTCTGATCATAAAGGGCTGCACTGTGTCATAGAATTGATAGCTGGGTCCTTCTAGGGGTACAGTTAAGAAACCATCCCCAGACAAATATGTGAACTATATTCAAGTTTGGATTGCAGTTAAATAGATTGTGACAGTTTGTATGAAACAATGATGCAAAGATACGGTGCAAACTGTGATTTATTTAACAGTGGGCTAGTGCTCAACAATACAAAATCCGAAAATAAAACATAACTCTATGTTGAGCAGAAACTAACACATATGAAAAAGATTTCTAACTACTGCATTAGTACCTTTAATTATTTTCTAAATAGTCTTTCATAATACAGTGTTGTACTTTTTATATATTTAATGAAATGGTCTACCACAGCCAGATGCTTTTCTTTATGAGGGTAGTTCAAAATACCATTTGCTATCAACTTAGCCTTGAAAAAGTTTTTTGGAAGAGTGAGAATTGAAAAAAAAAAATAACACAAAATATTGCTAATTTAACCACCTTTATCATTTAATAATTCTAAAACATCACTGTCGTGCAAAACTAAACAAAATAAAAGATCCCATAAATCCTGCTGATGCAGACACACAAGGAGTTAAAATATCTTTATAACTACTAGGCCATGTCATCAGCTTTAGACTGAGCAACAGCAAAGTTAATATATAACAATGGCAATAACAATGTCTACATAAAATGTGATGCAGGCAATATATAACAGTTTATAAAAATGCAAATACAATGCAAATATACTCTGTTCAAACTAAATACTTGTACTCAAATAGGGGAGAGCAGTTATGCATTGAAGCCCTTGTTGATGACAGCTCCAACTAATTCTATATCCTCTGCAGAAATGATTTGTGACTCCATCCAACCAGATGCATGATGGAATATGTATTAGGGATGTAATAATGTCTCAGATGCATATCAGGTGGAACGCTGCTGTAAATCCCTGATAAAGTTTGCAGTATTTCATGCTTGTGGCAGGCTGGGTAAAATTGCAGTGAACTGGGGAACAAAATAAGGCAGTTTTGAAACATAGATTGTCCAGTTGCGAATACATCAGCATTTCAGTGTATTCAACCGTATTCATATGTTTAATAATATTGCCATTTCATTTCCCACTCACTCACAGATGTGGTAATAAATGGAATTCCTAGATAGCTCACCAAACCTTTTAATGCAAAGATAGTGCAAGTTATTCGGAGCCTAACACATGTACAAAGTTCATACATCGATAAAGACCACATTCAATTTGAACAGAGTAAAGCTGTGTCTAAAGTGCAGGTGGGAGTCCCAGGCCTCGGAAGGAGAAATTATAGTCTGATCCCTGGGCCCATTGCACTTTGTATTCTTATACCCAGGATTTAGTCTGTACACAGCTTGGACCTACAGCTCCATTCCCTGACATACATGTACAAAGGATGCAGGCTCTTTCTCTCACACACACACACTCACACACAAATGCACATGCACATATAACACCAGATAACACATTATCTGTCTCATCCCAATCTGCAGATCAACACACTCGTCTGCTCACTGCTCTGTGCTCGCTAAATGTACACACACAAGTAGGAATGAAGTCATAATATTGCATCAGCACTGGGGGGCACATCTTAAAGGCATAATGACTGCAAAAAAAAGATTGTTATACAGATTATTTGATTTTGTGACATTGGCTATTGCAGTTCTTTCTGTGTTTTTTGTAGGGGGGCGTTGTCATGGAGAGGTAAGAGTTTTTGATGACACTATATGATCAAATCACATCTAAATCAGTTAATAGGCAATCGGCATAATGTTTATAGATTATAAATAACAATCTATAAATGCACTATTAATATAGTTGTAAACCTTTATTAATGCATTCCCTTCCAGGAAAGCAAACATTATAGCACTAAAGAGGCAACTTGTTAAATGTATTAAATCCATTACAGTGAGAGAAAAGACATGGTCATTCGGAAAAAAAAGCTGAGGTTTTGAAGTCTAATCACATCTTCCTCAGTTCATGTGTGCAGTCTTTTAAAATGAGACACTATATTAGGGTTGCGTGGATAGTGCTTAATAACTAAATGACTGATACTTGTAGCAGTTATCCACCCTCTAATAATATTATATATTGTTTCTTAGCTGCCACAGATTAAACCTTTTGGTAAAGAATTACCAATTGTATTTGTATATTTCATTCACTTCTGCAGTCAGTGGATCAAGTCTCCACTCCACAACACTGACCCATAATTTTCTACTTGTGGGGCAGGAAGTCAATGCGCACCACATCTATAGCATCCCACAAAAGTTGTGCAGAAGTTCTTCCCTGAGGAGGGCTTTGACTTTGAGTTGTTTAAGTGTTGATAAACTGGATATTCCTATTGCATTGACTTCCATCTCAACTTGAGGTCTGTCATAGTAAACCCAAATCTCATCAATTGTAGTCAATTTAATGTTAAACACATCTAGTTAAGATTGGCACCAAAACTCATTAGACGAGAAAGAATCAGCCCTAACCTGAAGTAAACTTCAAGACATTTTCTGTGAAAATTACATTTTGAAATACAATCATATATTAAATGTAATGTTTTCAGCATCTATCACGTCTACTTTAAAAAAATAAAGGCATCGATATGGAACAAATGGAGAGTGTTGTGACCCAGTTGTTTGAGTATAACTCAGCATAGATTGTTTTATTTGTCTTATTTTTATTGTTTTTAAATTTTTATGAATATGTCCAGCTTTGCATTACAAAACAACTGACTGGACTTTTATTCCACTAATTGTTGATTAAGATTTTGTTTTATGTGTGAACTAGTTTTCATAAAATAATGAGGAATTGTATTGACATATTTTACATATATGACATACTTTATTAATACATTGTAATATAATAAGTATGGCTCACAGACACCCGCAGTGAAACATTAATATTTTAAGAGCTTCATATCCTCAGTAGTCCACATATCTGTATTTCAGTGGTAAAGCTCTCTAGAAAGTCTTTTAGAAATTGTACTGTATGTTATATTATAGATAGTAATATAAAAAATAAAATCTATGCAATATTTTAGAATGCTTTTAATATGTCAGCCTTATAATATGTCAGATATAACATACATGTTTTATGTGATATAAAATTTTGAAAGCTTTAGTATGGATTAAATAATTCCACTTCTAGAACAGAGCATTTAAATAAAACAAGTTAAGATAACATGGTTATGCCAAAGGCTCAGCTTCACTACTTTTTGAGGAGCTTTGATTTGGCCAAGGGCTGGGATTAAATCAAAACTTTGACCAACCCGCTAATAGAAAACTAGAAAACTGTACTCAGCTGTGGCTTCATTTTTAGTAAGATGACACTTTCTTCTAATCATAAATGTAACCGCTATGATGTAGAGGTTTGTAGTTTGTTATTAGTCATTGTTATGGGTCAACGTTTAGATTTAATCCGGCCCAAGATCTTCATCAAAAAATGAAATTGGTTAATTTTACAGTGATAATGTATTATTATTATTATTATTATTATTATTATTATTATTATTATTATTATTATTATTATTATTATTAATCTCTCTCTCTGTCTCTCTTTATATACAGTTAGGTCCATAAATATTTGGACAGTGACACAATTGTCATCAAAACTGAAGGCAAAACGCCCCAAGAACAAGCAGGAACTAAAGACAGCTGCAGTGCAGGCCTGGCAGAGCATCACCAGGGAAGAAACCCAGCATCTGGTGATGTCTATGGGTTCCAGACTTCAGGCAGTCAAAGGATTTGCAACCAAGGACCGGATTAAATCAAAACTTTGACCCACCCGCTAATAGAAAACTACAAACCTGTACATCATAGCAGTTACATTTCTAATTAGAAGAAAGTGGCATCAACAATTGATCTAATTATCACCCCAAAATCAGGCGTTTCAATGCACACAGCAGTATGTCACTGTAGAAGTGGAACATTATTGCAGGAACAGTAAAGGAAGCAGGGAAGGCAGAAAAGAGAAAAGTAAAGAATATAAAATATGTAATGTGTGGATTGTGCCCTGGACATTGCCTTTGCCTGATAGAGAGAAGAAACGCGTGTGTATGTCATGCATTATATAGCTGCACAGAATGGATTTTGATGTTGATTGTAGAGAGGGAATATTACAGGATTTCAGCGAGGCAGATGCAGAACTTGAAATCCCAGTGGCCTGGGCAGCAGTTGCGGCAAAGGCCAAGCAGGTCAGAAAGCACTATAAATTGTTATTTTTTTATAGTACCTTTGGTATCCCCTCCTCTGTCAGTCTTTTCTTATTTTTGCTAGTGCAGGCTCTTAAAGGGAGTACCACTGAGCATGAGTTCACCCACATGATGATGAACTTATGGTGCACATCTTGACATTGGTCTTTAAACTTTTCTCTTCTGATGATACTGCTTCTCTAACACTGTCATTTCTGTGCGTGCGAAGGTGCCATGATCTTGATAAATAGGGCCTCTTAATAATAATGCTAGATGCCCTTTGATTTTGTTGTTATCATTCTTTAGTTGCTTTATTTACAGCCTTGAGGTGGATACAATAACAGAAAGACAATAGCCCCATTGTTTAACTTGTGCATGCAAACAATGAATAAATAACTTCCATGCAGTAACCAACGAGGGCTTATTATTTCACCTAATTATACAATTATTTAAAGATTACGTAAGGCCTGTTTTGAGAATATGTTGTTACTACTGTCACATTCTCTCCCCTGCCATATTGCTCTGTACCTTTACTTTGACTTGTCCGGGTGTTCCCCTCATGTACCTTAATTTTAAATGTATGTATTGTTTCAGTTTTTGGAGAATAGAATGTAGTCCATGCTCTACAATGAAAAATAAAACAAGCTAACTTTTATGTGTATCACATTTCTACTATGGTTGTGTTATCTTTTTTCAATTTTGCCATTTCAGTGTATTGAAAGGATCCCACTATCAGTAATCAGCGTTTATTGAAACTGTAACACAAATCTACTGATTTAACTGATTTTTAACTTTCAGATATTCATGAGCTATAATATTACCCTATTAAGAATATATTTCATCTCAATGTTTTTTTAGTTTTTGTTTTTTAAGTGCAAAAGTCCAAAATGCATTTTTGCTACACATAGCTTTGCCTTTACCCCCTATTCTGTTTGTATGCCCATGACTATTAGGATTAGATTAAAGGATTGTACTCACTCATGATTATGTATATAAACTGGGATGGAAATTCACCTTGCAGCATGACAATGACCCAAAGCACACAGCCAAAACTACACTTGAGTGGCCCAGTCAGAGTCTGAACCTAAATCCAAACAAACATTTGTGGCATGACTTGAAGACTGCTGTCCATCAATGCTACCCAAGGAACTTGACAGAGATTGAAAAGTTTTGTAAGGAAAAGTGGTCGAAAATGGCCAAATCTTGTTGTGCAAATTTGGTAGAGAGTTACAGTGCTTTAAGTGGAGACTTATCAAATTATGATATTTCAGTTTTTAATTATATATATATAGTTTCACAATGAAAGGTTTTTCCCCTTAACATCATATGGTGTGAAGATCCTCTGAAGCACTGACAAAACAAAATGTTTCAGGGAGTGTAGACTTTCTAGTGTATATTTACAAAATACAAAATCGCAATGACATGAATAAATCCATTGACAGTAATATGAAAAGCAGATCATATTAAAAAACTTGTCCAATAGCCCTTCAAATGAATATGTGTTTAGGGTTGGTGGCTTCAGCTTTGATTAATTACTGTAATTTGGTTAATACAAAATAATGTATTATGTATGTTGACATCAGGTATTTAGGGTGTTAAGAAGAGTCACAGCTTTGAAATCGTAAACAGGAAAAACATATGAGGTTGTACAGACACACCTTTGCCGCAAATCTCCTAGTAATTAAAATACAAATCCTTGCATACACAGATCTGGCTTACCTTACATAATGTGATCATTCCTGCCAGGGGCCAGTCAAAACTAATTCTTTGAGGATTATTCACACTCTAAACCAAGCCACAAATGTGTTAATACATTGTTTGAAGTGTGGTTAAAAAAATAACAAATCTTGAAAAGAATCACTTTCTCACAACATTAACCTAATCTTGACAAAAAAATAAAATAATATATATATATATATATATATATATATATATATATATAAATTTGTTGTTGTTGTAAAATACCCCAAAACACAACATTTGCTTAAGGGTACTTTTGGACTAGTCTCAATGGTGTTTGATCAGCAGCACAGAATGCACTATTAGACTGGTCAGTGTTAAGATGGTCCTGTGTGACTTCAGCACATAACAAATAGGTATTCGTTTGAAATGTCTGGCTTTCAGTTTATTTTACATGGGGCACCACATTTGGCAGAAAGATTTGGGTTATAGGGAGTTTACTTAAGAAGAAGCTTCATCGAGCCACAGACAGACTCTGAGGGGGTGGGGATCTCTGTGGGGGTGGGGGGATGCACAGCCTGAGGTCAGTGTGTTCCTCATTGTTATGATAACCAGTTCTGGAAACTAGGGATTTGTACTGAGTCAGTTATGCAGCCTGATTTTTTTTTATTTTTTTTATTTTATTATTACTATTATTATTATTAATATTAGTATTTTTTCTAGGGTTAAGAATTAATGAAATAATTAAGAATAATTTGAATTGCCTGACCACTCAGACAGTTCTTCTGATTATGATAAGTATAATTACACAGCAAGTTTGATGCATGGTGATAGACAAAACAGCAGGAGCTCATAAATATGGATGGCATGTCTTAGAAAATAAATTAACAGGGGCCATCCACTCCGTTGACCCACTTAGACTGTCAATTATGAGTCTGACAGCAGTGTTCAGAAAGAACCAAACTCGTATTACAGAATTTTTCGATTAACTAATTTAACCATGCATTTAAGATTATTTTAAGCACTACAAGGCAGTCACATAATTAATCACCAAATCACCAGTGCTGACATTAAGGTACAAGTAATACATTATCGCTTATTATACCACTAAAGCTTCTAGTCTATAGAAGACAATGCGATGATAGGAATAATTGGGGATAATGAATGGAATAGCCTTGTAGGCAGTCTTGCTATCCTTAATGGATCTGACTTCATGTTCATTTTTAATAGATTTGGCTTCCCTTGTTACTTTGAATTTCCTGATCCTTTATTGGAAAAATGCAGTCATTTGTATCTGTTTAATTGCTTTTTTTATTTTGCTTTAAAGACATTCCAGACCTTCAAAATACCTTTTTTGATTAAACAATATGCCCTGCACATAACATAGCAGATTGAATGGAAAAAAAGGTAATTGACAAGATATAAGTTAGCACAATTTACCAAAATATATAGAAAAGTAGAGAGACAATATTTCATGACATTTTTGTTATTGAAAATTAATAAATTCTGTTGTAATTATCGTAGCATTGGCAGGACTTCCCTTGTGGAACTAAAACACTATAATAATTTTAGATTGTGTTAAAATAAATTGTGTTTTAGTGTTTAAATAATAATTCATACATGCATGTGAATATTTGTTGATTTTGTGGATATTGTGGATGCTGAATAAACAAGCAAAACTCAAGGTGAGAGTGTCCATTGCTCTAAAATTAATGAATATTTATTTATAAGCATCATGCAGATGGGCAACTCAAATTATACCAGAAATACCTCATATGAAGCATCTGCAAATTGTGTGCTCTTATGTAAGTTCTTTCTCGATAATGTGTGGATGCCAAGAGGTTATAAAATGCACTACAAGAAGATAAGGAGGAGGTTTTTGTATGAGAGAGAAAGCGTCTGGGGGAAAGGGGTGTAGCGTTCCCGACAGAATTTGCCAAAATCTATCATACTGAAGTCAACATCCAACCGCTTTAAATTATACCTTAAGCATTTGGAGACTGCTGCTTTCACATGCAAATGTCTGAATTGTTGCACGGATACTGCAGCAGACTCCATAATTCAGCTGTCTGCTGCTTTATCACTGCTCTCAGTGGGTCTCTAATGAATATTTCTGTGCGTGTGTGTTTGTGCCTGATAATCAAGCTAAAAACCAGAGTACTAATCAGGACCCCTAATGCACAGAGTGTTGCCTGGCCCGGGTTGGCCCACATCCAAGTCATTTCAAATAGGGACAGATTTTCTTCAAATACAAAATGTAATGACAAAAAAAAAAGGAAGAAGAAACACAGATACATTTGTTAAAGTTTGAATTTTTTATTTTTATTTTGTATGGCATGATGTGACCTTACGGCTCTTTGTAATCAAGTTGCTATGGTAGAATGATGAAGCCTTTGTTAAAATAATGGGTTTCTGCTTCTATAACAAGGCCACGTCCAAGCAGTTCTCTTCTTACGATACAATTTTAGGTAATTATGAGCAGATAGTATGGAATTATCTATCCAGTTCATGCTTGGATATGATAAAGACTGGAAGCAAAAAGCACAATAAAAAAAGAAAAGAAATGTCTAGGCACCCATCATCATTGTCCTCATCATCATCATAATTAAATAAAACCACACACAATTTAAGGAGCATTTGATTAATTGAATCATTCAACCAATCATTCTACACTGTTATTGTGTTTTCCCCCATGTGCTTAGACTGTACTGTTGTACATACTATACATTGCTGAAGTACACATTTTGTAACTCACCATCCCATGACCAGGAACATACAATTGGGAGAAACAAAACAATCAGTATCGGATATTTTATTTGTATATTTTAATTTATTTATAAAATGAAGGGTTGCAACCCCAAAAAGCAATCCGGTACCTGTCCCCCCTGGACAAGGTTTAATTAGTTTTCTCCTCGAAATTACAAAGTGTACCACACTGTGCATTGAAATCTGCTCATTAATAAAGAAAATGAAATTGGCCGTCATAAAATCTTAAAATGTTTTCTAAATCCACAGATCATCGATCGTACCTTTTACAGAGCTGTAATTAAAATGTAATTAAAATGACCCTGGTAGCAGTAGTAGCAGTACTGTATGTTTTGTAAATATATAAATGCTTAATTACTATATAGGTTGTATTTTAAAGATGATGTATTTGTTGTGGTTATTTATTACGGTGTGGTCAAGAACTGTAAAATGCGGAGTAGTTTAGTAATGATCGGAAAAGCTGCTTAATAACTGTAACTCTAGACAATAGATGGTTAAATGCATATTAGAGTCTTTTGATGGCCTGTTACATAGCAGAGAGTAGTGTTCCTACATAACTTGTACTCTGATGATATAAGTGATTGCAAACAACAGTGCCCCCTAGAAATGTGAAAAGGCCTTAAAATGTTACATCATCCTGTAGAGGATTAGTTTCAGTCATCTTGGACACTGTGTTCTGGACACAAATCAAAGACAAGATAGCGGCAGTATATGGTAATCAAGCTTACATAACTACATTATACATTTGAATATTCATAGGAACAAGCATTGCTGAGATTGATATAACACAAAACATATTTTTTTAAGTTATTTTACAGACCTATGAAGACCAGCAGCAAACTATTTATATTCACTACATTCAAAATCATTGCTACAAATGAATGTCACTTACACAAACACTTTCCACTGAGACCTGTAGTCCTCGCTTGACAGAAATGAGAAAAGATTCTTTCTATATTTTGTCTGTTTTTTTACAAGAATTGACAAAGCATTGGCGAACCATTTTTGCATCCAGACTACAATGTCAACAATCACAAGGTACATAAATAGGTGGATCTAAGTGGAAAGGAAAAACATATTTTACTATGTAGAATATTATGAATGCTTTTTATGTGTGAACTGTATGTAATGAAACATTGTGTAATCCCCGCGTTGTTCCCTTGAAGGAGATGCTGACGTGTGAAGTTGAATCGCAAAGCCACTGCAAATGAGAGGTGATGTCAGATACCAAATATGCCAGAGTCATGCTAACACTACAGGTGAAGTAAGTGAGCTCAGAGGAAAACCTGTGACTGGAAACTCAAACACTTGGACCTGGTGAGCGCATTGCATTGTTAGACTATAAACGTGGGAAAAAAATAAAACACCTTTTGTAATGTAAAATGAATCAAGAAGCAGGAACTGGAGATACGAGGGCACTGACTTGTCACTGTCACATAAACACGAATAATCAAAACTCAAGCAGAGGGGGGAGTAAGTTGTTTAGTAAGGGGCCTTTGGGAGAAATATGAGCACTACATAATCTAACACCAGATAGTGCCTGGAGGATGTATACTATATGAAAGAAAAGAGAAAGAGAAAAGAAAAGCCAATCCTTCAGGTAATTGCAGACCAAATTATTTAGTTGTTTATTCATTAGTTACATCATTCTTTAAATACACACTGTACATATTGTTAGGAAGATCTGAAACCACGTTTCTGTGGAGACCTCATAAGTTAAAAGCTGTAGTATTTTATTCATTTAGTCAACAACTGAATCATTATAAACAGAAAAAATAAAAATCGGTTTCAGACAAATACTTTATACTTTATGTATCGTCCCCAGTGCACAAACAAAGAAGCCTGTAATTTATTCAGCAAGACTCTGCTCATGCACAGTTTAAATACAGGCACTAAACAAATCAGGTTCTGCATTATTCCTTGTCCCAATACCCAGGAGTCATGATATTCCCTACAGCCACCAGATTGGCTTAGCTTTTTAAACTCCATTTTCAGGCTGACTAACTGGCTTCCTGACCTTTTTAATAATCCAATTTAAGGGGGTTGGAAAAACAGCAAGAACTAAGGAGAATGGAATTGATTTTGGAAGAGATGTTTCCATGAAGTAATGCATATATGCAATATAGGATGTTATACATGTTATATATATTATACCTTTAATAGCAAAATGTACTGAAATATTAGGAGCTGGGTACTTTTAAAAGATCATTCCTGCTCTGAATGGTACATGACTGAAATGTAAGCGCAATAAAGGAAAATGTACAGGTGTCTGTATTAAATATACAGGCATGTTCAATTCTAACATGTATCAATCATAATGCTAGAACTACACCACACAGAAACCCTGTACTGAATTTGCTTTATACTACAGGAATTCTGTTTCTATAGGGTATAAATACATACTTTGCATATCTGAAAATAATACAAATATACATTAGTACAGATTAGATGTATTTCTCTGCTGGTATTTGAAATATACCCTTGAATATCTCCTTATTTCCTTTTCATATGGCTGCACACTTTTGAAAGTTCAGTCAGATTTTTCTAACCGACACTCATTCTAGGTTTTCTTTTTCTTTTTTCTTTTCTTTTCTTTTTTTTTTTTTTACCTGAATCATATATTTGTATTTCAAGTTTCTTTGACATGTTCCAACTTGTTTGTGGTATAAAGCTCTTCAGACAATATTCCCAAGTCCCCCACCAAATCCAGAACCTATTCCCGAGACTTTTTATATTATTTAAAAAATAAATCTGAGAACACAGAGTGTGGGGAAATTAAAATGAAAGAAATTGAAGTGTGTCAAAACTCTCAAAATGCACATATATGGTTCTTCATCTGAAGGATTCGACTGGTGTGTCATAACACACATAGCTCAGGCAATTCATTTGTAAATTGCTCTTAGACTGTTTTCATTAAGTTTTGTTTGGAGTCTGATTTCAGAACCTCACACAGCACATAAATGTAGGAAAACACTCATCCTTGGCTTATCTAGTTCCAACCTGCATGCTATGAAATTCCACAAGGAACGGTCTGTAAACAAGATAAGTCATCTCACACCAGATTCTGCAGAGACTTGATGTTCGAGCCTCATGTTTTCTGTCTAGAGAATTAAGGACAGTGTTGGCTTTAAAAGAGAGAGTGTGTGCAGGAGAATGAGAAAGTGAGTTAAATATACCGTTGCACCCAGCTGAACCTCAATGACTTGTTTAAGGTTCAGAAACGGCTAAGCAATGTGGCAATCTTTGCTCACATGTCTGAAAACAGAGAGACTTCTTTAGCCTTTTCCCCAATGCTGGCAGGAGGCTGTCTGGTTGAAAATTACTTGGCCATATCCTCCAAAGAAAGTATTAATCAGTTACAATCTTTCTCTTATGCTTATCTGTGAAGAACTTACAAATGCATTACACTAACCAATCATAGGCTTCTACCAAATGACAGGGTGTGTGCTTCATCTATTGGTGGTGTATTTTGTGACAGCTTTTCTTTTATAGAAAATGCATGATATTCTTACAAATCTCTTCTAAAAAAACAACAAATCCAAGGCACTGTTCCTGAATGCCCTGTATACAATTAAAAGCCTTTAAATTTGCAGGAATTTGCAAATAGAGAGGAACTTTGCATCTGAGCAGAGGGGGACCAATAAACTGAACTATTATCCATCAAAAGGAAACCATCTTTTTATTGCTGTCATTTATCATAGCTGTCTCTAAACACATATTTCTAGGGAAAATATGTAATTGTGCAATGCCATTTCAAACCAATGGATGTTAATAGTACATTTAATAAAGGATGGAGGTGCTCTGACTGTCGATTTTTCAAAGGATTTGTTTTGGGACGGTGTTAACATGTTTTAATTATATAATAAGCAGGCTGTTCACAGTCTAATCAGAACAGTATTTAGTCATTTATATTTATATCAGATAACAATAAAAATGTGTTTTTAAAACACTGGACTTGACCAACTGCTTTGTGTGCCTCTAACAATGTATCCATATCAGATTTTTTCAGTTATAGTTTTGTAGAAGATTGTATGTATATAACTTATCCATTAAACATGCTTTATTGTGAAATGTTTAATGTATACTTCAGACAACTGAAAAAAGTCAACTTTTAGGTTCTTGACACTTAATGAAAATACTAAGATCAATAAAAATATGCTGTACAAAGAGCATTGTTTTTAATAAAATCCTGGCTTAGGGTTTTCATCCACAATGCAACTGTGCAACAGTGAGTGATGCTACAATCTTATTAAGCCACATATTGTTTCTAATCATTTTGACTTTCAAAAAATGCTAAAGCTCACATTATAACAGAACTGATAGCATTGGTAAATGTGCTTCTACAGATGTTTTTCCATGCCATTGACTGCCTAAGAGAACTGCTCTGTCAGTGGCCAATTACATAAAACACCTCACGTTACATATTCTCTTCACTTTCTGCTCAAGGGTTCCTTGAGTTTCTGGGTGTTGCACAGAGTAGCTTAAAAACAAATCAGCAGTCTAGTTAAGGGGCAAAGGATCCATATATGTTCTAATTAATACCCAAAGCGTTTATTTTTTTTAAGAAACCACTCCTGAGAGAAATATAACAAAATGAGAGCAACAAAAATGTATTTAAAGAAAGCTCTTGAAGTAATTGGTACCTTCTTGTGAAGCTACAGTAGGCTACACACACTGGGTGGAACAGTAGGCAAAAATAACATCATCAAGCTAGAGCAAATTGAATGAAAATCATCCTGATGCTAAAACCCAAATGATCGACGTGGTGAAATGTAGCTTGAATTGCCTGCCTGTGTAATCACAGTGGAACCTGGTTGCAAACAGACATCTTTTGTCAAACAGCAGGCTAGACTTCACAGCAGTTTCTCCATTCTTTCGCTCTGTAAATAAAAAATACCCAGTTTAATATGCCATAGTGGTGATAAATGCTATAGCGAAGATGGTTCACTCTGTGACTCATTGACCAATTTGAAGCTAATATATAGATCTGAGTCTTGGGCACCAGAGTTACTGTAACTGTTATGGAACCATCACAAAACGTCTCAAACCTCTGGGCCATATTCATAAAGCATTCCCCAATGTGATGAATTGTTTCATGTTGCAGAATGAAAAATAATCTGTTCATGTTAGTAAACAGAGAATAAACACTTAATCTCCCTACAGGGACTCTTAAATCCTGAACAATTTATGTGACACTTAATTTGTTCATTATGTGTCTTTTTTAGTTAAATTAACTAAGTGTAAAGTTGCATAGTAGGATAAGTTTTATGAGTCTGACCCTCTATATGCTGTAAAAAAAAGGCATTGCAGTCCTGATATGGGGCAGTATCATCTTGTTGCAACCTCTAATATCAAACAGCGTGTTGCTGGACTGCTGGTATCAGTGTTATCAGCACTCTCTCCTATGGATGAACGTGTTTTGAACTCACCTCTGATATCCTTTGAGACATTATGGGAATGTTTACTGAAGTGAAAAATCCACAGTTGTGTGCCCATGCTGGTAATTAAATAGTCTATGCTATTATGTATATAATTCTCCAAATGTACATGTTCCTGTTATATTATAGATAGCATATTATCCTAAAGAATTTGTATTATTATTTTTATGATTTAAGAAAGAAGAAAAAAGTATTTTGTTCCTAGATCTCAAAACTTTGCTGTCTATATCACAATCTGATAATTTTATATATATAAGCTTATTTGCAGTGGTAGTTTAAATATTAGTAGTAATAATACTAGAAACGCAATCAATAAATTTTTTGTCTCATTTCTAAATGGACAGAAAGGATGGCAAATGCTAAGTCCAGGTACAATGTACAACGTATTTTTTACATTTTATTAATTGTTTATTTTATATATCTTGACATGAAGATAACACATGACCAAACAACTGCATTTTAAAATTGTCTTCCTTAGAGAAATATTTCCATCCATAGTAGTTGTGGCATTGGCAGTACTAGTAGTATGAGCAGATGTAGTAGTATTAGCAGCAGAAGAGAGAGTAGTTTACATTTTATCTCTCTCTTTTCCTTCGTCAGCTCAAATTACATAAGGAAAATGAAGAAGAGAATTGTGAGCTCAAAGAGAGTCCCTCACGTCTTAAGCATAATTCAGTGATATTCTTTTATATGCACTGTGACTGAATGACAAATATGCAGCTATCAAGCTGAAAGAAAGCCTAAGGGTTGGCCTTCATCCCGGCACCACAGCCTAGCTGGAGCTGAGCCATCTGCCACAGCTGCTGCTTGCTTTAACTGCCACTCTAATTGACAATGAACCCAAAGCCCTGTGATAATTGTGGCTGCTTGGTGACTTCAGCAGGTAATGCCTTCCTTTCAGGATTTATCAAGCTCCATCTGTTCTTGTTGGTATCTGACAGACTCCCTTTTCTCTGAGTGCCAGGGCCCCACTAGCCAAGCAAATATTAGGCTTTGTGAGGGATGCTTATTAGAAAGATGCTCTGTGACCCCGGGGGTAGCCACACCCACCAAAGAAGGGGCTCTGAGGCTAGCCTTGTTTGTTCAATCATTAACTAAAGATAAAAGACTCCTTGTGGCTAGCTCTCCCCCGACCAAACCAAAACGAAATGAGTGTCGTGTGTCTGAACAATTGAAAAATTCCTCTCGCCCCCCCACCCTCTCTCTCTCTTTCTTCTCTCACACTCCCTCAATCCGAATCTCTCTCCCTCTCCTAAAAGTGACGCCTTGCAAATCTCTCGGGGAGTTTCACGATTCCTCACAAACTTACATTTATTGATTCCTTTTCTGTAAAGAAAGACTACCGGTCGGGCGCTGCAAATGCACAGTGGTATTTTCTATTAGGCTTAATCTCATAAAGGTTTTTATTGTCTGCCTGTTACGAAAGTGTTACAGTTTATAAATCTGTAATTTTGTGCAGCCCATCCTTCCATGTTTAATACCATGTGTTGATGGATGTCAATACATGTAAATGCACTGTGTGTGCTGAGAGCATTAAAACAATCTTGGCTCCCTTTGGCCAAAAAAACTAAAAACAAGCTGCCCACAATTATCCTCAAACAGGATAAAAAATGTAAATACTGGTATTACTGAAATCTGTAGGAATGACATTTATAAATTAAACAATTACCATTTATAGGGGGGAAGAAAGGGGACCAACTTCATACCCTAGTAGAGTTTAGAGTCTTGTTATCTGTAGAACAGGAGTGTTCAATTTGCATCATTGATGGCTGTTCCTACTTCAAGTGTCCTTAATACATTATTTGAACATGTTCTGTATATACGTTCTTCTCTGTAATTATGGACATCATTTTTCATCAAGGATAAGCTGGATTGTCCTCTGAGGTTTGCAACTAAGGTCCACTGTTGTGGATTATAAAAGGTTTTTTGTACCCATATACCCATGAATATCTGGAGAAACTTCAGAATATTAATAATTTGCACCTTAATGTATCTTTGCATTTGAAGTGGGGTTACTCTTTACGAATGTTATCTGCCTTATTTTCAATTGATTTAAATTTGCTCTTGATTTTTTAAAAATGCAAGTACTTTGACAAGACGTAGGCGATGTATTTCAGCTAATTAAATAACCAATAATAATTAAGGGTGCTTAAAATAATTTGAGGGCTCAGATACTTTTGAGCAAATTTGGTGGCTCAAGGATGACTGTGTTTATTCCTAGTTATAACTGAAAAAAAGAAAAATAAGAATATAAGAAATAAGCAATATATGTGTATTCTGAAGATTCATATGTTTCCGGATAAATTAACCAATTGTTTGTAAACTTTTGTAGTCATATTCTCCTCATGTGCTATTGTTAGCAATTAAATTATTGTATATCGTATTATTGTATATAATTTAATCATAATCATTTCCTATCAGCAGATTATGTAGCTAAAGTTTTCATCCGCTGCCAACGTAATACACTGTCTTACAATTCTCAGAAGTTTCTGTAACAGTTACTACAATTTGTATGTCATCCAAGACAAGAAGAATTAAGGGAAGCATGCCAATGTCCTGTGATTGTTTGCCAAGTACGAGCATTTTCTATTTGCCAGACTCATGTCAAATACTGGCAGCTAACAGGGAAATATGTCCAGTTTTATTTTCAAAAACTGAATGGATCTTGACCATGTGCAGACTAATTGTAGGGAGCATGTTGTCAGCTGTTGGGTATTGATATAATTTTGAGCCTGTTTTTGTAACTGTCAGATACAGCATTATTTTGATCAGTATTAATGGAGTGTATTTATATTGCATATATGAGTTTTATGAGAGTAATAATGTCCAATTCAGTTCCACTGTTAGAGTAAAGTGGACAGTGTTGTGTTGCGGATTGACATGTTGAATATTTTAAGTGTTAATCAAAGCCAGAAACCCTCTGTGTTTTTGTGAATCTACTGAATAATACAATAGTCTGGTAAGAAGCACACTGTTCTGTTCAAAATTAAAGCATTTTGTAACGTGAACAAATAAATAAATCAGTTTCCTCCAAAGTTTAGAACTCAACCATCTACATTAATGTTGTTGCAGTGATAGTGATGCATTTGTATGACCTACACATATTTGACATTTGACGATTTGGAGAACTCATCAATACTAAGATCTAGCTATCAAATTGTTCTTCTGGAATCCTGTATGACTCTCCTAGTTTTGTAAAATGGTCCATGATTTGGGGCACAGGAGAAGTTATACTAAAATGATACAAGTGCTCAAACTACATAAGTTACATAAGTGACCAGGAGCAAGAAGGACCATAGTTACATAAGAAAGTGAATAAGAGCAAGATTACTGGGATGTCCAGGAGATGAGGCCACAGTATCACAGGTACAGTCTGAACAGATGTGTCTTGAGCAGATGCCAGAAGGTGGTCAGGGACTGTGAGGTCATATATCATTGCATTTGCCACATCCAGAATGATTCGATGGCATTACATACTGCAGATCAAAACTCTTTCAAGGCTGCCACTACATGCAGACTGTGAGGCACATAGATTGAAACTGCACTCATTCACAAACATGTGTCCCCACTGTCATGTAGTCTTGGGACCACACTAGCTTTATGTTTATTCATCTGATCATTAGTTGACCTGCTTTAAGAGAGTATAGAACCAAAATGCATTAAAATGATATATATTTTTCTAAACCAATTAAAAACAAAACTTTAAAACTGATTATATTTAAAATACATTTAAAAAAACAATTTGTTATTCCGCACAAAGCATCATGTACAGCCCACACCTTTTCAAATCTGTCCAAATGTTTGTTTAAAAAATAAAAATGCAGTCCAGTCCTGAATTCAACCAAGACTCTAACACAGAAAAAAACTGTTTGGATTTCAATTCCTCCAAACTGGCTCTTCTTATTTTTTATAGCCAATTTGATTCACCCCAAGTAGACATTTTGCCATCTGGCACTTGCTAATGCTTATAGCATGTTCTGTACTTTACCCCAAATATAAACACAAATGTAACGATCTCCAGTGAAAGATCAATACAAACTCTCCCCAATACCACGACTAAAATCTGGGGCAATCTCTATCTCCACAATAGGGGCATTTATTTGCCACTCGAGGGTGCAGTGTGTGTGTGAATGCATTAGCGGTGACAGTGGTATGGAAAAATCACCATTGCAGGTCTTGAGATCTTTTTGGGCAGGGAAAGCTTGCAAAGACTGCTCCAGGCAGAGGTTTGTGTCTCCTTCACAGTAAGACACAGTGTGTCTTCCTTGCACACAACTCCATGGAGTTGGGTGCAAGAGAAAAATCGACTTTACAAAATTAAGGAAATGTACCCAGCTATAATGTATTTGTATTATTTTCTTGGAACCTATATACTTATTACAAATATAAAATGAAGCATGAGTCAAATATACATTAGTAACAACTACAGACATAAACTTGTATTTGTATTTTTTTTATTCCCTGTCAAACAATCAGTGGCAAAGTCATTGTTGTTTCTGTGCTTATTAACACAGAAAATGTACAATTAATGTTGTCCAGTTGGTTGGTCATTTTTATTTTCTATTATGTAAGAAATAATTACTTAAGTTTCAACAGGTTGAAAGTAGGGAATTGGGTCAACTGATTGTGTTAGGGCACAGGTACTGATTGCTGCTCACTGGTGGATGCTGACTGCTTGTACCATTACTATTTAGACACATTCATTATTACCAACACTTTTTCAAACCAAATAAATACTAATTAAAGATAAAAGTCGTAGCACATTGTTTACTTTATAAGTATTTCATGATTGTAATTGTTCATTCTTTTTACAGCTTATGTGGACTTTTATAGCCATTGTAAGAAAAAAAAAATACTATTTCCATAATATGTGGAACATGAAAACCGGTTTGTACCATATTATTTCACCAGGTAGCGAATCCCTGTTATATACTCATTCACAAAGGATGTGAGATAAGTGACCAGCTTGGAGCACACAGTGTTTCCATACAATTTGTTCCATAACCAACTCAATGTCTTTTTTGTAAGCATTATCGAACTGTGTTTTGATTCAATAATTCAGTTTCAAAATCCCTTGCTACTAATTCTGCTGTTGCTATACTGTCGGTTCACTAGAATAATGCTGCTTTCTCTAATTCCACCCCAAAGTCATCATAGTCAAACAAACTCCCCCAACTCCTCAAATAAGCAAGCAATTTATTCTGCATATTCCTGTGTAGACAATTAAGTGAAGTAAATTATGTAGTGTAAGTGGCTCCAGGTAGCAGATATCTGCCTATTTACCAGCAACACATTGTCTCTCAGTCCGAAAATGTCTGGTTTATTTTCTTCCATGGCAAAAGACACGTAAGTACTTAATCTCCAAACACTTCAGTTTGGAGAGTGGGGATGTTTTGTTGTTTGAAGTTGTGCCCATCAGATGAGATATAAAGCAGAGATCCTTTCTGACTCTTTAACATTATATTGTGCTTATTACAGAACATGCAAGGAATGAACCAATATTATGTCCAGTTATATACGTTATAGTGTCATACCTTTCCGTTTATTTATTTATTTGTATTTTGACACTAAATCGATGTGCATTTAAGCACTGCACCACAATTATACTCAAAAATAAAATAAACATTGAAAAAACCTGCAAGGGAAGCAATTGAAGAACTGAGTCAGCTGTGGAAATTGACTGTATCAACAGAATAACTAAGCTTTCATATAAATTGCACATTGATGTTCAGAGTTATATAATCTTGAACATATCCCTCTAAATCTAATAGTGGTTAAGGATGTTCCAGATAATTTTAATTATTTTCATTATTGCATTCAACAAAAAACAACTGATCCATATATTATTTGCTATTATACTTTCACTTAAGACTTTTAATTTATTGATCGGGTACATGCACCTCCCAATATACACTCACCTAAAGGATTATTAGGAACACCATACTAATACTGTGTTTGACCCCCTTTCGCCTTCAGAACTGCCTTAATTCTACGTGGCATTGATTCAACAAGGTGCTGAAAGCATTCTTCAGAAATGTTGGCCCATATTGATAGGATAGCATCTTGCAGTTGATGGAAATTTGTGGGATGCACATCCAGGGCACGAAGCTCCCGTTCCACCACATACCAAAGATGCCCTATTGGGTTGAGATCTGGTGACTGTGGGGGCCAGTTTAGTACAGTGAACTCATTGTCATGTTCAAGAAACCAATTTCAAATGATTCGACCTTTGTGACATGGTGCATTATCCTGCTGGAAGTAGCCATCAGAGGATGGGTACATGGTGGTCATAAAGGGATGGACATGGTCAGAAACAATGCTCAGGTAGGCCGTGGCATTTAAACGATGCCCAATTGGCACTAAGGAGCCTAAAGTGTGCCAAGAAAACATCCCCCACACCATTACACCACCACCACCACCAGCCTGCACAGTGGTAACAAGGCATGATGGATCCATGTTCTCATTCTGTTTATGCCAAATTCTGACTCTACCATCTGAATGTCTCAACAGAAATCGAGACTCATCAGACCAGGCAACATTTTTCCAGTCTTCAACTGTCCAATTTTGGTGAGCTTGTGCAAATTGTAGCCTCTTTTTCCTATTTGTAGTGGAGATGAGTGGTACCCGGTGGGGTCTTCTGCTGTTGTAGCCCATCCGCCTCAAGGTTGGACATTCAGTTTGGAGTTCAGGAGATTGTCTTGACCAGGACCACACCCCTAAATGCATTGAAGCAATTGCCATGTGATTGGTTGGTTAGATAATTGCATTAATGAGAAATTGAACAGGTGTTCCTAATAATCCTTTAGGTGAGTGTATATGTGTGTGTTTATCATGGAAATATGAATGCTTGGAATAACATAACAAGAAGAGACAAAGAAAGGGGATCCAAGAACATACAAAATGTGAAATTATTGATAGAGTGAAAATGTTAAAGTAGCAATGGGCCAGACACAGAACAGACCAAAGATGGACAAAGGAAGCTATAGAATGGATCCCCAGAGATTAAAACAGACCTAGAAAACGACCACATAAAAGATGGGAAGATGAAATCAGAAGCTCTGCGGGCGTGACCTGGAAGAGAGACACTGTACATCAAAACAAATGGAAATATCTTGTGGAGGCCTTCATCCAGCAGTGGATCGATAAAGGCTGATGATGATGAAAGTGATAACAAATATTACAAATTCACATTTACGCATGCACTTTAGATTCAGTTTTCCATCAAACTTTAGCTCTGCCAACTTCACATCCACTTCCAACATCTTGGATGTCTACACTAATCAAAACCATACTACAGAATCTGCAGAAGATATGTTATCTTCATATCTTTCTTCATTTTTGATTTGCTGACAGCTTAAAAGACAAAACGAACATGTTTATAAAATGCTAGTCAGTTGAGATTTAAATTGGTTGTTGTTCTTTTCCTTTTACCTTTCAGTAAGTCATAAATAACGAAATACAGAAGAGCTTTGTTGTCGTTTCTGATGAGTGTGGACATCAAAGAATTTGGAAAAGACTATATATAACAAGCAATATGTATTATATCCTATGGAAAACCAAATAGTTCTAATGTCAATTCAAACTAAAGGCAGCACAGTTACATAAATTAAAACATATTTTATCTGTACTGTATTTTCTGTAAAGCAAGGTATTGCAAAAGCACATATTAGTGAATCAATGCTTAATAAATATTTTTGTTGATGTCCTTGCCTTTTAAGATCATCACAGGTAATGGAAAAGGACATGTATGATTTGGGATTAAATTGCAATCATCATAATCTTACGGAAACAGTGAACAGCTGTGACATCTGATATGAAGTTCCTTA
Source organism: Amia ocellicauda (assembly GCF_036373705.1). Classification (NCBI taxonomy): domain Eukaryota; kingdom Metazoa; phylum Chordata; class Actinopteri; order Amiiformes; family Amiidae; genus Amia; species Amia ocellicauda. Next base: position 9,425,534 of record NC_089850.1, read on the forward strand.
AAGGCACTTTTATACTGTGCAAATACATTACCAAGAATGCTTGTGTGTAATGCACAATGGAAATGTAAAGGTTGAAGGATAATAATTGATTCATTAAAAATATTTGTCTGCTGGATAAGGAGATTACCATACTAGGTGGGGGACTAAAACATGATTTTGAAGGTGTACAAACATCTTTCTTGTCCCTTATATCTCCTGAATAAGTTGGAAACTTCCTTCTCTGAGGTATTTCCTTTTATAGTGTTGCTAGAAGTATAAGTAAAATGGATTATTAAGGATTACTGTTGGTACACAAGTAAGTGAGTGGATTTGTATTAATTAGCATGCTAATAAATACATGAAGAATGTACATACAAACAAATGTATCTACATATATAATTATATATGACTAAAATCAAACCGAGCATATTTGAAATCACATCCCCTCCCCTCTCAGATATACTTGTACAGCAGATGAGATGGAGTGGAGATATTGATTGTATCGTTTAGCAATCAAAGATGAGAATGTCATTGGGTTCCATAATACCAAACCAAACCAAAAAACATCTCCTGAAAGACATGCAATAGGATAGTAGGCCGATGGAGGGAATAAAACCAAACTAGATATGTATACTAGCACCATTATGCTGTGCCATGCCTGCTTTAACAAATACATTTCTACACTTGCTGGTATCTGTAGAGCTGACTGTATGTTAAGAGGTCAGTGGTTCTTGAATCGATATCTAAAATGTTTTAACATTCTTAGCTGCATTTCCTTAAGGCGCTATATATTACACTTTAAAAAGGAAACATTTTGAAGGTACAATCTGATAAAAGCTTGCGTATATTGGCTCACACTGCATTAATTAGTCATGCCGTCTCAGGTCTAAGCCATGTTTAGCCTTGTTGGATGACACTGCTTAGTTTTAAAAAACATCTTCTCTGACCTTTGGGCCAAAGGGGTTTGAGATTGCTACTACACAGATCCTTTGTATCTGTCAGGTGTGATGTCAGCATGGATGGATGGGATGGGATGGGATTAACCGAGTTAGAATGAAATCTATTCTAAATTTCAGGAGCTAATGGGACCTGCTTTTGGACAGCATGTGCTGTGGGGGGCAGCAAGGGGAATGGGGGTTTCTGCCAATTGAATAGCAGAGAAAAAGAGAAGCTCTTCCTTTTGTTCTGGTTACATCAAGATGGACATCTACTGCCAACCTAACAGCAAATCTTGAAGGATAGCGTGCAGGTGGACAACAGAGATATTGTGTTGATGCTTAACTCCACCTTGGTCCAGCTTGTGAGGCTACTAAGTCTAGAAGAGCTAAGATATTATTTTATTCTCAAGACATTGTGGTAAAACTGATTGATAAGTGTTTGCTGAAAAGAAAACAGTGTTTGAGTTGATATGTGATATGGTATCTACCCATATGTCATATTTTGTAACAAAAAATGTATGGTGGAAATTTGTATTTCATTTATGGTATACCCCATGTTGTGTTTTATGACATGTGACACAAGTTTCCGACTAGTATGTTCCACTAACTAAACACTAACCACTCTGTCCCCTCCCCCTCTGGACTTGTTTCACATTCTGCCTTTTCTTTGAATGATTAATGGATCATGAAGATTAAATCGAAATCATACTACGTTGCATGAAACACCCCTTCATCTCTGCCTCCGATATTTTATTTCTAAATCTTTTCTTTCTTCTGCCTCACATCAAGAGTGTAATTGGATTGGATCTAAACTTTTAAATATGGAGTTTATCAATGTCTTTATGTGATGTGATTCATATTGATAGACCTGCCCTTTCTCGCTTTGAAATGGAAGTTTCAATATTTCCACCACCTTACTCACCTAGATGCACCATGTATTTGGGTTTCAGTTGAACAACATTTGCTGCTAAATGGTCTATAGCCTAACATTCACCAATGCAATTGGACATGTCATGTATTTTGAGCTCTGCTGAGAACAATTTAAACCTGAGTGAATGATATCATTAAAATGAAAGATCTGATAGGTGCTGGGGTTTGATACTTGCAAGCAGACAGCTGCTGTATTAAGTATTGGTCGACTGGCAGTATTGATACAAACCATTCAGAATTGCTCCACTGTGTTTAATCTTTTGATGGCATCTTGATTAATTTTAAGCTAACCCTCTTCCAAAGCTTGGTCAGCGTTTCCAAATTTTTTTTTGGATTCTGGCATCGATTAATTGCCCAACAAAGACCATCCCAGAGGTATTCTGGAGCAGACGAGGCAACCAGGGGAAGCCAAGAATACCATTCTTTTTAATGTTATGGTAATTAACAGTTTAAATAGAAGAACAAACAGAAAATAATGTTATTTTTCTCAGAGCTCAACTCTTCCATTTATTACCAAGGATCGTGGCATAAGAAATCTATCAGGAAGCACTTACATTTTTAAAACTAAATTTAGTTTATGATTGCAATTGTGCTAGAAATACATGGATTTATTTATTTCTATGCTATTCACTTATCTAATAAGTTTGTTTCCCCTTGTTTTCAGTTATGCCATTTGAAGGTGCCACCTACAATTCCATTAGTCCCTTTTCCTTACAGATCTAAAGCCCCATTCCTTCTCTTCTGTCTTGCACCAACATTTATCAAACACTTTTGAAGTACATGTCTGTATGGATCTGTATGTCACTTAATTGATCATATGTTGTTTCCACATGTAGCAGTCCTCATTTTCAGGGCCTTGCACATGATAAATTGGTGCATCTGTATGTAACTAAATAAACCCTACCATTTTACTCAATAGGGTGGGTGTGCATAGGGCACATGGGACAAAGGATCACAATATGGTGTAAAACCTTAGTTTTTAAGAAATAATGGGCATCAGTAAGTCAATTGTAAACTGTGTGTAAGACCAAGCCAGTTTATACTGTTCGCACATTCTTGCAGTGTTTTCCATTTTCCCAGGTGAAAAACAGAAGAGTAACTCTTTCCCAGGTGACTGAGAATGTCAATGCAGGACGTGATCAGCCTGTGTCAGCAAGAACAATCTGTTGAGAACGACACAGAGAGGGATATTATAGCAGGGCTGCAGTGCATAAAACCCTCATTACAAAGACAAATGCACATGTGAGAGTTCAATGGTGCAAAAACCATAGGCACTGGTCTACAGAGATGTGGTCAGATGAGTCATCCTTCACCATATTCTCAACAAGTGGGCGAGTGCATGTGTGGCGACACCAAGAGAACGGGACAGGCCCAGCTGCTTGACCCCTACAGTGAGGGGGTCCGTAGGCTCTGTTGCTGTGGGGGGCATTTTCTGGGCATGGTTTGGGTCCACTTGTCCCCTTAGAGGGAAGGGTCACTGCAAATCATTACAAAGTTATTCTGAGTGATCACCTTTATCCTATGGTGAAACATTTCTATCATGATGGGAGTGGTTTCTTCCAGGATGACAATGCCACATCCACAGGGCACGAGGGCTCACTGAATGGTTTGATGAGTGTGACTGATGTGTTAGACAGCGCTTTGCACCACCATCATCAAAACCCCAAATGAGGGAATATCTTTTGACAGAATGGTGTTCATCCCTCCAGTAGAGTCCAGAGACTTGTAGAATCTGTGCCAAGCGCATTGAAGCTGTTCTGGTGGCTCATGGTGCCCAACACTTTACTGAGACACATTATGTTGGTTTTTCCTTTAATTTGTCACCCATCTGTATATATCAAGAGAGAGATTATTCAAAACATCTGCTAAGAAATATAAGAATAATCTGTTATCTTCTTTCCTTAATTTGGTGGTTGTTCTCTGTCCTTCAATCTGCTAACCACAAAAAAAAGCCTGATGAGATGTATTTTATTGAGCTCATTATTGCGCTGGATTGGCATAGTTGAAAAAGGAGCATTACATTGTTTCGGTTCTAAACCCATTTAGCACACAGCTGCAGTCTGAGGGGGTGTTGCGGAGTTATAATCAATTATAGTTGAGTCTGCATTAGGCACAACGCTAAAACAGTTACTTATTTGGCATCACTTTGTTTGCATGTTATGAGTTATTGTATGCCAGTCCCATTTTCAAATGTTTTCCCATTAGCCATTGTTTAAAATAACTCCAGCACCTCTAAGAATTGTCTAAAGAGGCTTTTATAGCTTACATAACAAGTTACAAAAAGATTTAAAAAAAAAATGGATATGGTGCAGTTCTGCAGTATGTCTCTTTGTGAAAGCAGAAATTGTGCTGGCCTTTTTATATGAATTTAAATCTTCTTCTTACCCATTTTAAGCATTTTATTTAGAAAAATAGAGATAACCAAGTCACATTCAGCATAATATGTAGTAAAAAAAAAAAAAACACACACACACACAAAACACATGATCCAATTCTGGACAGGGAGCTAAGAACCACAAGGGGAGTTTTTGTTTTGAGCAGGAAATGGAGGCATTGTAATAAAATATGACATCATGGACACAAACCCTGGTGGTAATATAATAAAACAACAGTGACTCCAAGCATAAACAGCATGTGATTTTATAAGATTGATGTTAAAAAAAGACACAAAACAGACAGTAGTACATCACTGGAATGTTTTCCCCTATTGTTTATCTTTCTCTCTCTTCCAAATGATCTACATAAAAGTGGTGGATTAACAATTTGTAAGATCCAAGTAGCATTTACATTCTACATAGGGCAATTATGCAGGTTCACATTTTCTATATATTATAACTAATCAACCTTCCACTTTTTAGGTAAGAACTCTTTTTCCTTTTTTTTTTCAGGGGATTGCAGGAGGGCCCTGGGAGATAACTCTGTGAAAGATCAAAGACAATGCAATCAATAAGATATATAACATAACAAATAATGCCCAGGGTATCTCATTAATCGTAACTTTCCCTTATCACACTGAACACAGGTTTATCCAGCTGGGTCATTTTCCTCATTTATTGAAATCCAACAATGTAAAAAGCAAAACACCATCCATAAGAAAGGCTTAAGTTCAGAATGACATTAAGCAGTGGGCAATAGTCACTTTTTTATCCACTTACACTGTTTTTTTGATGCTGTAGATTTATTAAACATAGTGGTTTAAATATAAAACAACCTATGTTTATTACCTTCTTTACATCATTTCACTGGAAGAAACCCGATATAAAGAATTATACCAAGGCCCATAGCTTATCATTATAATTAAAATATGGAGGATGCTGTTTAATGGATTCAATTAAAATGTTAATTATTTTTCAAATAGCAATTATGTATACTAATTCCTGTGAAGAAACACTGTTTACACCTTAACTTTAGGTGAGTCTCACAGTTCAGGCATGTTACAATGTATATATTTTTAATTTAAGTATATATTGAGTCTAGGCCTAGTTACTCAAAGTTGTGGCAAATTAAAAATAACCTCCAGAATTCAGTTAACAGAATTCCCTAGAAATCTAAAGCAGTGAATCAAACTTAAAAGATACTGTTAGCTTATTAAATTACATTTTGAATTCAACTTATATTGTGATCATTTACATTAAAGTTACCTTAAACACAAAAAGTGAAGGGCTAATACTGTAGTTGAAAGTTATGCACTTTGCCGAAACACACATGCTCCTATGTGTCTATTTATGTCTTGATCTCAAAAAGGTGAGCAAAAGACTGCATAAAGACTTGTGGTTTATAACAAGTGATATTGCAGTCTTACATAAATGCTATGTCAGTTGCTCAAACATTAATCTTACTGACATTTACTACATGGTAATTTATTTATATATTACAATTTTTTAACATTGGCTTAATTAAATGGCATTGTTATTAGCATACAAGGTGCTTTTGGACTCGGGAGTCTGGGATTTCAATCCCCTTGCTTGGTGAGATCAAACCAGGCCTTAATCTTCAAAGAGCTCACAGAGGCTGGCCAAGAAAAGCTGGTTTAGTTTAGAATAAAATACAAAATATGAAGGAAAAAGTTCAGTTTCATTCTTTCCAATATATCAACGGCGAGTACTGCCAACTCTGAAAGTAATTGGTTACTCTGCTGTTGGATAAATGCATATACTTCTAATAATTTTTCACTCACAACCTCACCAGCCAAGTTAATTCTGAGACTGGAAAGGTGGTGTTTTTCTCTTTCACTTGGCAATATATTAGGTGGAACAGATAATAAATAATTACCAATCAAATGTGTCCTGTGTTACCTGCAGTAAACAGGATTTTCATTCAGTAGTATGGTTGTAATTGATTATTCAGGGGAAACAAATACTGAGGGGAAGGGTTACTTTCCCTTACACCTAGTGATTTCATTGTGATTTAATAATGCTGATTCACACAAATGCTGTTGTAAAGCACTTAGAACATTAAATGAATCACATCATCCCTACAAATATAGCCGATTGTTACATGAAATAGAATTTTCCTTTGACATCAGCATTTACTGTAACTGGACACTCAGGAGTATGGTTACAGTGTAGTAAGTGGTAATGACACCACAATGGGGTAAGACTGCATTCCAGTTTGAAATGTTTATATGTGAACTTACAGAGAAAGAAGAAGAAGAAAAAAAGGTACTGTGTAAATGATACTTTTCCTTTAATCACAGAATCACAGTTTGAAAAACAAAAGCCTGCACTTAAAGTAATGAAGTTCACAGATTCATAAATGTAGCACACAAATAAGTAAAGTGTCATAATTAATTTCTGTGAGACATTTGTGAAGATTTAATCTGTTTATTGTTAGATTTAACCCTGGATTAAAAATAATTTAAAAATAATACTCCTGCCATATAGTGATATGAGGCACTGTTGAAAAATATGAATATTTGCTAAGCAGATAAATAAATGATGCAGTGTCAGCTGATCACCTGCCGTTTTAGCATCTCTTAAATGCATGTATTCAACCGTGGTATGGTGAAATGACAAATGGGGGGGCAGTACACCACTGCTATCTTGCAAAAAAAATAACAAATCTGGTGCACCTTACAATTTCTGGGAACACTGAGTTAAATTAAGATGGATAGTTATAGAAGGAAACATAATCCACCAAGTGTAAGCTCCTGCAGACCCTCTTAGTCCACCTCTCAGGTTTCACTGCCAGATACTCACAATTGAATCCGTGCTAAGTGTGAGTGAATGTTTTCGTCCTTGATTTTTTGACAAAAGGGAAATTGTAAGAGATCTTTCCCAATGCACAGCCATTCTGTCGAGAGTGTGCAAATTCAAGGTCTAAACTTGGCCCTTCACCACATATATCTTGCAATACTAAATATCTTAATTCGTTCAGCCTGTCCCTCTGAATGAACCAGGCTGTTACATGCTTAATGCACAGGCAGAAAATAAAGGCTGAAACATTTGTTTGGTTTTATGTTTTTATGTTGATGCTCAAACACAATTTTTACCTTTTATTTATTTATGTGGTTGTTTATTATTATTATTATTATTATTATTATTATTATTATTATTATTATTATTATTATTATTATTTGTGTTTAGTATGCCGAGTAATATTTTGCTGACAAACACTGTCTGCTCATGGCTTTTTTCATTGCAATTCCATTATTTCTAATCCACCATCATTGATTCTTACTTAACAGAGATCTCCTTTCAAACAACACTAACACTACCACATGCTGCAAAAACACGCCGTTGTGGAATAAATAAATAAATCAAACATATAAATCAGACCTCCACGCCACTGATACAGTAACTCGGCAGAATTTAAGTTAGAGTAGATGCTCATGAAAAAAATTGTGTACAATTGGGGGATAGCAAACAACAATGAAGGGAGCAACAGGTGGTAAAATCAGTGGTAAAAGACAAAATAGCTATGATTGTCCTTCAGATACTAACCTCAGTATAGCGATTAAAACTCATCTCCGTACTCATGTTAATCTATGCAGTTTTGATGGAAATGAAATATTTTCAGTTGGCCAGGATGATATGCTTCCTTCTAATAATTATGCTGTAACTGTTCAAAAATGAAATGAACTCATGGGAATCACATCAGTTCAGATCAGTCAGCTTCTCTAAGTAGAATAAATTACTGACGATCATCCAGAGGGAGAAAATTAGATGCAGAAAGGCATTATATTGACACTCTTGTTGTTGAATGAGTTTCATTTATTTATTTATGGTTAAAAGCTCAGTAAACTTTTCCACTGTAACAGTGTTTTGTACAGTTTGTGTAAAACTTGTTTTGTTTGTAAAAAAATTAAAAAGGGGATTTCTATTTTATTATTTAGCACCTTGAAATATGCTGCGGTGTGCTTTAGAATATTCCCTACACTTTATTTCCTATGTTCCTGTCTTACATTGTTTTTTATCATTATAGTGTGAATTGCATAATTATACGAACCCAGCAGTTTATTGATTTATTCTAAACATTACTGCTTTTGAATTTGATCACCCCATCTACCCTGCCTTGCTTATGTGGAACATCACAATATTGACTCCACATTGTGAAGGCAAAATAATGATTAGGTTTCCATACAATGTAAATAAAAAGGTTTCTCTGGATGTACACTGGAAACTTTATTTTAGCATATTAATACACTTCATGTTTCCAGGATTTGTATTGTATTTTATTAATTCTCTATAGTCTAGCTTTGATGCACTACAAATATATGTAGAGTCAAAGCCCCCACTTGAATAATCCACACACCCTTACCAGCAGAGCAACAAGCCCGCTATGCTAAAAGACAGATCCCCTGATGCAGGGAGGTTGATTGCTCTACCAAGTTCAGAGAGGGATTACGTCACTGTAACCAGCTTATTCACTATGAGCCACATTACATGTACTAATGGAAATTTAAGTAAGTTTTCCTTTGCCTCTATGTACTTTTGGGGATATATCTCCTCATCATTGTCATCACCATCAGCTTATATCGATCCACTGCTGGATGGAGGCCTCCCCAAGATGTTTTCACTTGCTCCAGTCTACAGCTTCTCTTCTCCATGTCATGCCTGCAAAGTTTATGGTTTCACCTCTTTTAAGTGGTCATCTTTTTTTTCCCATGTGATTGCTTCCTTTGCCCATCTTTAATCTGTGCTTCTTCCTATGTGTATTTTAACATTTTCAGTCTTTCAATGATGTCACATATTTTCATTTGTTCTCGGATCCATTAATTTCTTTCTATCCATTATTGTTATTCCAAGCAGACATTTCCATTCTTCTTTGTGTCGTCTGCAGTTGATGATGAGATATATCTATTAAATTTGATGGCTTTTAAATGTTATAAAGAGGAAACTGCAGGAGTACTCTCATGAGCTTTTGATGGTGTATATATGTCATTGTGTACAGAAAAGTATATATTAACTTGGAGTTTTACCTGCTGTACACCCATAATTCCACGAGAACACTTGTTTAATAATAAATAATAATTTAATAATGTAATTTCATGCAGATTCACTGTAATCTATTTCTTACATTGTCCGTTGTTTCCTGTTACTTGCACTGGATTCAGATTATGGGGCTCAGGTCTCCATTTCATTTTATAATGGAATAATCTCTCATTCAATTTCATACCATTAAATGTGAGGTGCCCCTTGAATATGTGTGTGTGCAGCAATAAGTAGATAGTTAAAAAACAATTATTTTAAGCCCTTTTTTATTTTCTTTCTAAATGCTTCGTCTACAATTTCTCCCCCCTTGGTGTCTTTACTGCTTTTGAATTTGATGAATTGCAACAGAAAACACAAAACAAGTGAGAGGACATTGTGTCTTTCACTGAAACACAGCAATTGTTCTTTGCTGTCTGATTCATGGTCTACATTTAGCCTTGTACTAAGGAAGAATGAGTTTCCTGCCATCTAATAATACAGCACATTGAAAGGGCTGCATTTTTAAGTAAATAAATTGAACTGAAAACAGTAAATGCACATTGAGCTCTGATTTTTTTGTGTATCTGTGGTTTATTGTGTGGGCTGATTATTGAATGATTTCTCTTGTCGAGTCATCCTTAGATAAAGCCCTTCATATTGACTCTACTCATCAAGAGAGAACCATGAAAAGTAACACTGAATAACAACTAGTAAAGGTTTCTATACATACACCACTGTAATTAGGTATGCGATTTAAAGATAATAGCACAATTATAAGTAGACCTCCGTTCTATATTAATGATGATATATATATATATATATATATATATATATATATATATACACAGTCTTATATATTTTTATTCCATTTTTTTTACACACATTTTACACCTTCCTCAGGTAATGGAGGGTTTCAAAGCCCATTTAGTATGTGACAGTTGCATTGTGATATCCTGGACCACAATGTAGTGTCAGCATTGATAGAAATTTGCTGTTTGGGCCCTGTTGTACAACTACATCTAACACCAATATGTTATGGCTTGCCCACAACAGTTATCTCAATGCAGCGGAAAACCAGGGATAATCCTCAAAGACCATCATCCTGTAAGTACCAGGTGAATATATATTTTAAAAAAACAGACAATTTAAATACAGAATTATTATTGATCTTACTGGTAAATGTGGTCTTGTGAATATGCTGACTATAGTCCCTTTCACACTCAAATCCCAGAAAAAAGCAGGCACAGTGTGAATGGTAAATTCTACCATTGAATCTGAAAGACTACAGCCCCCATGATGCCTCCACTGCTCTATGGGAGCTATAGTTCATGAAGCAAAAACATCTCACAGAGTGAGGTGGACGAATTCTCCACAACGGGAGTGGGAGGAGGGTGTGCACAAATCTGCGGCAGCTATTACAATGGACTCTGAAACAGGCACAATCACAAGGATATATACAGTATATATAGGCTATGTAGTAATTTAAATGGTAGCCCAGATTGTGGACCGCTTCACGAAGACTGAGCACCTCACAATCAACCAATAATTACATTTGTGAATAACTTTTGATTAACTAAACTAAGTAGTGCTCCCCCACTGTTAAATTATTTACATCACAGAAGAAGTTCTTGACACTCTGTCTCAATGTGACGATAAATGTCTATATATATATATATATATATATATATATATATATATATATATATATTTCACCTCATGCGGTTCTATTATTTATGTATTCATTTTATTTTATTTATTTAGGCTAGCAATATTGGAATATCTGCAAATGTCTGCATCTCTCGATCTCTGAATGTAAACAGGGTGTAATGTCATATATCTCTGACACACAGAATTGCTTCATCTACATTATTTTCAACCTCCGCCATTTTTAATGACCCAGTCCATTTTTGCATCATGGTGACACATTTTTAGTCAAAGGTGGCTTAACCTGGTTGTGTTATGGTAAAAACACAAAAATGCACCCCAATTCTGATTGGTTACGCAAGGACGTTCTGCGTCATATGCTATATGCATTGCCACAAATTTGCTGGCATCTTGACTATGTCAAGAGATTAATTATTCCTGGTGTCGTTATGCCATTTCACACAGACCTTTCCAGCAACAAAATGCCACGAAAAAGGCTGCAAAAGTTTCTGTGTGAATGGGGCTTATGATAGAGCCCTATATATACGAAAGTCTAAATGTTTTAGTGATGAGTTTCTTATATTATACTGTCTGGTCTTATATTATGAGATGGTCATCCTGCAGTGGTGGGTTGCTTTAAAGAATTACCACTGATATAAAAGATTGTAGTGCTGGCACAGCTTTTAAAGATAGAAATTAATACCCTCAACGTAATGGGAGGCCTTCTGTGTGAAACAGCATTCTGGAGTTTCCATGCTGTTCACAGCTTCTTTTCAGCATCTGGTAAGTAGAGAATTAGTATTAGTAATAATGAGTTCAAACATGATGTAATCAGATAATCCAGCACAATAATGCATCTTTACCATAATAATACAATTTAAAAACAGAAAACCAGTGTTCATCCAGATGATCACATAAAGAATAAAGCACCAAGCTGTAATTGGAGCACAGAGGTCTGATCCCAACCTGCCTGGAGCTTAAGGGTGGTGTGGAGGTTCCCCCATTCTCATAAAAAATCTTGGACGGGGCATAGTTGGAGAGTAAGCAGTTGAGTGTCTCTACCACCCATGACATTAATATTTGAATAGTGTGACTGAGAAACAGTAATACACTGCAATATAGATAATATTGATAACAAAGTATGAAAGTATTAGCTGCTTAAAGAAGAAAAAAGTTGAAATACTTAAAGGTGTAATATTTTATGTTCTGGTTTCTACTGCACTATAATGCTAAATTAAACCACAGCTCAGAGTCTCAGAATCTTGCAACCATAAAAAATACATGTTAATCTAAGGCTGAAAAGGCTGCATAGCTGATAATCCATAAACAAAGCTATTTATCAGTTAAATGAAGCCAGACGATTAGCTCTAGAGGTTTCTTTCCTGGTGTCACTTGTCTTGATTTGGATAGTCATCCATCCACTACACTATATATGATTCACATTTACTATCCATTGTCTGATAACAATCAATAGCCCTGCTTTGCACTGACTCTCCCAATCAAATAAGTAATAACCGATCAGCTGTGCACCCAGTCTGAGCAGTCGGTAGCAGGAAGTGATGATGCAAATTAGGCTGATTTATTATTAGCCGAAAATGAATGATAAACTATGTTTAAAACTATATATTAAGTAACTACATCATATACAAAATAATAAAATTTTTATCATGTTATATTTACCAGCACCAACATCAGACTCAAACTTGGCACTCGGTTCACATGTCAATATCAGTCAGTTTAAGGGCAACTTTAGAACTCTCTCCTGTCTAAAAGAGTCGCCGGGAATGTATGTATTGATAGTGGGTTGTTTATCCACCAGGCAGTGAGAATTCACAGATTTTCGAAAGGGGCCTCATAAAAACTAGTTCACAAAATAAACTCTAAAGTCTGATTTGTGTAGCTAAATCACTTGCTTTATATCTTTGAAGACTACAAAAGTGAATACATGACACATTTTTCATAAACCTTTGAAAGTTTTGATTTCAGTGGGCCAAGAAATCACTTGTCAACCTACTTCTTAGTCCCTTTTGAAGATCACAATGAAAGGATACAGATACAAAAATGTATGAGTGAATTAGTTATACATTTTTTTGATGTTTTTTAATTTACTAAAGTGGTAGTGGTGTGGGTAGTGATGAGGGTAACAAGAAAATGAATCCATGAGTATATCTTATTGAATTAACTATTTTTAAAACTGTGAAAAAGGGCTATACATATGAAAAACAATACTTTATTATGTTACAGTCTTCTTTGAGAAGTATGATTCTCTATCCTTAACAGAATAAGTGGTTTGAAATATGAAACAATAAATTCTACTGCCACATACTGCTACACTTCTCTGTTCACCGGTAGCTGTACTCTTGTGGATTGCTTAGGATGTGTTTTAAAATTACTCCAACATACTTTTCTGAATAGTCCTAGAATGAAAAGTAATTCCTATTATTTTTTAGTCTAGCCAAGCGCTCAGAAAGTTGCTTAACATCAGCAAAATGATAATTCATGCTTCATAAATACTTGATAAATATGTGGGTGGATTTCAAAAAATTAAAGGAATAAAAGTGAAAGAGTAAATAAAGGGAAATTCACCAGAGATCAAGTTAAAATGCACATTATATTTTGTGTATTCAAATATTCCTCACTCTATAAAAATGTGTGTGTATGCGCATTTAAGCAAATACTCTGAAAAACAAACTGTTTTAATCAAATAAACATTTCCTTTAAAAATCTAATTTTCATTAAAAAATTACAAAATATTTTGAAAGAGAAAAATAAACAAACAAACAAACAAAAGACTGAATACATTCTGAAAAGACTTTTCCTAAAGAAAGTTCAAGAAATACTGTGCCTCAATTCTGGTTTGTGAAAATAGTTGCACTCAAGTAAAATGCAACAAGAATATTATAGCAGAGAAATGGTGAAAATACTCTATGAGCAAAATTCACAAGATAATTAGTGGAAACCAGGGGCGGACTGGCAATCCGCAATGGCTTCCTATGTAGCTGTAATGAAGATTGAAAAGAGGGTAGGATTTGTTATTTCTTGTCTGTGATTGGCTAAACTCCACCCGGCTCCACCAATGGGATCAGTGGAATTGTGCAGATCTGTGCAAAAATGGCTTGCTTACAGTTCTGCATGGAAATACTTTGGCAAAGTAAATGAAAACACTGTTAAGTGCATAATATGTGCAGTGCCATTAAACTACCACAAATCTACAGCTGGTATGTTAACCCACCTGAAAGCCAAACACCCTCGTGTGAAACTAGCAATGACAGAAAAGTGAAGAGTAGCAACAAACACATTAATATTATTAAACTACACACACAGCAAGCTATTGCTATTTATTATGTATTTGTTAGAACTGGAGCGCACAGGTGTGTTTCTGAATGCAGAGCAGCAGTCTGTGTGTTGAGTGTGGTTTGGAAACGTGGAAAAGTAAATCGTTTAATTAAGCAGATTGTATAAATTAGCTGGTTAGTTAGTCTAATACATTTTGTATTTCGCTGTTATGACCGGAAACCATTGCCACAAGGACGCTAATGTTAAGGCATTGTCGTTGCAGCTCACATTGCTAAAAATAAATTAAAAAAAGATATAAAAGAACAACATTTTGGTCTGTCAGTTACAGCTGTAATTGCAAAATATTCAATTCTTATGCACACATCAACTGCCATTAACAAAGTTATTTAACAAAGTTGTTGTGTTAGATAGGTATTTTAAAATAAAGTTTACACATTTTTGCAATTGCAAAAATGGTCACATTGCATTATTTTGCATTTAATGTTGCATTTTGAATGAGGGTGGGGGGTAAGTATTTGAATACTCGAGGAAAACAGCTGTGGAATTATCGATGATCAAAATATTTGTCATGCACATCCCTAAAAAACATAATTCACATGCTGCTGGTTTCACCGACACACACGAAAGAGAGGTGTTTGGTTTCAGTCTTGTTGTGGTGGGGTTGAGTGATGCCACTCGTGTAATAAATAATCATCAATAACTTTAAAAGCATAATAGCTGAAACATTGATTTAATCGGCACAAACCAGCACAAACGTAGCACAAACAAAAGAGGGGTGTTTGGTTTGAATCGGTTGTTGTAGGGGGGCTGAGTGACGTCACTCATGTAATAGTCATCAATAACTTTAAAACCATAATAGTTAAACAGTTTAAATGGCACAAACCAGCACAAACGTAGCACAAACAAATAATATGCAATTTATCGTTTGTGCTGTAAGTGGGGGGGGGGGGGCAACTTCACGGAGCTCAGTCAGTTTGGAACTGCATGGGCCGCTGGTCTATGTTTTATTTATATCCAATTGTTGTAAGATTACTGATGTTACCATTAACAATAAGTAAATAAACAATACACATAAATGCGCATGCTATCTTAACTGGTACTGCACAATAAAAACTACACGTTATTGGGTGAAATGTAGGGTTCATGTTCTGTGTGAATAAGAACTGAGACCTCCCAGTGTCACATTCAAGTTTTCAAAGCGAACCGAACTCAGTTATTTTGCAAAACGGACCGTTCACACCAGAGGTTTGTTTGGTATTCAGATTGTTTTGGATAGGTTCGTTTGCCAATCAAATTTTTTTCACTCTTCCAAAGCACACTAAACACAAAAAATTACAGTTATTTCATTTAATTTTAAGGCAGAAATGTCAAACTTTTAAAAATGAAAATTAAATAAGTTGCATGCGCTGACTTCATTATTATTTCAATATGTCTAAACATTTCTATTCAGCCAATACCAGCAGAACAACAAAATAAAATAGTGTGTGTTATATAATGATGCAACTATGTGAAACAGGTACAATAACAGAACCATTCAGCCCTTCAGGAAAATGTATATTCTCAATTATAATTATTATAATTATTGGCTTGAAACAATATTCAAAAACATTCTTGTGTTTGTGCTAGAGGTTGCCAAGATCACTCCACTTCCAGTACTGAAGGAAAGGACATATTATGTAATTCGGGGATCCTGAGAAATAAGAAAAGGTATTTAATAATAAGTTGATACATTTATATACACCCAGAAATAGTTTTGGACAATGTAGACAATTATACTCAACCTATGCAATTCCCTTACTCATACTAGCTAAGGCTTAAAGCTAAGCCTTGACAATCTTAATAAGCTTACTGTGTTTGTTTTTTTCTACCAAGCAATAAACTCTGACTTATTAGTTCACTTCAAAGTAACAAATTACCCCTCAAAAGAAACATACCTAAAACAAAGAGATGGAGATGAGGGCAAAGGCTAAAAGGAGAAAATACTGAAAGTTTCTACATTTCCCACTAGTAAATAAAACAGGTTCCTCTTTGCCGTCTGTGCTCAGAACATACGCGTTCATCCAAATGTAGCATCACCCTCATCTAACCCATGATTTAAGATTAATTACTTGTCGGGGAAAGAAAAAAATGCCATTTAAACCCCACTGCACATTCATGCTGCCACCATACCTCAAACAATCATGTATTACTGGTGTATATGCACTCTCTGTCTTCGGTCACTGGTGTAGCACAGCATGCTGTGGTAGACCTTTGGGTTGACTGTCAGAATTTGTGACAATTTTAAATACTTCAAAATCTTTCAATCTCCTCAAATCCCCTTTCAACTTTCCTCTCCCCCTCCCCAATAATCCAGTTAATGTCTAACTAGTGCATTATATAATTTAAATATTCCTTTCATACAAGGGCAGAGGAAGCCCATCAGCAAGTGCGGGAGTATTCCCAGATTAGAGATTTCTCAAAATACAATTCAAGATATCTTAAATTGAATTGCAGATATCTCAAATAGGACAAGAAGTGAATTGAAAATATCTCAAATTTAAATCGAGATCTGAAATAGGACAGGAAGTAAATTTGAGATATCTAATTTAAAGCTCCAATTTGAGATGCATTTATAAAGCCAAGGTATTAAAGCATTTGTTTGAGAGTTTAGCTACTTCCACGTTGACTGTACCATGGTGGCCAGAGTACACTGACGAGCAGCTGCTATCAAAGCTGCCTGTTAGACATTGCTGTCAATAAAGCTGCTACGTGTCATAAACACACTGTTGCATTCACTGACCGCAAGCTGTGGCAGACAGAGAGATGTGCGGTAACAATAATATTTTGTAGATGGTCAAATCTATGATATTTTCCAAATAATAGCTTATTATTTATGATTTCTGGATTATGAAGCCATGGTATGGCAACATAGACTTAACTTGCCATACCTAAATTACCCCTAATATGTTTGAAAACCTGGTAGTAGATAGGAGTTTTACCCTAACAATATTACATTCAATTTTCTTAACGATACTTCATCACAGTACCGTGCGCAGGAAATTAAAAGGGAAGGTGCTCGACCAACAGGAGGGAGGAGGAACTGTCGACCAGGGGGGTGCTGGTGAATTGTCTGGTGGGAGGAGCTGATGAATTGTCACCCGGGGGTGTTGCGTGCGCTGACTTCATTATTATTTCGGTATGTTGATTTTTACCTAACTGTGGACCCAAACTTCCCAGGCTGATTTTTGGTACCAGTCCATCCCTGCTTTCATAGATATTACTCTCCAGAGATAACACCATCCAGGCCAATGATATTGCTTTCCCACATCAACATCAATGGCTAAAAATATGTTGCTTCCTGAAATTCATTACCACTCATTTAATATTTTTACAAAACATGCCTGCTACCTGCATGAAGTACTTTGCATCTGTCATGGTTACGTTTAATTCACCAGGAATGTGCCCAGTCTTGAATATGAAGGGCCTGATTCATACAAATTGGTTGCATGCCACTAATGCGCGAAGCTGCAAAGGAATCTCAGGACTGAATTTTGCTGCATCATTTTCTTGCTGGATTAAATACAAAATATTCCAATAGGCGAAATGGGAGGAGACACCTCCATACAGACCTCTCCTTATGTTTTATGTAAATACGTATGTGAATTGGTTAATGTAAGTGTTATGGGAAGAACATTATTCATCCATATCTAACAGCACAAATGCATATTTTGTATGCTATGGAAAAGGGTGTAGTAGCATTGAAAGCAGTAGCATAGGTTGGAGGAGGGGCGTGGGGAGAGAATCCCCACCCCTTTATCGTTGAATAATCTCACTCCTAAACCTGTGGGAGATTTTCACTTTCACCTACAACTGTAGATCACTGTAAATCCTGCTGAGTTGTTGCTGCAACGTTGTTGTTAGCAATTAGACAAAAAAATCATAATGAATATGAAAGAAAATTAAGCTATACCACTGCGAACACCATGCCTGTAATTGTGACAGCAAATATTTTGCTTTATTGCTGTGCTCACAGAAAAATAACAACATTATATATATATATATATATATATACACGCACCTAAAGGATTATTAGGAACACCATACTAATACTGTGTTTGACCCCCTTTCGCCTTCAGAACTGCCTTAATTCTACGTGGCATTGATTCAACAAGGTGCTGAAAGCATTCTTTAGAAATGTTGGCCCATATTGATAGGATAGCATCTTGCAGTTGATGGAGATTTGTGGGATGCACATCCAGGGCACGAAGCTCCCGTTCCACCACATCCCAAAGATGCTCTGTTGGGTTGAGATCTGGTGACTGTGGCGGCCAGTTTAGTACAGTGAACTCATTGTCATGTTCAAGAAACCAATTTGAAATGATTCGACCTTTGTGACATGGTGCATTATCCTGCTGGAAGTAGCCATCAGAGGATGGGTACATGGTGGTCATAAAGGGATGGACATGGTCAGAAACAATGCTCAGGTAGGCCGTGGCATTTAAACGATGCCCAATTGGCACTAAGGGGCCTAAAGTGTGCCAAGAAAACATCCCCCACACCATTACACCACCACCACCAGCCTGCACAGTGGTAACAAGGCATGATGGATCCATGTTCTCATTCTGTTTATGCCAAATTCTGACTCTACCATCTGAATGTCTCAACAGAAATCGAGACTCATCAGACCAGGCAACATTTTTCCAGTCTTCAACTGTCCAATTTTGGTGAGCTTGTGCAAATTGTAGCCTCTTTTTCCTATTTGTAGTGGAGATGAGTGGTACCCGGTGGGGTCTTCTGCTGTTGTAGCCCATCCGCCTCAAGGTTGTACGTGTTGTGGCTTCACAAATGCTTTGCTGCATACCTCGGTTGTAACGAGTGGTTATTTCAGTCAAAGTTGCTCTTCTATCAGCTTGAATCAGTCGGCCCATTCTCCTCTGGCCTCTAGCATCAACAAGGCATTTTCGCCCACAGGACTGCCGCATACTGGATGTTTTTCCCTTTTCACACCATTCTTTGTAAACCCCTAGAAATGGTTGTGCGTGAAAATCCCAGTAACTGAGCAGTTGTGAAATACTCAGACCGGCCCGTCTGGCACCAACAACCATGCCACGCTCAAAATTGCTTAAATCACCTTTCTTTCCCATTCGGACATTCAGTTTGGAGTTCAGGAGATTGTCTTGACCAGGACCACACCCCTAAATGCATTGAAGCAACTGCCATGTGATTGGTTGGTTAGATAATTGCATTAATGAGAAATTGAACAGGTGTTCCTAATAATCCTTTAGGTGAGTGTATATTGTGACACCATGCTGGGTGGCACAGTATGGATCCACCCCGAACTACCCTGTACCTCCCCAAACCCCAGACAATTACCGGCAGAACAACTGATCCATTGTTTCCATTGAGTAACAGAGAGAGTGAAGGATTGCTATTTGGTTATCTGGACTTTGGCTTAGAATTATGGATTAAGACCTGAATCACTAACTGTGTATAGTTGCTAGTGTGTTATCTTGTGTTTGTGATTATTAGTAGTATTGTGTATTTTGAGAACTATGTTATACGTGTAGTTTAGGCTGATGTTTCTGTATGTCTCTTTAGGTTTCAAGCACTGTAAAGTAAAACATCTCTGTCAACATCTACTTTAAACACTGCCTGAGACCCCCCACACTGTCACTATATACTATATATATTATCATAAACTTTGCAAATCGTGCTTTGCTTACATGTTGGCATAACCACAAGAGGATCTGCAAGAGCATTTGCAGGATGTTTTCTCGTATTTTCTTGATTTAATACCCCTAGAATGTGACACACATCATTGGTGATCTGTGAGCAAGCAAGATCTGTGAGAATCTGGTTTGGCACCGCAAATAATTTTAGATTAAGCTGCAAAAAATCAATTTACAGAAATGCCGCTAATGCAAGCAAATTGTAAACCTAACATTTTTTATTTAATCGGGCCTCAAATCTTTGCTGCTGCTACAGTGTTTTCAGCTCGCACCATTATTGTATACTTCACAAATGTAACACATTTACTAACTATATCAGAGTGTAGCGCATTGATATATATCAGGAAGTGTGCCTGAAACAGGTCCTTGTGGTACTCCACCACAGTATCCCAGTCATGAGGTTTAACCCTCAGCAGTACTCTCTATATTGCAAAATAACCAGTTCTCAATTCACATCCACACATCACCCTATTCCTAAAATGTTTTATTTGAGGAATAATCTTTCATGTGGAACTGTATCAAGACTTTAAAATGTAATATAATCTACTGGTAATCCACTGCCATTGCATTTTAATTAAACAAGAAAAAAACAAAAATTCTGAACCCTTGCTGACTATGCCCTAGACTTGCATTACCATATAGATAATTGTCTAGTTTAACTAAAGGCTGTGTTGAAAGATCTTAATTAATAATCTATTAATAGGACCTCTCATTTCTTTAATGGAAAATGGTACAATTGGAAAAATACCACCAGGTTTAACCATTTGATTTGTTTGTTTTAAGCACTCTTAGTCCTTGAAGCACTTCAGACTTAGGTATGTTGAAATTATTCACAGCTCTCATGTCTCAGTGAAAAGGCAAAGAGGTGTGTTTCTCCAGGGTGCAGTGAACTTGATGGATGAAGTAGGGGACAGATCAAATGACTGCCTGCACACAGGGGCCTATTGGTGACTTTAAGATAAGACTTTCTCACGTGTTTCTGTGGGGCTAGGTCATTCCCAACACCCTCTTGGGGAACCATTTTCTAACCATGGTTTTAGCTGTTTCCTTAGTAAACACCCACATAAAATATTAACTGCTGTCCATTTTCCTATTTATCCATATCTAAGCAGTCAAATATTGTCTCTTACACATTTTTAATCTTATTTGTGCTATTGAAAAATGAATTAGTCCTGCATTCCAGGTAAATAAGTCCCCTTAGATCAATGTACAGAGATTTATGGGCTGATTTGGCAGAACATAAGAACACACTATGCTGGTAGTACAACAAAGAGGTCATCTGTACATGTTAAAACGAGGTGTGAGCCTTTGCTGAAAAAATAAACCACACAAGTCAGTATATACTAGTATGTACCATATACCAAAATGTAGGCGGCAGATACGTTCTTTGAAAATATCTTGTGGTCTGAAGAGTCACATAAATAGATTTTGTTCACAGAAAAAGCAGAGACCATAGGTCACACGGAAATGAAAAAGACGGCCTACTGTGAAAAGTTCATCATACCTACTGTCAAGTATTATGGCAGTTCCATCATCATATGGGACTGCTTCAGCTCTTCAGGGACTGGAGGCCTTTGTGATGGAAGGATACATAAGTGACCCAGAGTGCCTAGAAGCACTACCACCTGGGATTATACCTAGTAGTGGTGGGCTTTTTGGCTATAGCTCCATAAATAAGCACAACCAAGTTAACAGTGTGTGGTGAGTTTGTAATAATGTGTTTGTTTGTAAGAAGAAAACATCAAAGTGCTGGCCATCTCAATCACCTGATTTGTGCACCTGAAAGATAACACGAGGACCAGATGTTAAAATAAAAAATAAAATACAGATCTACTCTGAATGTAATGTTTTGTATACTTTACAGGGTGGATATATTTGAGTTTGGCTGCATGTAATACATCAACTCATAGTATATGTCAATAGACCAGTAAAGTGCTATTCAAAATGTGGGTAACGTTTTAGATTACATGGCCCAATCTAATATTAAATAGATATTCGATTGAAAATCTATTAATATTAAACTAATTGCAAAATAAATATCAATAGAATGTCAATGTAATATCTCTTTACATGACAAATGTGAGCATAAAACAAATGCAAATTACAAAATCGCTCTGCCATTTAAAGTGGAGACATGAAACCCATAAGCCAAGTTACAAGCATTTATTGGGACAAACATAGATATCTCCACTTTAGATGGCTGAGCCATTGTTTTTTCCACATTGACAAACACTTTTGGTTTCTATTTAATGTTAAATTGGGCCATGCAATCAAAAGCGTTGAATGCCTTCAAGAATTTGTTTTGTAGTTATTGTTAATAATTAGAAGAAGAAGAAGAAGAAGAAGAAGAAGAAGAAGAAGAATATCGTCAGGTTTAAAAGCAGTGCAGTACCATAAACACCATAAGCACTTGATTCAGTTTGCCCCATGGCTTATAAAAATACTTGCATACAATAAGAGAAGAACACCGATGCAATCAATATTTTATGTAACTGACACAGCATTCAGTGAAAGGAGCCTGGAGGAGATGAAAAATAGATCACATTAATCCAGGGCAGTGATTTACTACAATTATGTCATCTGTCAGATGGTATGTGTTTGTGCTGCGGAGAGAGGAGGGAGTTGGTGCAGGGAACAGGAGGGGTTTATACCAGGCCCTTCCTCCAACCATTGGTAGGAAGACCCTAACACCCATCCCCGCAGGCACAGAAGAAAGGAAAAAGTGCCATGCAGTGTAAATTCAGTCAACGCTTCAATGTATCCGTCCACATTCCCCGTCTCTGCTCAATGTTCCATGACAACAAGGTGAGACGGACAGCAGAGGTTACCCTGAACAGCTGCTTCCTGAGCTGGAAATTCCAGGCATTGAGGACCATCTGTCTATACATTCACTGATGTATACGGGAGCAATCTATCAGACTGCAGCCGTGCAGCTGCCGTTCCGTCAGGCCTGCTGCCTTCTCGAGGCGCTGAACAATGAGAGCTAGTTCTTCACTTTGTGTCACACAGAATGGCTGATTTGATTAAGTCCCAGGCTCTCATTATGCTAGGTAGGGGTGTAGAATTTCAATGATAATCCATAATGCATGACCAGTTTTGTTGCCATGGCGACATAAATTCAAGGTTACTGGCTCAGACGCATAATTGGGTGTGCACAGAGCGCTGAGGAGGTGCTGTTAAAATTCTCCTCATGAAAGTGGAGCATCAATCATGCTGTCGCAGATTGCAAAGTACTCATAATCAGATAAAATGCCTCGAAGAGAAAAATGTTAAGACAAACTATGGCTTCCTATGAAGAAACAGGCAGACGTACACCCACTTTAACTTGAACCTGCTATTAGCAGCAATGTAACAGTTTGCACTTTTTAGCAACTTGGTTTACATTAATTTAACTGTTATCATTTGCTTGCCGGCAGGGTATGCCCTGAAACTCTTGTTCTTTGAAATGATGGGAATCAAATTTCAACAGAGAACCTTCTGACAATAATGGTCTGAAGAAAGAATCCTACCTCACCCATTAAAACAAGAAACAAAAAATCTGAGACACATTGTTGTACTCTTCTTCTGATTTTGTCTTTCTGGTGTTTCCCTTAAATATCTCATGGTATGTTTTGTTTTAGACCTTGTTTAGAGACTTCTGCATTTCTTTTTAAACGTCACAATATGTGACAGTGTGCAGTTTGAATGTCTCATGGTCAGGTGTGATTTATTTTTAATGGGCAAAAGATTTATATAAAGATGTTGCTGAACTAGAAAGTGCTCCTGAAATTATATGTGAATGGGCTGCACTGTGGTATTAAGCACTTCTTCGGCACTGTCAAGCCATAACCTTCACAGAGCTCATAACCATAAATTCAATGAGATTCATAAACCATTAAGATGGCATTTATGATCTCTGACATGAAGACATTTAGACAGCCATAGCCTGAACTTCCAATTTTCCTATTCATAATCCTCTTAAATATTTTTTTAGTTCACTTTTACCATTTATTACTTGGTTATAATGATAGAAACATAAATGGTGAATAATGCTTGAATGCTGTTATATCATTTTTGTGTCTAATTACTATAGGCATTAAAACTGTAATCCCGCACTGTTGTTTCAGTCACCGGGCTTAATTAACATGTATATTTAATGGGTTACTCATTTACAAGAACCTTATTTCTCCATAAATAATATTACAAGGGCAAGTAACACTACGATTAATTTTAATGGATTCATTCTGCATTTTCACTTGTTTAGAAAGAGATGGGCGTGGAGACATTATTTTATTTAGCTAGTGAAGCAGCATTCAATGAAAACCCCTAATTTGTGTTATGGGTGACATATTTCTTTTTGCACATAAAACATTAACTAGCTTCTGTTTGCTATGTTTGAAAAAAAAAGGAAGCACAAACACAGAGTTGTTGGCATGTGTGTTCCTTGGCACAGTATATTTGAAAAGTTCCCGAACCAAATGAAGGCATAAGCAAATTAGCAGTCAAACCATCACATATCACCCTCAAAGGTATTTGTTCTGCAGGGAAATTATTTTCTTTGAGAACACAAGGAAAACAAATATTATTAAGCAATCTCCAAAATAGGCAACGGCATTTCTTTTCAAGTCTAATTTCCTCCAGCAACTGTATTTGCCACATGTCATTCTACAGGGGAGGTGTGCTTTATGGGATCATTGGGAAAAATCTGAATGTATTTTTAATGAGCTCCCTGTGAGATTGGAATATGCTCAGAGTGGTGGGGGACACCTTATATGATACCTGCTATGAAGTGGCAAACACCTCAGAGATATGCAGTGCAGGTATCAAATGCTCCATAACATTTCATTAGTTTATGTCGGTGATAAAGTAGTATTACTCCCATATAATTAACATAATAAAAATATAGTGCTCCAAGGTGATTTAAATCATTGTTTTTTAATGTTCTTTTTTTTGTTTTGTTTTTTGCAACTGGTGGAAAACTGTCTTCAGAATCCAGGCTGAGTGAGATCTTGATTACCTAGTTCAACTTATTTGACAACTTTAACAATTTTTTGTTAAGTTCTTTAGTTGTTGGGGATGTACAACTTGCTGCATTGTGAACCTCTTTTCTGGGAGTATTACCTTATATAGGAAAGACTAAGTAAGCCTGTTCAATTACTCATCGTTATGTAATTAAGAGGAACATGAATTCTGGTCTAAATAATTAAACAAAAAAATCATAATTTTAGACTATACTTCTATAAACTTTAGTCATGTCTCTGTATGCTGTAAATGATAACTGAATCATGCTTTATTTTAAATATGTATTTATTTATTCTTTTAATGTATTTCATTATTCAATTAAAACATTTCTACTTAGAAACAATTGTATCTCCCAGTTTACAGCTTAGATGTAGCAGCTAATAATCTCTTTCAAATTGCATTTTCCTGTTCCTACTACTACAAAGAATCCTGGGGCCAAATAATAATAATAATAATAATAATAATAATAATAATGTCTGAAAGGAAAAGAGTTTAGGTTTGATAGAGGGTACAATCTGATTACTGTTTTGTATCACCCTCTTTCACATTCATTCTCCAGAAGTCTGCCATGCACTTTTTAATTTTTTTATTTGACATACAGAAGTAGGGTGCAGGTGTTAAGACATGCAGTTTGTATGTGTTTGGTCCAATTTAGCATTTCCATAATTGAATAAAGACCAGATGTGGTGAATAGCACTTAGACTATAAGACTTTTGGGATATATGTATATATATATATATATATGTATATATATAGAGAGAGAGAGAGAGAGGGAGAGAAAGAAAGTTGTAGCTAAAAGTATTCACACCTTTCAATTTAAACATAATTATTAATAGATTTAAAAAATATATATATATATATATATATATATATATATATATGTAGAGGGCGAGAGAGAGAGAGAGAATTTCAGAGTTTATTAACTTTTCACCATCATTCCATTCATTTTAAGTCATAATGTATATTCCCACTGACTAAAAACTGAAATAGCTTCAATATGTTTTACACTAAAAACTAAACAAGACATCACATGATAATGTAGCTGAATTTTTTGAATGTCCATGTTTACTTGAATCACACTTTCCTGAACCACATTGATCAGCTGGTTTGGTTGCTTTGCATGATGACAGTATTTTAATTATCGAAGGGACGTGTGTTAGAGAGATATGTCTGGCAGAGTAGGAGACGTTTATGAACGGATTGGTAATGCTGTGATTCATAAATGTCAGACTGCTTCACGGACAGACTGGTTCATTAGGGAAAGAAAAATGCACACTGGTCGGTCATTCAATCTGGAGAGCTGGGATTGCTCCTTGGTCTCTTCTCTTGTTGTGCTTGTGACATTGTTGAGTCTTTCCTTTGTTCCTTACAAAGATCAGATTGCATTCTGGTCAAGTTACTGAGTCGTGTATAAGAATGCAACCCACTAGTTTCTCAAACAGCTGTTCAAGATAAAGAGCCTAGTTAGTTTGTTCTGGTTATTTTTATGATGTGTGTGTGTGTGTGTATATATATATATATATATATATATATATATATATATTAAACAATGTACAACCAATTGTAAACAACTAATAAGTTTAGGGATGAATACATTGTTCTGTCCTCTTTAACATGCATTTTTGTGGATTTGACAAGGTGCTTTAATATCACAATGATGCTTTCTCTGTTCCCACAAGTAGATATTAAGTGCATCAAATGTAAACCCCTCCATTGTTAAGCTTTCAAGGTCAAGGTCATAAGTGGCCTAGTTAAATTGCCATGGCATGTTTTATAAAGGATTACTGAGTTAATGGCTTGATTCTCTGTGTCACACTATCACTGACAGAAAACAATATCATGATACCTAGGATTTGTGACAAAAACAGCAAGTGATGCCTTTTCAGAGGGTCTTGAACACATTAACAGATATTTGCATAACCTGTCTGCAGCTGATAGGGAAAGAAAAATCTATACTTGGACTTTATAATCTAAAGGACATGAATGATTTATGCAGGAAATTGCACCTGCTAAGCAGGAAGAGGATCATAAAGAGTATCTTATTATAGATCATCGCACACCAGAGGCCATCTTGAAAAACAGCACTGACCAAAAGAAACACAGCCCTACAAGGCACTAAAACATGGAACTACATTTCAGATGTACAACCATTCAGCAATGTGTATATTTATGACAGTCTTTAAATTAATGTAAATTGAGGATTATATTAAATGAACACATTTCACATTTAGAACATTCAAAGGAAAATGTGAAATTTCATGTTCAATATAATGGGACAATTGCATCGCAATAATGTACAATAATCCTCTGTGGATGTTGGTATTATTATCGCTGACATAAGAAAAACAAAACAAAACAAAATTCAGACTTTTTAATATCCTATACCATAGATGTATACAATCTGGGGGGGGTTGCTGGGCATGGATTTTCTTGTTTAATTAACAAACAAAGTTAATTTAAAAAAGGCAAATATCTGTGCAATAATGAATTTACACAAATGAGAGCATAACAATTAAAAGCTCAAATTAGAAGTATAAAAGCCCACAGTGGCTGCCACTTCCAAACAGTTCTGCGTTAATATTTAATGACTAAGGCCCTCAGGCCCCAAATCCCTGCAATACAATGGCTTACTGTGTGCCTGTATAGTCCCTGCTACCCCCGGTGACGCAATCATACATGCAATACACATGTCCCTATACAGGTAAAAGTTCACTAGAAGCACATGACATCTAACCAGGTTTGAGTAACACCGCCCTCCCCAAACTAACCATTATATATCCTATTTTAAATATTATAAGGTAAGGTGCATGTGAGCATATAACAATGGTGACCAAAAACAGAGAGCCTTCAATCTTCTATAATAGCAGATGTATCAGTGGCCCTGTGCATATTGTCCTGGGAAGTGCATTTGTGTTTAATCAAATCTACTACTCCCTCATTTGAGATGGGTTGACAGTATTGATTTCAGAATAAAATGTGTGTCTTTCCAGATGATAATTTAATGTTGGTCAAAGGATACGGATTTTGTTTTTTGGTTCAATAAATTGCATATTGGATGTGTTAAGATTTGCTTGCCAGTATTATTTGGGTTGCCATTATGTGATATATAGAACTTGAATATATATATAAGTTGAAGGTGAAAACACCCTCTGCAGTTTTGATTAAACCTTGGAGGAGCTGTGGCAAGCAATATGTCAAGTTTCCACATAAAGTAGAAATGTGATGCCAGTGACTGATTATTATTGCTACTGACTAGGTAAACAGTGATTAAAAATATATGCCCTTAATTTGGATCCAAGTACCAATCAGAAATAACTAATGGTAGACTGACAGGCTTATAAATCATTAGCTGTAGATGTTAGATAGATATCAACACTCAGTTTCATTGTATGCAGTATATAGATGTTGAAGGTCATTTGGTCAGTGGAAAACCCCATTAGGAATGCATATTTGCAATTTAAGTAGGGACTGAACTCTTGGTCTTCCTTGATTACACTTCCACTTGCTTCCTGAGGTATTGTGTCATCCCAACTGTTCCTTCCGTTACCTGGCAGTTTCAGAATACGTTTACTTCAGCGCCTTATCTCCACAAAGAGTTTTTTGGGGAAAAACTGTAATCTACCAACTGAAAACACCAAAAGCTAGCAAGGAGGAGTAACTGTGAAGGACATTTAAGACATAACAATGAATGGGTCAGATAAGGCCACAGACTATGATACCACCCATTCTGTTCTTAAGTGTTTGCAAAGAGGAGATGGGAACTTATCTGTATCCAGAAAGAAAGTGGAAGCCGATGAATGTAATTTATGATGGGCAGGATGAGGTCATTCAAGGGCATGAAATACACGCCTAGCCATTCTTTTTCGAAGTGGTTCAACAGTTATCAATTGTACAACTTGGGAGGTGAAATCCAATCTCTGTTCAGAGAGTAAGCAAGGATCAGAGATTCAGCTACAATCTGTTAATCTTGTCTTGTTAGGCGGGAGATCAGTCTCCATAAAACTGCCAGTTTGGATTTATTTTCGACTTTAGATTACAGAACACATGTTAAGCAAATCAATTCAGATTTTTTTTTTTTTTTTAAGAAAGGAAAACAATGTATCTGAGGGATATGGAAAAAAAAAACTGCCCTGGAAATGTTAAAATGTCATATTCCACGAAAGCAATGAAAAACATAGTGACATAACCGAAGTATAAAATCATAGCAGACCTGGTTGAATTAAAACCAGCAAATCACAGCAAAGAAGTAAAGAGGGTAAAAGTGTGTCCAGTCAGTGTTTGAAACAAATGTCATTTAAATAAAAGAGAGACTGAAGAAAATATGGTAATATGAAGAATATCACTGTGAATTCTGAATTCTGCACTTAATTCTGTCTAATAATTTCATTAATGACTACTTTAACATCAAATTGAACACAATATTACCATGTAGTTATCAGTATTTTAATTTATAGTAGAATTCATATATTTTTTGTGTTAAAAACTGGTTCTGTAAATGCTATGGAACATTATGAATTAATAGTCACCCTGGTATTCATCAGTTTTTGTATTTATTTTTTATTTAAACAATACAGTAGAGTACTATAAGGCTATAGGCAGTCAAGAAAGGTATTGTTAGCAGCTCTGTTTGATTGTTTCCTCCATCCCCACTGTCGTGGGTTCATTTCAGAACAGTGACAGTTTTTAGGTAATCAATTTGGTTGGCTGGGTGCTGACCTCTGGATTGTCAATCAAAGGAAGCGGCCATTTGCGATGTTGTTCTTGTGCTTTATGTCCTTATGAAGTTGCTTAAAATCAGTTGTTGGTTGGTCACTTGGTTCAGGAATTCGCATAAAAGTAATGTATTTGTATTTATGTTTTTGCCCGTGTGTCAATAGATGGGACTTTTTTCTAATAAGGACAACCGGAAGTCTTGTTTTCTTTGTAGTTGATTTAATAAAACTTTGTTTCACTTCAGATTAACCTTTCATGGTTTCCAAAATGTTTGTACATAGTGTCAATAAATTAATATACATTTCTTAGGTCTGATCATAAAATAATCAAATTCAGTTTAAAAATTAAACTAATTATAAATAGATTTTAAAAATTCCAATGGTGAGCTTAGTGACTTATCTCTGCTTTTATTTATGTTTGTACTCTATATCATGGTCACCTATGCTGTCGTACTCTAATAGATTATAGAATGAATATAAAGATGAGTATCAAAGTTAAAATCAATGAAGATTAAAATTAAAATAAACAAACAAACCAAAATAAATAAATAAAATGAATACCCTGTCACAAAAACACATTAATTCTTTACTTTTCAACTCATGTTGTGAAAGATTCGTATCAAAACATAACATGATAAAAGGTCCAGACTGTAAAAGAAACACAGCAACTCAGAGATCACCTCTTTAAAATGCGGATCTGCATCAGGTCTCTGCAGGGATTGGCTTGGATTGAAAGAGATGTGGGTTTCTCAGCTGTCCACACAGTCATGACTGCTGTGGCTGAAAAATTGCCCACAGACAACAGTATGAGCTGGAAACATCCTCCAGTTGATTCGATCACGTTAATGCTGTTAAATACAGGGTCATTATAAAGTTACTTCATGCATTTCTTTGCCTTTAACTAGAATTGCCTTTTTGCATCAATTAATTACTTCTGTACCCACACATTAAGCTATATTTAAAAGTGTTAAATCATGTTATTTCTTGAATAAATACCGCAAATCCTACACACACACATCATACTGGTAAATTGTCTCTTTTTTCATGTTTTGTAGTTATGCATGCTGAAAATTGTTCTAACTCTTCATATAATATAGATACTATGCTGAAACACTATTTGTTTAATAAAATAGAATAAAATAGCAAACAAAAACAAAGGAGATATTTCAAAAGATTATTGTTTATCAAAAAAGGGAGCCATATTTGAATTGTAACTGGCTTGCATATAGCAATGAACCTGTTAGACGAAGAAAAAGGTAAATGCAACAATTGTTATTTATTTATTTATTATTATTATTATTATTATTATTATTATTATTATTATTATTATTTGTATTATTTGTATTATTATTATTATTTCCCTGTGTCTCATTCACTAGATACAAAATAAAAATCTAACTATATAAGGCTGCCCCTATTTACAACTGCTAAAGTGTAATGTATGTGCATACACCCAGGCCAATTAAAAATTGTATATCTCAGACTCCCCTACATTCATTGTAGTACAACAGAGGTCCTGGTCCTGGAGAGACGCATTGTGTCACGTTGCATAGTTGTCTTCAATCAGTGACTAAATAAGTGAAAGTAGAATAGCTCTGGGTGTGATATTAAAATTAGGTAATGATTGTATCTGCTGGAGTGTTTGAGCATCTGTGGAGGGAAGCCACTGTGGAGAGATGACTTAGTCTGTGATGTTGTTTAAAGATGCATTCGTGATTGCAGCTTGCACAGTTGTCCTAATTCTCTATTCAGTTTCAAAGTTACCCTGAAGCGAATGAAAACACCATGAATACAAACTCATTAGGAGCTGATTTAGAAGAATTATGTTTGACGCATGTAAAAAAAAAAAAGTTTTATTTATATGTCTTGCTTGTTATGTGTTCATTTATTTTGGTATTGTTTTGACAACTGATCAACATACAAACAGACTAGCTGTGGTGATAGAATGCTAAATACTGCTCTATAAACTGTAATATGACAACCCCCAATCCTTTGAGAAATAATTGTAATTATATCAAATGTCTAGTTGGATAAACAGCATTGCCCGTCACGATTCAGTTTCTCCAGTAACTCGGGTTGCACTACATTGCAGTTGAAATCCGCATTGAAATGATGGCAACTGTCAAACAGGACTTAGTATTATTGTTGCTAACTAAAGACAAATAAAGTGCTCTTATATAAATACAGAATGTGCTTGAGGAGATGTTGTTTTGTTTGTAAACAACCGAGCACTGCAGGGTATCATAATCTGGCCTATCAGTATTTAATGAATTATCTTTTTGTAATTACTATAATGGAGAACATAAAATATCCCTCATTTAATAAGCCTTGGCCAAATTAAGACTTTGCTAGTTGTTTAATAGTCCTAGTGCAGCTTTGTACAAATGTTCTTCATTTAGAATCATTAAAAAAGAAAAAAAAAGAAAACATCTTTACATATGCATTGAAGCCACAGTTCAAAACATTTCAATAGTGCCCTAGGCTTTAAAAATTATACTTCTTTCAGGCCTGATGTTTCCTCTAATGGCCACCCTGGTGTGAGACCCACGCTCTAAATGTTGTAGCTAGGTTATTTCTGAAGAGTTTTTAAGGTTGTGTCTATATTGGAAACGTTCATACTTTTCATGCCTGTAAGATGTATTAGAACTGAGTATGTTAGTCTGGTATGCCAGTGCGCAGATAAAACAATTGACATGTTAATGCTGTTTTCCAAAGAGCTAAACAATGTTTTCTGGCATATAAACAGACTCCTTTAAAATATTAGCAGAGTCTGACTGGAAGAAGCCTCAGATAAGTACAGATTTTACAAAACATAAATTGATTTCCTAAGGGTATTGCTTTCCCGCATGCAAATTGATCCAGCCAGCTTTCAGGAAACTAAACAAACCCTCATGGGCCTAGTGGCTTTTTCTACCTAGTATTCTTATAACATGGGTGGCTGTGCGACACAACTTCAATCAGGTTGTTCAGCATATATGAGACAGTTATCTCGCATAGATCAAAAGGAAAAGAATGACCAAGCAATAAAGTAATGAGGGAAAAGAAGAATAAAAGAAAAAAGCTTACTGTTTTGTAAAAAAACACTTCTGTTTCTACTTGTAGATCTGTTAGAAATTGCACAAACAGACCATGAACATTTTCAAGCACAGAAAAGAATATGCAATAAGTTTTAAGAGCTAGGTTCTGAGACACAAAGTAGAAGTTTAGATGAAATTCGCAAATCTGTGGTATTTTTGGGACATTACAGCCTATATTGTATATTATAAGGTGTATATGGAGGCAGTTTAAGGTTTGGTTCACATAGCTGAAGAAAGCAATGTGTCGAAAAGGTAGCATTGTTGCATGCTTTATTTGTATTTCCCCCTTTTTAAGAGTTGGGCTAATGCCATTTTATCTCCCCTCTGTATGTTCTTTCTGCATTTGTTACAGTGGTGAAGTGAATCCCAGCAATGCTTTCTTTGGTTCGGCAATTTGGCTCATTCTTATCTGTATTATCACCATAGATTGTAATGCAAGAAGCAACAGCATAGCAGCCCCTTTTTATGCAGCTATTACTGAGGCCGCGAGATATCTGCTGTTAGTGGGGAAAGAGCCCGTATGGATGGGTCATCCAAGTGTTTTACAAATGAATGCACTGCAGCCAGTCCAGCAAGCATTAATTCACACTTCCCTCTGACATCTTCTCCCTCGGCCTCTGATGGGTGTGGGGTTCATGCTGTTATCCCTGCCGATAATTACAGCTATTAAGGCCAATGCTGGTGCAATTCAGGGTCCCTTTGTTTTGGGCTTTATCTCTTCAATGCTCAAGAGTTTTTCCATTCAGACCTGCATAAAAAGCCACATTTTTTTAGAGTTGGCAATTATCAGCTATATCCTATCTACAGGGAATAGAGCAAAAACCTACTTGAAATGAAAATAGGTATTTTTTTTTTTTTTTTCTTTTTCTGTAATCAGAGGCACTAAAAATAATAATAGTAAAAACCGCTATGGACATTATTGAGAGATTAATGAGGTAGAGAAGGAACTGTGACAATTCTGTAATAAATGTAATTATATGCAGTGGTTATTAGCACGGTGGCTGTGGTGTGCCTCTAATTTACTGCAGTAATTGCAGCTCTATTTTTATTATGTGTTATCCACAATTAATCAAATTTATGATTTAATAAATGCAGTATAAAAAATACACAGACCCTTCTATTTCCTGTCCTATATTTAACGATCAGAGTGTTTACAAAGTTCCATGTAAGTGATATAAATGTCAAGGGCATTACAACTTCTGAGGATACTATTTTTAAATACATTGTCATAATGCAAAGAGTAGAAATCTTGTACACAACAAATAGGCAAATCATTCCATTAAAGGATGGGCAAACCCTGGTGTTTATGTTTGTTTTTCTACAGAAGTGTTCTAATTAAACTCCCTGTAAAATGCAAGCATAATTGTATACATCACAGACAAGAACACTCACTTTGAATCAACAGAAAATAGCAGTATTGCAAAGTACAGGTGATACTTTACTCCCCTCAGAATGTACTTTATCACCTACTTTCTCACTTGTAAACAAACATTTGCAGACGAATACCATATATCTGATATATTTACAAACCAACCATTCAAAATGTAAGGCATTAAAATATCAGAATAACTGCTGTAAATAATGTTTTCAATGGAACAATAATCCCCAGCTGCACTACATCATATGTGTAACATTTAGATTGGTATATACTACAGATTGGGAATGATCACTATAAACTTTTCCATTTCCTGGCAAGGTTGGCCTCTTATGGAAGTTCACTTCCAGCCTGTCTATGAGGATAACCCCCAAACATTCCCTGTTCACACTCCCATCATGGTTGAGAACAACAATGCTTATTTCATCGCACCCCTTCACATTAAGTGTCAAAATACATACCAAAGTTTTTGTTTTCAGTTTGAGTTTTGTTTTAATAGTACTCAGTACGAAAATTGTCTATATTTGTAAATGTCCTTAGTAACCTCAAATCTATTCATGTAGAAGTGATATTGCTAAAATGAATGTCTATTTGCAAACTATGGTGATTTGGCAAAAAAAAACAAAAAATATTTTTTTTAAATTTGTATAAGGTCTTTAAAATACAATCTTGGACATCCAATCACTATCTGCCTTATCAGCCTGGATGCACCAATATAATGACTCCGACGTAAATTGTAAATTCAGTGGCCCCTAAACAAACAGTAATGTCACAAACATTTATATGAAGACCCCTATGAAATAGGAGCTTAATGATAATCACATCCTTTGACATTTTTACTTAAATTGATTAAAGTCCCTTCGCACATACTGTTCAGCTTGGATAAAAAAGGGCCAACTTGTAAAATATTCTACAACTACTTCTTCTCACCTGCTAAAGTATGAGATGTCATGAATCTGTTAAAAATGCATTATGCAGCTTTAAGGTTCTGTTCTTCTTGGACAAAATGTATGATTCCCCCTTTGACGAAAAATGCATGTCTGAATTCATCGTAGATATTCTCACACACTCTCATAGCCATTACGCTAATGATAATGATAATGATAATTATCTGAAAAGCTTAGAATAGGACTCTCATCCATTATTTTAAAACTTAATTTTGCTGAAATCTGCAGGAATCGGGGTCTATTAGACCTAGTTATGATTCACACCTGCTTATTAGATTAGTAACTGCCCTGCCATACCTTGTGTCTACATTACCTAATATTATATCCTACAACTTGGTTTATCCAGAAATAACTCACATACCTGAACCGTGAATCATACCACAGTGTAGATTGTTTTCCTTTTATTTACTTAAGTTTCCTTGCTTATTTGAACATCAATACACCTGACCACATTGGACACTAAAACTGAAACAATACTTCATTGAAAAGATTAGCTTTCAGCATTAATAGTGATATATTTTGTGCTAACTTTCTCACTTGATCTACACAATAAATTAATTTCTAACGTTTTATTTTATTATAATAATTTTTAAATAATAATTTGTTACTATGTTGTAACTATTATAGTAACACTCTTCTGATATAACATGTATGTCTCCTTCTTTCTTTCCGTGAATATACATCTCTGATTCATATTATTTCCTCTGTCTGTCTGGTGGTATTTTCATGTAATCATTTTATTCAATTCAGATGATTAAATGTATGTTTTCGTTTGTTTCATACTACCTAAAATACCACGTTTGAAAGAGATAAAAAAAACATCAACAGATCCCTAGTCTATTGTATGAAAATCCAATTACATCATACAGTTCAGAAGTGCAATAGAAGTTTTCATTATCACACTAACTCTACACTGCTGCTCTCGGAAGAGATCAAAGAGGAACAACCTCACTAATTCCAAGACTGATAAGTGTTTCTTAAACAGAGGATAAAACTGAACCCAACTGAATCTCATAGTCTTGGGGGAAAAAAAAAAAGAAAAGAAAACTTCTGGGAGCTTTCACTGAGGTGTGTCAAATAGCACAAATTAAAACCATTATTTTCACCATTAAGGTGACTTGCTCTGTGTCTGAAACTCTGACTTTTCACCCACTTACTATGCAAGCAATTTATCCCTCAACTACAAATGATACCCAAGCCTGAGTGTTAAAGAACACTTTGAGCCAGGAGAGCCCATTCAGTTTTGCACGTTAATTGAAATGAGCAAATACATAAATCAAAGTGTTAAACCTTGGGTTATGGATGCCATAGACTAATTAATGGCAGCCAGCAATATAATACAATCCAATAATGGCTGTTGTATGAAAATAATTGCATTTCTTTTTGCTAATTTTCATATCTTAGTTGTATTGAATTCCTTTGTTTCTTCAGTTACTCATGTTTTAATGAACAGAGTGGGTCTATTTATTTATTTTTTACAGAACCACACTCGCATGCTCATTGGCCGATCATTGGCACTGGAATTAATCCAAAAGGCTCAATGACATAAAAAGCTTACATTTAATACTGACATGACAGGCAAGCCAAAATCACGTTGAGCTGTTCTAGGTGGTACAAGGTGGGATGGAAATGGTTTGAAAACTGAAAAAGTTGAAGTAGGCTGTGCAGATTTTAGTCATGAAAATAACCCACACTGTTCATTGTACCTTTTGAATATGTAGCCTACATTCCTGTAAGTCACAAATACTGTTCTAGTACTATTCAGTTAACCATTTTAAATATCATAAAGAGAAATCCTGTTCAGTGCCACTTTGCTTCCATCATGCAGGTCCTAGGAATTGCAATTGTTTTCAAAATCAAATTATAACATAAGCATTTCACAGCCAGAAATTACCACCAGTGATCACACTGAATATCGAAACTGCAATAACAATATTATTATCATTACATAAATATTTGTAATAATTATTATTTGAAACAAAAAAATATGTTGACTTCATCAACAAAGTCTAGTGCTTTTTTTAAAATGTATTTGTATTAGTTTATTTGCATTACATTTTGCAGCATTTGTTCAAATATAATCACAAACCCGGTAGTCCTAGCATTAGCTGACATATATTTAATAGTTTTTCAACTGGAGCACAGTCAAATTGGAGTACAGTATCGCTTCTCATTGTGTAGCAAAGATGCAGCTCTGGTATTGCAGCACATCGTGGGAATGAGCTCTAACAGCTGGTGTTTTAAATAAATCCAAATGGATTAGTCAGATCAAAACAAAAACAAAAAATGGGCACAATCTATAACACTGATCGTTTTTAATTACTTAGAAACTCATGACTACACCTGAACTGTCTCTGCCTCGAAATTATAGAACCAGATGGCAACCCTAGCCTCAACTCAGTTGTTACACTGACCGAAATATATTAGTGACATAGCCTGCAGAAAATCACGCACTTGAGTGTCAGAGAAGGCTGTGACACTCAAGTCTTGCACACATGTGTGATGTTTTAGGAAAAGTAACTTAATGTAGCCTTTAACCACTTAATGCAATCAGCAAGAAGTGTTTTTTTCACTGATCAGTTTTCAAATTCATATTCATTGAGACAAAATACTGTTTAAAAAAGATAAGTTCTGTGGTTACAACAGGTTATAAATGAATACATCGATTTGGTATTAAAACAATAAACTATTAATGACAGATACTTGTGGTTACTCATATTTGTTGCTTTTTCCTCTACTCATAATATATCAGCCTGCTTCACATGATCACACTTATTCAGACAAATATCTCCAAGGGGCTGACACTGAGAACGATTGTTTATTACAGCAGTGGTTAAGTTCATTAATTTCAAAAGTTGAACACTCTCGGAGAATCCAGGTTATAGAGCCAGGGGGCAAAGCCGGAGGTATTCCACATGCAGCACTGCCTCGAGCACAATGAATAGGTTGTGTGGAGAGACAAATCGTGTATCACTTGCAACAGATGGATGGATTCAAGCTGAAGCATCGCAATGATATATATCTGAGACCAAGTAGAAGATACCTATGTCACAAATTAACAAATGGCTACAAAAACTACAGCACATCTTGGAGTCTTCTGTTCAACCCATGCAGAAACACACTGAAGATGTTCAATGAACCATTTTTTTCCAGATCACTCCAGTCTTCCTCTTCCCTAAGTGGGAGAATGAAATAACCACGAGGTCAGGATCTCACAGTTCCTGACCACCTTCCAGCATCTGTTCCAGACACACCTGTTCAGACTGTACCTGTAGTACCGCAGCCAACTTCTCCTGGACATCTCAGCACTTTTGCTCCTATGAACTTTATTAATAAACTGATATGCTCCTTCATGCTCCTATTCACTTATGTATCTTTAGCACTTTTAATCATGTTCCTGTAACTTCTCCTATACGTATGCCAACCCTACCCCTTGGCACACACCAGGGATAGAACTCTTATGTTTTGCACTTGTTTTAACTTAATTGTACTGGGATGTATGCTAATTACACTTATTGTAATTGACCTGTACTTTATGATTATGAAAATGTAAACACTGTAATTCACAGTAGGTAAGGGCATCTTCAAATATTCAATATTAGCATTCTGTTATCAACACACAAATCAAGCATGTTACTTCAGTGGTCAAGTATGTTTCTCCAAAAGTATGGCAGTCCTGGTAAAGTACATTTTAATGAAAGAAAGACAAAATTGTATTTATCTCTGTTCTAAAAAGTTTTGCCTGCCTGCTTTTATCAAACTATGTCAATACTGTGAGATGAAAGAAGACAGAAAAGGGATACATTTTGAGAATTTCAGAAATAAATAGGAAAGAAAATAATTCTCAATTAAGTATCAATCATTGTCTGGTGATTTTGTGTTGACAAATCAAATAGAAAAGGTCAAATTAGTCAGTATTGTATTTTTGCAGTCACCCAGACAGAAGCAACAGGCTACTGATCGACTACATATGTCTTTTTTATTCAATAGCTTTTCCAATTGTGAATACATTTAATTAACCCTTGACGCACCTGTAACACACATTTA
This sequence comes from Amia ocellicauda, assembly GCF_036373705.1. Lineage (NCBI taxonomy): Eukaryota > Metazoa > Chordata > Actinopteri > Amiiformes > Amiidae > Amia > Amia ocellicauda. The sequence continues at coordinate 9,464,601 of NC_089850.1, forward strand.
AGAGGTTGGGCAAAAATGTATTATCCTAATTTTCCAGGTCTCTGCGTGTGACATATATGTCACACTGAATTCCTAACAAACAAATGTCCTACATTGAACAAGACCAGTTAGACCAGAAGACAGGTAGACAGACTTGTCTATCTCATCATCTGTTTGTGTCATATGTCTTTCCTCCTGCTGAGAAATCATTGATAGAAAATACATAATATAAAAACTTAAAAACTACAGCACTACCAAGATATTATAACAGTACCCATCCAGTTCTGGCATTAACTTAATCCATCTTTTGAAGAATGTGGTGCATTTTTGGCAAACACTATTAACCCAGAACAAAGTGGAGCAAAGTGCAGCTCTTATGATTTAAGAGCTTTTGGTAACATTTTACACTACAATAATGGCTACAAATTCCCACTGTATGTATGCATGCATGCATATCACATAAATAACATCTGACTATCTCAGGGACTTTTTTCTGAGCTCTGATGTTGATCAAGATATGAGCCCTAACCACAACCCTAGTCAGTAACTCTATCCCTTAACCCTAACATGTGTTCAACATTATTACTCAGAGTTACTAACATATTGAGGTCTTATTTATTTACAGTAATTCAATCATCAGTGGCCATTATTGTTAAATGTGACTAATATTCCATTCGGCCACCAAATATTAGTGTATGTGTGTATAAATAAACAAATTACATATATATTTCACATACATGTGTGTTGCTTCATTACTAAGATCTTGCTGGTACATTTTGGGTTTCATGATCAAAAAAAGAAAAAGAAAGACCTGCTGTTCCTGAAAAAGCAAAAAAAACGAATGTTTCTTCTTTTTATAGGTTTTTAAACATTAACTAGGAAGGCATCAAAGGGTTACTGCTCTATAGATTTAAATGGCCTTTTATGGTCTTTAAGGGTCCTTTTAAGACTCCATGTTGATATCCCTAACACGCTTGAGATTGCTGTGTATTAGAAACAGGTTGCAGAAGACCCATTTAAATGGTGAGTGTTTGAGGTGAAGCCAAGAAGAAAAAAAAAGAAAGAAAATGAAAGGTTTTAGTTTGTTTTGGAATCGTTCCTCGGTGTAAAATTAGTTCCAACGGACAGCAGGAAAGCACAACACTAAGGCTGTAGGATGGACGAGTCATATTTCAAATACAGTATTACTGAAGGATGACAGTAGGTGTTTCGGAGGAGGTAAGTACACTAGGACAAGAAGTTCATAATACAACATGACAAGGTGGAGGCAGTGGGAAGGTGAAGGAAGGCATTCACCATTGGGAGCTCAGAACTTGAGAGGGAAGATCAAATCATGACTCTGCTACTTTGATGCAGGGCCAGAACCTGTTGTGTCATTCTTCATGATTATTCGTCTCTAAAGGAATATTATCATTTCCCCCATTAATTCCATATATGATCACAATTGGAGACATAAAGTATTAACTCATCTAAAACAGTAGATTGATGTATTTAAGGGTTTTATGGAGGTAGCAACAAACCTTTAAGCAATCTCTCTCTCTCACAATGGCACATTGCCTGAGTTTGCCTATGTCCAATCAACACCAGTAGATGTCATGGGGTAAACTAATAATGCTAATGGGAAATATTATAGGTGAAAATGTTAAATGGTGATAGTTTGGAGAAACTGTAAACTGTAACCACACACAAACACACACAAGATAAAAGATACAATCCATTTTCATTTTGGAACTGACTTAGATTGATCACTTTCAATCCAGATGACTACAGTTGTTAAGGCTTTAAAATGCAAATTAGGATTTTACAAAAATACAAATTTTGTTTAGGCAAAACATTGAACAATGAGGTGATTTTCATTGTTATCAGGGTATTTAAATGTAAGTTGCCAAAACAGATTACATGGGATAGGCTATCTGTGGCTCAAAGGAGAGTGCTAATTTATTGTCTAATTTAAAACTATTATACCCAAACTTTGATGTACTTAGAAGATCAAATGTTTTTTTTTTCTTTACATACCTCAAGCATTTGATAATTTTTATTGAAAGGTTTGGTGGTTTTTCACTTCAGAAAGAGTCATTTAAAAAAATGTATATAGCATTTTGACATCAACAAACTGTATCAGTTCCAAAATGCAAATTTTCTTCTAAGTTAAAAAATGTAACACAATATAGTCCAGGAAAGAACAGTTTTTACTTAATGCTGAGAACTGTAAACTTTTACCTTTTGGGCATAAACAAAATATTTGACTGACTTTTAAAACTTGCGGGGGAAAAACTAAGTTTGAACGAAATCATTGTTTAAACTCCCAAACTTCTTGAATGTCTCCTTTGGTGTGAGATGGTCACAGCTTTTTTACATCTCCGTTTGGTTCCCATTTAAATGTCTCAAAGCCAATAAAGAAGTCAGTCAATTAAAACTGCCCAGGCACTTCATAGTCAGGAAATGGGCCAATTAAACCAGCCCTGGGGAAAATCCAGGGTTAAAACTGAGATATGTAGAAAGGCAGCAGTTTAGCATAGTAATGCTTATCTCAAAAAGTAATGTTACAGTGTGTTGGTCACTGATAAGACCTGTCGTCTGTCATCTCTAAGTGCAATGCAGAGTTACTTAGACTGACTTTAAGTCATTTTTAATCAACTAGTTAATGTGGGCATCTACAAAGTAAACTGTGCTTTGGTGGTCCCAACCTAGATTTGTTTTTGTAGGCAGGGGTCTGTGTCATACAATCAAATGCTGATTTGACAATATCACATAAAAGAGGTTGTGCGAGAAGGACAGTGGAGATAGAGGAGAGAGGTTGTCCTGTGAAACTGAAAGTCTTTAGTATCATATTTTTAGTACAGTATAACTTTCTAGCTGTGAAGAATGTATTTGAAAGGTGAGGATTTTCAAATTGTTTAAGCTCTGTCACTGAATTATTTCTGTATGCCTTGTGGTAAATAGCTAGATATTCTACTGAAGACAAATCACTGTGATCCAAAGCTACAGCATAGTATATCAGAAGTGGTTGCCGATTAAGGAAAGCGTCTATTTTTTATTTTGTATCATGGGTACTTAACTGTGATATGAGTACCAAACCCCACTCCCATCAAATAGACTCATTAACAATGAAAGTGAATGTCCTGAGAGAAGTGTTGGCTTCATTCTTCCTGTGAGGTACAGTGATAATAGCAACCCAGGGTGATTATATGGACAACTGACAAATTGCTAAATTTGGCTGCATAAAATAATTTAAAAATTGAGATTCCAAATTAAAACAAAGGGTGAAACAATATCTTAAATACACATCTCTGAATATTGAATTCTGTGCAATGGTCGTTATTTTTAAAGGGTCCCATCTTAAAATTACTTAGTATACTTCATAGGTACTACCTATGTCATCTCAATAAGTAAATCATTCTTACTAATAAATAATCCTTCACAGAGTTCATCCCACTAGGAGGATTTTGTATATACTCTTGATCAGTGATTATTTGTCTTCTTTATTGTATTTAATTTATTTGGGGTATTATTTCAGCTACTGCTATTATGTTGACTACCTTGTAAATCCACTACAAGCTGCTGTATGTGCAAATCATCTTAAAACGTGACAGTTCTTTTGTTTTATCAACAGCTTGCCTGGAATTATGGCATTCGTAGGCAATAAAGGGTGATAAATTACATCACACTCATTTGCTGGAAAGGTAACGGAGAGGTTGGGCACCGATTCCTCTGTTTGATGTGAGAAGTTTGGGGAGAATGATTGACACTTGGAGGAACTGCCTTCATCAGATAACAAAGTATGAAGCTGCCCTCAAAAGAATGCTGAAGCCTCGGACCAAATACGAACACAGCACATGAAATACTGAATGACAGATCATAAAAAGAAAGCTCCAGTTTGACATACACTTGCATTTCATATTCAGCGCTCCCATTGAATATTTGATGCTATTATTTAATATTCAATGCTTGCATATTTTAATGTTTGATACTTGTGTTATTTAATATCCAATACGTGCCTTTGATATTTGATGCTTGTATTGAACATTTGATTCTAAATTATTTTATATTTTGATGCTAATGTCTAATACGGTACATTTGTACTTTTTAATATTTACTGATTGATCATTTTTTGTTTTGTTTTCCTTTCAGTGGTTATACAATATACCACGGTGTGTATATTAGATATATTGTCATCAGGATCAAGTGAAACTAATTAAAATACCACTACAAAATCTATGTAATTACCTTTTACAGTGAATATAGGATCGCTTGAACCTCACCTGAATATCTCATGCACTTTTTGTGTGTCCTGAGGTTGATTTCATTAAGGGTTAGGAATACAGTTACAGAATAAGGTTAGACTTACACAAATGATCAACATCAGGGCTCAGAAGAAGTGCATCAAATATGCAGGTATTTGACAAAAAAACAAGAAACAAATATTTATGGTGCATATCAATAAGTGAGTCACTATATTCACTAGCAAGGTGCACCACATGAAGTTGCTTCTAACATATACACAGGCACAGTGTTTGGTCAAAAATGGGGAGTCACCAGCATAAAGATAATATTTTAAGTATTTAGTTTTCCTGCATTCCCCCTTTAGAAAATGTAGAAAAGTGATGGTTCAGATGCACTTTAATGCAACCATACTACCAACAACACATGCAGCTTTAGTAGCCCTTTAATAATTAGGAAACAAAAGCATCCAATAAACATTTAAACCTACCCCACCAATCACATCACATTGAGCCTTTGCTTGTGTCTCTTCCTCCCCTGTCTGCACCTGTTTTCCGGCTTAGTCTATCAGAGGGATGGGCAGTTATGTTGCCCCACTGCCAGGGTCTGCTACTGCTGAGGCACTATTGTATTGACAAGGTACTTTTAGGGCCGGGGTACCTCTAAGGGCAATGTCAAAGGTCAAAGTAATGCATTTCCACATGCATGAGTTCTCCTGACTGACAGTTATTATTTTAAAAATTAAAACAAACAAACAAATATAGGCTACATTTATATACCTCGCTTTGCATGAGAGATAGTTTCCTGAACAATGTGTGCTAAATGAAATGTGTACTAAACGGGGTCTGTAAATATATTCATGGGGATAGGTTACATAAATGTGAAAATGAGTAAATATGCTGTTAATAAGAAAATTGGTTAGATAAATTAACAATAATAATAATAATAATAATAATAATAATAATAATAATAATAATAATAATAATAATAATGAAGTCATATTATACTATACTATATTTATTGCATTTTTACTTTAATTTGCTGAAGTTCCTGGCTCTTGCCTGGTGTTCTTTCACATCATTTCAGATTCTCTCTCATAACTTTCACTTCCATCCCGTTTTGGTCCCTTTATCATTATCATTATCATGATTTGTGTTCTCTCTCTCTCTCTCTCTCTCTCTCTGTCTCTCTCTCTCATTTAAATTTTGAATTAAAATAATTAAGGTAAACAGATCTACCATTGTCAACACTTTATTGAGGGGGGGGGGGGTTAGTCTGACTGCAGGGAGCATGCGCTTTGTTTGATGTTTTACTCACTTTGTGGATATTAATAATTTTGTTTTTAATGTCTTTATATATATATATATAAACAGCTATGCAAGGTGAAATTCTTCAAATGTCCTTTTGAAATGTATTCATTCTTTTTAACACATTCATGCATAGCGGGGTCAAGTGGAGTATACCTGTACAGACATCAGAGTACAGCTACACAGATACAAAAAATACATTAAAAAAAACTCCATCTTATTCAGAGAACTGTAATCCCAGAGCTTTTAGCTGCAGTTCTGTTGTGACATACTGTAGTATTTATTCCCCTCCCTTATGAAAAAGACTGCTTTAATGTAGGAGACTGATGCTTATACTTTCCATGTGAAGTCATCACATACCCTTTTAGTCATCTCATAATGTCATCGAGTAACACAAATTTAAATTGCAAAGGCTCCATTTGCAGACTGTTGACTTATTTCATATTCATATTATGTCCTTATCATAGCTAAAAGGTTACATAGCGCTACATTCAAGTTACACACTCTCTCCCTACTCCTTCAGAGTCTAGTTTTTAGTCAATTATGTAAGCCCAGCCAATTATTTGTCTGTGTGTTTATGCAAGAAGACAGGGCATCTGATTTATTTTTCCTGACTAGACGTACAGATCCCTGTTCGGATTCGATACAAAAAGGCGGCTTAACTTAAGAGTTGTCAGTATTTCATGTTGGTGAAAGGGGTGTACCAGTCCCAATGATTTATTGTAGGTCTTTTATGGGGGTCCTGGGACATGATCATTTCAAGAAGGCAAAAGAAAAATACAAAATAAAAATAAAGTATTACAATTTGATGTTTCCTTGAATATTCCTTAAAGCCTCAACCCTTTTAATTTTTCATTCACTCACTGGTATTTCCGTACTCTGCAGCAGAGAACTAATCTTGAATTAATTTTAAAGCCCGCTGTTCGGCGATTTATAATTTTGAATACAAAAAACACAGAGGCAGTCACTCTTTCATTAGATGCAGGGTGAGCAGGGGTCAGCAGACACTCCTGCAAGACTGAAAAAAGCTGCACATCTGGTACCAAGTGTTGTCTGGAATTGTAATGCACAGCCTTGCTGCTTCCATTTAGAAGAGCAGATATACAAGCATTAATAAGTTAGTGTAGGAAGTAATAAAATAGAAACTACATATCTGGACTTGACCTTTCATAAGTTAGTCTCCAGGATGACCAGAATGCCTGTGTATTTCCCCTTAAAAATAAATAAGTCTGACAGGTTTATAAATGTTTCCAAACAGTGACTTAAACACATATTTTTTTTTCCTCTCTCTCTTTTTTTAAAAATCTCCAGTAATGCCTCACACATTGGTACAAGTAATTGAACTTTATCTCTTCGAATGTAATGGCAGATCTAATTTGCATGTAGCCCATTGTGATCCAGATTTATGCTATTGCATAGGAAATCAATAGGACCTACATAGGGGATAGCAGAAATCAATAGGGCTATTATTCTCATGGCTGCTTGCTCTTAAGACAAGTATCTCACATATGCAGGAAGGGTAGGTTAATCTGAGGCCACAAAATGCAGCCTCTGTTAACCAGGGGGTTGGGAAAATGAAGACAACAATCTGATATGAAAAAAAAATCACCTTTGTCTGTTCATTCCTCTCAGATTATTGAACTCCTATATGTATTATCCTATTATGTGCGTTCACTAAGTCTGTTCTAAACATTTTGTATCCATTTTGACTGCGATTTCCTTATGAAAAGCACCTTTTTATAATGTTCTTCAGCTTATAATATTGTTTTCAGCTCTGTGCTATTCTAGAGAAATAGTAGTAGTTGTCTTAATGGGTTAAAGAATAAAAGTTGTAAAATAAAAATAAACACACTAGTTCAATGTACTGTGTACTGTAATCTGCATGGTACTGAAATATCATATCCAACATAATGACATGTGTTTATTTATTTTACAGACCATAAATCAACAGGGAAACGGCTATTAAATAAAATGGAACATCATTTCCACTTTGACCTGGAGAAAGGCTAAACAAACCCATAATGCAATGCGTGTCATACGAATGCCCTGTTACAGTGGTTGGTTCCCATAAAAAAGGAGATATAACATTCTTTTACTTTGAAACACAGTGATCTGCTTAACAGGTTTGTTTCTTATTAATTTATTCACTTATTAAGTGGCTTTAATATCACGACCTGTAAGGGGTGGTGGCACCTGAAGCCAAACCTCAATTTCTGACAGTCAAAACAAGAATACAGCTGCATTGCCAAAGGCCTGCTATGTACCTCTTGTGAAATGTTTACCTAGCCGATAAACATACCACTATACATTTTTTTGCAAAATACTTGACTGCTATTATCTATTAGGATTGATTGCATATCTATATCTAAAACTAAGATATACCATCTGTGGACAATTAATGTTCCTAACAGTTTTAAGAAAAAGTGGAGAAGGTGTTTATTCTCATGGTGTTGTTCTATTTATTTATTTTTTGTTTGTTTTGTTTTGTTGGGAAATTGGAAAATATGCAATGATCTCTGTGATTTGTGTGATTTATGTGAGGATATCAACATCTCAGAGCTACGTAGAGGTACATACATACATACATACATACACACACACACACACACACACACACACACACACACACACACACACACACACACATTGTATGGGAAACATCAGATCATCTCTGCTAGACACAATTTGACTCCACTCAGCTGCGCTGATGTTTAAAGAAGACAAACTCTTTCTGATGTAGAATTCATATACTAGTAGGTCCAAAGCTGACTGAATTCTTTATGTCTAATAACTCATATAATATTCATATACTGTATATGTATCACTCACACCCTTTCAGTTCATAAATAAAAAGTGACTTTTTCAAGGGCAACTTTGTTATTAGTCTTCTGGAAGCAGACAAAGGTCTCTATGTGTTAATCACTGTAACCTATACATGTCTTTTTCACATTCTGCTTATGAAGAAAATGGGTTTAACAGCTGAAAATGTAAATTTAGTTCAACAGTGTTAAACATTTTCTCCAGTTGTAGACAATCTAACTGAAACACTACTTACATTTAACCTGAATTAAAACTGTATGAATTAATCTTATAATTATAGTGCTATTCACAAAAGTAGAATATTGTCATCCAAAGCACATTTCATTATTGAAACGAGAGAGAACTTAAAATATAGAAAATGGGACTCTTCACACATCAAAAAGTGTTCATACATAAAGAGAATTACATCTATTACATCTTTATTATATTTCTGTCCCTTTTAAAACACAGACAGGCGTGCTTTCTTTCGTTACTTTTACTGGAATTAATGGAGAAAATACATAAGACTTCATGCAATTTCAACTAGCTACAGAGTAGACCAAACTTCCAGAATATCTAATCTTCACAGCGCATTTTGTATGACCCACCGTCAATATCTTTCGAGATTTCGGATACTTTCCCAGCCCCTAACTTTGCTGCCACAGCACTGCCTGTCAGTTTGAAAGGTGCCTGCCCCTGCATAAAAAAGGATTTTCTTCAGTTTGTCCCTGGAGGCAGCCAAGCTGTAAAGAATTCACTGTGGTGGTTCATTTGCAGTATTGGTAGATGAGTTCATGAGACTGCTCCACATATCTGTCTTTGTACCGGCGGGGACAGAATGCTGCAGCAGTTTGGCATATGTGAGTTATTCACTAATAGTTCAAATTAAATCTAAAATACGTGGTTTTGTATTGCTAACATGAATGAAATTTCAACAACAACAAAAATAATATATATCTGTCTGGCGTTAACTACAGCCTGTTGTGAATGTGTGTGTGAAAGGTTATAAGCCCACCTGGAATGGTTTGTGTATCTTTTAAAGCCCAGTGCTATCAGATTTTCTTGTTGCTAGACAGCTGTTGGCCTCTCCCACCATCAGAAGTGAGCTGTGCTCCAAGAAGCATGACAAAGAGGCTTAAAATCCTTTCTAATTCTGGAGCCCTAGGTAGCCTGCATACCCCCAATCTGTGCTGTAGATGATGAATACAACTTCAGCAGCTATGGTTACACCCTCCATTCTATCAGTTGCATTACGGTATGCCTGCTTTTTTCACACTTTATTCATATTTATTTAATAAAACTATGAAAGACAGACTTGACAGCGATGATGCTGAAACTTCCAACATTTCACTGCTGTGCACTCCATATCTAATGCTGAGCGCCAGGCTATAATTATAATGAAATACATGAACCCTTGCATAAACTGTTTCTCTGACAAGGATTGCATTCCTGTCCTGTTTTGCTTAGCTGGCAATTTTGTGTTCATGCTGTGAGGTGTTTTCATTGGCCTGTTACCTACCAACATGCCTGTGACCCCAGTCTTGAAGAGCCTGCTCGGCACTGACAAACAGAACCAATTGGACATGCTCTATAAATCATCACCCACATCCTTCCAGCAGAGGAGGGAAATAGAATGGAGGAAAAAAGTGGAAGAAGAAAAAAAAACAGAACAACTGGCAAGCGTTCCAGTGAAGGAAGTGGGGGGATATTTCGTATCAGCAGCTGGAAACACTCAGAGCAACTGCAGTGCAAGGTACCAGCACAAGCTAGCTATAGAACGGATGAGCACTAATAGACTGAAGACCCCTATAGAGATCAGGGCTGTTTCAACACCGATCTGTTTCTAAAGTAGAATAACATACAGGGCAGCGTGAACACACACCAGTCCCCTTCAGGAAGTCTGACTTGTGTAGACTTTAAGCTATGTGCAAAGAATAATAAGGACAGGGCATTGTTGGTAGGAACATGAAATGTTGTGATTCTCTCTCCTTTTAATGTCTGCAACATATCTGCTGTGAAATGCTTGAGAAAATAACTTGAAAGATGAATTGTAGTGGATTAGATCATTCACACACACACGTATATTGCATGCTTTTACAGGTAGCGTAATTTGTAAACTGTTGTTTTGAGAGTGTTGCCTGAATTTATTTTTTGTTAAAAAAATATATATATAAAAATGCTTTTTATTACCATTATGGTGCCATTACAACCATGTCATGCTTTAAGTTTATGTCAATTCCTCAGCAAAACAGAAATATTCATATAACAATATACTGGGAAATGCTCTATAAACTGGAACCACGTACCATGTGGGAAACAATACTTCCCCGTGTATCAAACTTCCCAGTCTAGCTGCCAGTTCCACTCCGTTCGTCCTTTAATTAAATGCCAGCTAAAATGTATTGGAATGTTTTTTTTAGAAGATTGTAGTTTCTGTCCTCAGTTATTAATTGTAAATAAAGAATGTAAATCAAATTAAATACATTACAAATGTTAAAACTACTTATATAATATAATGTAGCTCAATAAACAATAAACAAATTCAAACAAACAAACAAACAAAAGTGAAAGAAACTATCAAATTAAGCTCTTCGTTTCATATGCAAAGAAATTTGATGACAGGGAAGTTCTTAATCAGTGAACCAATCAATCTTCGTGGCTGTTCTGCACAGACATACATATACAGTATATGCGTACATCCTGAAACAACGCTGATGGATGCAATTATACATTTCCTTTCAGAAAGGGTCGTTGAAGGGTGATCACACCTAGTGATACATAACATTTAATTTCATGTTTATGGTTATTTGATTCTCATTGTACACAGATTTTGCAGATCCTATATTTGCATATACGTTGGAAAGTCGAACTCAGGCACATATTCTGGGTCACTATCATTTTCAACGTCAGACTCCGATTCATAATCTTCTGAAGCAAAGAACATTAAAACAACAAACACTACATCTGATTTATTTGAGCCAACAACCATACATATGATATAGCCTACATGTATCATCGTTTACTTCTCTCCAATTATTATGTTACAGTTGGCTTCTGTGGTAAGATTGGATTTCATTTCGCTGCCATTTGTAATAAACGTGTTTAAGTTGGAGCATCATATTTCCCACACCAATGGTGTCTGCATTGCCACGGATACCCCCAAGGTTTTCAATAGTAGCTACAGCATGTACACTGCAAAACAAATATACAGAATAACCATTACCTCATCATATTTCAAGACTCATCATTTGTGTAGAAGTCATGTCATACCCAGGGCAAGCTCTAATCATGATCACTATTGATTTATTTTTATTTTTTTACCATGGCACAGTAGCTGGCATTGGTATTCTGCTTTTGGACAGACCATTTTGTAGGTATATGATTATACAATGAGAATTTGTAATAATAGATTGCTAAATATATTAAATTCTATAGAAACCTACAAGCCATTTTCATAAGGGGACAGACACACCAACAAACAGACAGATAGTAAGAGATAATAGACAGGATTTTTACAGAGCTTTGATTGCTCTCAGTAACAGCAAAGTATTACAATATGCACTACATTAAAAGTAGGCCCCACAACCATACTCCATTGTTTATTGACAAATAACTGGCAAATCGTTTAATTGATTCTGGACAGATTTTATAGCATGGAAGTTACATGGTACCATAGATATGCAGTATCCCTGCATTTTATATATAATATGAATATTTCTGTTTCGCCAAGGATTTAACATAAACCTTAAACATGACATGTACATGAAAGTTCAAATATAACGGTAATGAAAAGCATTTATAGATCAGAAAGTGAAGTTATTTCTGCTACACTGTTTGTACACTCACCTAAAGGATTATTAGGAACACCATACTAATACTGTGTTTGACCCCCTTTCGCCTTCAGAACTGCCTTAATTCTACGTGGCATTGATTCAACAAGGTGCTGAAAGCATTCTTTAGAAATGTTGGCCCATATTGATAGGATAGCATCTTGCAGTTGATGGAGATTTGTGGGATGCACATCCCGTTCCACCACATCCCAAAGATGCTCTATTGGGTTGAGATCTGGTGACTGTGGGGGCCAGTTTAGTACAGTGTACTCATTGTCATGTTCAAGAAACCAATTTGAAATGATTCGACCTTTGTGACATGGTGCATTATCCTGCTGGGAGTAGCCATCAGAGGATGGGTACATGGTGGTCATAAAGGGATGGACATGGTCAGAAACAATACTCAGGAAGGCCGTGGCATTTAAACGATGCCCAGTTGGCACTAAGGGGCCTAAAGTGTGCCAAGAAAACATCCCCCACACCATTACACCACCACCACCAGCCTGCACAGTGGTAACAAGGCATGATGGATCCATGTTCTCATTCTGTTTACGCCAAATTCTGACTCTACCATCTGAATGTCTCAACAGAAATCGAGACTCATCAGACCAGGCAACATTTTTCCAGTCTTCAACTGTCCAATTTTGGTGAGCTTGTGCAAATTGTAGCCTCTTTTTCCTATTTGTAGTGGAGATGAGTGGTACCCGGTGGGGTCTTCTGCTGTTGTAGCCCATCTGCCTCAAGGTTGTATGTGTTGTGGCTTTACAAATGCTTTGCTGCATACCTCGGTTGTAACGAGTGGTTATTTCAGTCAAAGTTGCTCTTCTATCAGCTTGAATCAGTCGGCCCATTCTCCTCTGAGCTCTAGCATCAACAAGGCATTTTCGCCCACAGGACTGCCGCATACTGGATGTTTTTCCCTTTTCACACCATTCTTTGTAAACCCTAGAAATGGTTGTGCGTGAAAATCCCAGTAACTGAGCAGATTGTGAAATACTCAGACCGGCCCGTCTGGCACCAACAACCATGCCACGCTCAAAATTGCTTAAATCACCTTTCTTTCCCATTCAGACATTCAGTTTGGAGTTCAGGAGATTGTCTTGACCAGGACCACACCCCTAAATGCATTGAAGCAACTGCCATGTGATTGGTTGGTTAGATAATTGCATTAATGAGAAATTGAACAGGTGTTCCTAATAATCCTTTAGGTGAGTGTATATGGTTTGTTTGCTTTACTTTTACATATTACAGCTTTGGCTATATATATATATATATATATATATATATATATATATATATATATATATATGTATCATTATTATTATTATTGTCTTACAAATCCAAATGTCTTGAACTGTGGTATTCACAACGCAGGTGCTTCATTTCCCCGTTTCTAAGCCTTCTGATTGACTCTTTAATTTCCCCTCAGGCTGTATGATGCTTTTTTCCACCCTGATCACAGATTATCTCTTCCAGCCCTGTATCTCAGCACCCAGCAGTGAGTTTAGGGAACTACCCTGTGATGTCCTTTGGATAAGATGCAAAACTGAGATCCCATCCTCTTTGTGAAAGTCTCCTCAAAGGACTTTTCCAAGCAGAATGAACATAATTAACTCAGCGTTTTTGACTAGTCCACAGCTGATTCTGTAACCACTTGTCTTTGGGAAACCCCCTTTAGAAGCATACAGGCACTTCAGATCAGAGCTGGGGGAGTTTTCATTAAAAATCACCTTAAAATAATTTGCTTTAATAAGTAAATCCAACCATGATTTGGGGTTAAAACAAATACATATTATTTATGTAAATAAATTAATACATTAAAATGCAAAAACACCACTATACATTTCATGTCGAACAAGTTACAATATACAATAAATGATTAAATCAGGCAGATTCTTATGTATACTTGTATTCAAACGTATTCACACCCACCATTTCAAGCAATGCTATTCAAAGATGATTTTATTTTATTTTATTTATACACATTCATTAAATTATACTTTTGTATCAATGTTACCTGTTCAGACTTTGCTGATTACTGATTAAGCCTAAGGAAAATGGTAAAGATTGCAGTGGATTAAACTTATTGTATACTTGTACACATATGGATGAGTTGCATGCCAATCAAAAGTTTACATAAGCTTTCCAAATGAACAACCAAATCCTATCAAAGTAAACAGTTAATGGCTTGGTAGCTGAAACAATAGAAATGGTTTCATACTCTGTCCACAGATTGGGCAGCATCTTCTCATAAAAACTCAACAAAATATCTTGCCTCAAAAGATAAAATACACCCAGTGAAAAAAGCAAAACACTATCTTAATCTTCTGTTTAAATGGGGTATAATATCTCTCTCAAATTGGCAATTGACTGATTGACTGGCACTGCATGCCTTGTTGTTCTTATGCGAATCAATCACCCAATTACCTTTCCCTGGAGTACACACCATGAGACAAGTTGTGAGACAACCAAATTAAGAAGATCAGACTCCAACAACATATTTTAATTGCACAATTCACAGGACTGTCAAGATACAGCAAATGCAGATTTCATTACAAAGGTTCTTGTACACTGATACAATTCCCAATGTTGCTGTGTGTTTTGCCATTATTCTATTGCACTCTACCAACATTATCAGAAAAAGACACAGGGATAGAGATTGTTATACATGTTCAGTTGGAGTTTCCCTTTATGTCTCTATTGGAGCACCTCTAGATGTTAATATCTATTATATTTTATTCCAGAGCCTTTCCTAAGACTTCGAATTTGAGGAAGTGTTATGAACCTTACTACCAATATATAAATATATATATTCAAATTCAGATCTCTGAGCTCTGATGCTGATTATATGTATTAACCTTAACTCTATCTCTAACCTTCACTTTTATAAACATGATTAACATCACAACTCTGAGTGCGTGCGATATCCTATCCTATTCCTCTATTATTTTGCTGGGAATCTGTGACAACATTTGTAAACCATTTTGGCCAGTAAATGTTGTACAGTAGACTATACTTATTGGAGTTTAAATTTCAGATCTTAATCCCTCCCACAGCACATTAAAATTGGGGGCTCAAACACTACTTTCCCAGCATTCATTGCTTCACATCCCCGTATCCTCCAAACAAAACCTTTGCAGCAACCTTCCTTACTATTCCTCACTGTGGGGGAGGGTTGCAATGCCTATGAAATGTCTACTAGCCCATCGTTCCTGCAGCCAAGAGAGTTCTAGTCAGATCTAAATACATTATTGAATATCAGTTATATCTTTTCAGAGTTTTTGAATAGTGATTCAGCCTAGAGAAAAATATAGGTTCCCATTAAGAGTTAAGACACTTTAGACCACCAGTCCTTTTATATAGTTATATTTATATTTATAGTTCTATAACTGTATGGCCTAAAATGTTTTGGATCACCTTTTGAATCAGCAGTGTGCAGTTGAATCGTGCCAGGGCACAGCAAGACATGTGAAACAATATGTATTTCTATACATTCTCAAAATGTGGCTTGCTTTTATACTGTAAATACATTTAAAATTAATGACATTGTATTGATAGCTTGCAAAGACCTCTGATTATGATCAAGTTTTTTTCTCATATATACAGTATCTTTATTTTTCATAAAATTTGTCTTACCCAATACTGCATTTTCAATTCTGAATATTAAAACAAATCCTGTGGCCAAAGATGAACTTTTCTGTTATAATTTAGAGAGAAAGACAGCTTTTTGAGTGACATATTCAGTTTAGAAAGAGCTTTATATACAGCTCTAGATATATATATTTTCATATAACCTGTCATTCTCTACATTTCCATTTGTCACTGTTATTCATAACAGTTTTAAACACTAACCGTAAAGACCTGACCCTGAAGACAATCCAAATTAAAGTGAAAAAATTAAACCTGCCTGATTTCTAAAATGGAAATATGCTTTCAAAATGTACGTTCACACACAATTCGAAATATTCAACTAAATCTTTATACATTTTTAATAATGGAGAAGATTTATCATCTTGAAAACAAATTGCTATTTAATTAATATCTTCTACTAGTAAAATTAATCTGTTCTTGTTAAAAGCAACAGAAATGGTGCAGTTAGGAAGTCAGGCATAATTAAGTGAGTAGAGTAAAGTTCATTTTAATATTAATTGAAAAATATGTCTCAATAGGCAAAATCCATCAAATGGAATGTGGAGAATGTTAGAAGTTGAAAATGGATTAGAAATATTCAGATATACCATATTCATTTTCTTTTAGAAAACAAATGTGCTGATGATACCTTGCAAAAATATATACAGTGACATTTTTATAAATCCACTTGTTCTGCAACAGTATTTGAAATGTAGTTTCTGAGAACACTATACAAACTTATTAAATACTGTTAAAATACGTCCCTAAAATTGTTTATTGGTTTATCATGGATTTGTAATCATGGAATATTGTGAAAAAGAAACTTGAATGTATCCAGTGCATCTGAATGCAACAACTGAAACATAATAACATATTATACAAATAATGGAACTTATTTTTCCAAAACAGTGAGCACAGTTTTTAGCACTATTTAAACTATAATGCATATGTAAAATATAATTTACTAGGCCACTGATAATCTATATGTATTTTTTATTAAAAAATGCTTGTATCTGAGAGTTCTTGAAATTGAAGCTGCAGATCTTTGGTTGTTTTTGCAAATATGTAAGATGTTCAAATAACAAATGTCTGGAACACTTCTTCGGGAATTTCCATGATGAGTTTTGGAGATATTGTGACTCCTTGACATACTCCTTTTCAGATCTTGATCTTGTCACTGTTTTGATAAAGTCAGATGGTGGATGTAGCATTGTTGTACATATATTTAATCTGATAGGTTTATATATATATATAATATGATAATATATGTTTATTCAGTGTCTTGACTTCTTAGAGCCCTGATGACTTATTTTGTATATATTGAATCAAATGCTTTCTCGTAGTGAACAAATTCCCATCACAGAGGAGGTCATATTCTCTGCATCTTTCCAATACTTCTCTGACAACTTGTATATGAACCATCATCCACTTCTGAAGCCTGCTTGCTCTCTTTGTTGGGCCAGAGTCCAGAGTGTCTTGAAGGCAATGTGTTCATATTTTTGTAAATACCTTTGAATAGTATAGTCCATAGTGGTACCGTGGTGGGTTGGACCCGATACTGGGGATCTCAGATGGGGACTTTGAGCCGTGCTCAAAATCAAGAGACATAAATCCGTAATCCGTAATCAATCCTTCTCCTCAATAAACACACAATACTACTCCTCTCCAACTCCCTGGCTCTACTCCTGCCTGTACACAACAGGAAGCGGATCTAATCCCTGTGTTATGGAGGAAGGGAGCCAGTGATCGAGTAGGTTCTGGTAGATTGCCCCCACCTGGGTCCCGGGATATATATTTCATGGAGAAGTAAATGGGAGTGGGGTCATGCACTTTCTATACTGTGCATATGGGGAGAAAGAGGGAGAGAGATGGAGAGAGAAAAAGTGTTCTTTCAGGGAGTGGGCTTTACATGATTTCCTTGCTCCCTGTGTGTGATGTAAGTATTAATCATGAATAGAAAAGATCAGGAATTCTATAAAACAAATGATCAAAAAAGCTACATATCTGAATAGTAATAAGTAGACATAGTATTCTGTTACATTATTTTCTCAAGAAATAGTTTTGTTTACCCTTAAATAACCTACAATGTTTTCAGTTATTACCTTTCAAAGTTCCAGACAAATAAAGTAATACATGTGTAATCCAATTGTTGATTAAATTCAAAACAGACATATGCATATAGCAACTATACATATATCATAAAAAAAACAAAGTGATCACAAACTGGACTGGCAAAAAAAGAGTAAAGGGATGTGAATGTAGTCAACACATTTCTTATATAGCTAAATCATACATGTACATCTGAGAATCTGAGATATGAATTGTCTGTCACTGACAAATGCTCTGCAGCTTGCACCCCAACGCTTCCTGGATCGCTCGCTGTGCCGTCCATGCTGTTCCTATACTATCCACTCCCGTGGGAGCACTGAAGTCTGCGAGTCTGTAACTAGTTAATGACAGGAAAATGCTCGAGTGAAGTTCACTATATTTCTTGAAGATGTCAATGTAATGAAAGATCACAGACTTTTACAATGGGGGACTATATTTTCACCCGGTGTCTCATTTAGTTCCTGCTCAAATCCTCAGGTTGCAGGCTTAAGTTTAGATATAATTAGAAACTTCCTTCCCACACTGCGTTTACAAAAATACTTAACTTCCCTGCTTATTTTTCTTTTCAATTTATCTTCGAGCTCTGTCGATATATTTAAAGGGGAAAAGAAAGACGGTGCAGTGTGTAATTATGTCAGCAACTTGAGATTTTGTATAAATCATGTAGGCAGTGGGTTTTGATGTGCTGCATTCCTGGTTTTACAAAAAGGAAGGAGCCATCTAAGGCATGGTACAAGAAACCATCAAAAGGCAGATATGAACAGGATTATGTGAAAAATG